>NW_012101255.1:3326884-3370169 GCF_000951045.1 Mandrillus leucophaeus
AATAATATATATTATATGTAATAATAATAAGAGACTGCAAAAAATAAAAATAAAATATGATAAAATAAATAAAATCAAGCCAATTATTCACAACTGAAGAAAAATTAGTGTACTGGAAACAGGTAAGAAGAAAATATGCAAAATGAAGTACAGAGATACAAAAGGATGGAGCAAAGAGAAATGAATATAAGAAACATAAGACAGAGAGAAGATCTAATTTACTGACATTGTTGGATGTTTGTTTTCTCCAAATCTCATGTTCAAATGTCATCCCCAATGTTGGAGACGGGACCTGGTGGGAGGTGATTGGATTATGGGGGAGGTTCCTTCGTGAATGATTTAGCACCATCCCCTTGGTGATAAGTGAGTTCTCACTCTGAGTTCACAGGAGAGCTGATTGTTTGAGAGTGTGTGGCACCTTTCTCCTCTCTCTTGCTCCTGCTCTCGCCATGTGACATGCTTGCTCCCCTTCACTTTCTGCCATAATTGTAAGATTCCTGAGGCCTTCATCAGAGGCAGATATTGGAGCCATGCTGGTATAGCCTGCAGAACTATGAGCCAATTAACCCTCTTTTCTTTATAAATTACCCAACCTCAGGTATTTCTTTATAGCGATGCAAGAAATGGCTTCACACATTTACATAAATTAGAGCTAGAAAGAGAAAAAGAGAAAATAGGTAAAGTAATATTTGGAAAGATAATGAATGAGCATTATCCAAGACTAATGAAAGATATTAATTTACAGAATCAAGGATCCAAATGAATTCCAAGCAGAGTAAATACACAGGAATACATATACAGGCACCTAGCCCAAACAACAACAACAACAACAACAACAGCAACAAATCAAAAGAATGGCAAAAAACTTAGGTAAATTACTGAGAATACACAATCAATCTGAGTGAAGTAAAAAGAAGGATTATATGAGGGAAAAATGGTACAAGCAGTAACAGAGATAAAACCATGTATGTCTGTCAATTACAAGAACTATAAATGAATACATTTTTGAGTGAAAAAAATTATTAAATTGCCTTTAACAATAATTGTACTTCCAATTTCCAGATTGGCACCTAGTAGCTTGGAAATAGTCACTTGTCCTAACAACAGCTAAAAAAATTGAACAAACTGAAAAGTCAGTAACTCTTTTTATATCTGTTGGAGAAGTGAGGTCACAGGGCAAGCCACTGCCCTCAAAGTTGTAGAGACAATTAGGTAAATACATAAAATTACAGTTTACCAGAGCAAAAACCCACAAGCAGAAACTCCCATGGAAACCAACCCGAGGTTCCTTTTACCTAGGATATCATATCTATCCATCAAGAAAAAAATTACAAGGCATACTGGGGGGCGGGGGGGCACCCACAGTGTGAAGAGACAGAGCAAGGATAAAAAACAGACTCAGATGGTGTTGGAATTATCAGACCAGGAATTTAAAACAACTGTGATTAATATGCTAGAGGCTCTAACAGGGAAGTAGACAACACGCACAAAAAGATGAATAATGTAAACAGAGAGATGAAATTTCTAAGAATAAAAAAATGCTGGAGAATAAAACCACTAACAAAAATAAAGAATATCTTTCATGGGGCTGGGTGTGGTGGCTCATGCCTATAATCCCAGCACTTTTGGAGGTTGAAGTGGGTAGATTGCTTGAGCCCAGGAATTTGAGACCAGCCTGGGCAACATGATGAAATCTAATTCTCTACAAAATTATACCAAAATTAGTCAGGTGTGGTGGTACACGCCTGTGGCCCAGGCTACTCGGGAGGCTGAGGTGGCAGGATCACCTGAGCTTGGGGAGGTTGAGGCTGCAGTGAGCTATTATTACACCACTGCACTCCAGCCTGGGTGACAGAGAGAGACCCTGTCTCACACACACACACAAGAATATCTTTGACGGGTTTATTAATAGACTGAAGACAGCTGAGGAAAGAATCTCTGAGCTTAAGAATATCTCAATAGAAACTTCCAAACAAAAAGCAAAGAGAAAGAAGAAGTAAAACAAAAACAAAAACAAAAACAAAAAAAACCCCAGAGTATCCAAGAATTGTGGAAAAAACAACAAAAGGTGTATCTTATGAATAACAAGAATACCAGAAAGAGAGGAAATAGAGAAAGAAAAAAACCAATATTTGAAACAATATTGCCTGAGGATTTTTTCAAATTAGTGTTAGACATAAAATCACAGATCCAAGAAGCTCAGAAACAACCAAGCAAGATAAATACCAATCCCCTTCTTCCCTTCAAAACAAAACAACAAACGAACAAACAAACAAAAAACCCTATACCTGGGCATATCATATTCAAACTGCAGAAAATCAAAGATTAAGAAGAAATCTTGAAAGAAGCAAGAAGAAAAAAACGCCTTACTTATAGAGGAGCAACAATAAGAATTACATTCGACTTCTACTCAGAAACCATGCAAGCAAGAAGGGAGTGAAGTGAAATATTTAAAGTGCTGAGGGGAAAAACATGTCAACCTATAATTCTGTACCTTGTGAAGTTATTCTTCAAAAGTGAAGGAAAAATAGAAACTTTCTCAGACAAACTAAAATTGAGGGAATTTGTTGTTAGTAGACTTATGAATGTTAAAGAAAGTTCTTCAGAGAGAAAAAAAAGATATAGGTCAGGAACATGGATCTACATAAAGGAAGGAAGAGCATCAGAGAAGGAATGAATGAAGGTAAAATATAAACCTTTATTTGTAAAATGTTAAATTGATCAAAATAATATTCTTGTTCAAAATAATAACAGCAACAATGTATTCTGTGTGTGTGTGTGTATGCTTATATACAAGTGAAATGAATGACAGAAATGATGCAAAGAACAGGAAGAAGGAATTATGAATATATTGTTATTATAATTTACTTGCATTAACTGTGAAGTGATACAGTGTTTAGAAAGTAGACTTTAATTAGTTGTAAATGTATATTGCAATCACTAAAAAAGTTTTTAAAAAAGAGGTACATTGGATTTGCTAAGAAAGAAAAAAGAATAACATAATATACATTATTTAAAACATTCATATCTTTATAACATAATATAATACTTACATAAATACTAAATGTAAATATTATATATAATATATGTATTAATTAAAACCATAAAATGGATGCAAAGAGCAGAAGAAAAAAGAACAAATAATAAGGGCCACAAATAGGAAGCAGTAACAAATATGATAGATATTAACCTAATAATATTAGCAACTGCTTTGAATGTCAATGGTCTAAGTGCACCAATTAAAAGAAATTTTCAGAGTGGATCCAAAAACAAGACCCAACTATATGTTGTCTATAATAAATCTACTTTAAATATAGAAACACAAATATATTAGAAATTCATGGATGAAGAAAGATATATCATGCTAACACTAATTAAAAGAAAGTGGAAGTGGCTATATTAATTTCAGATAGAGCAGACTTCAGAGCAAGGAAAGTTATTAGGGATAAAAAGGTGTATTACATAATGATGAAAGGGTCAATTCTCCCAAGAGAATACATAAGAATCCTTAATGTGTATATGCCTAACAATAAAATGTCAAATACACAAGGTAAAAGAATAATAGAACTGCAAGGGGAAATAGATGAATCTACTATTATAGTTAGAGACTCTAACACTCCTCCATCAGAAATGAACAGATCCAACAGGCAGAAAATCAGTGAGGACATAGTTGAACTCAACAACACTGTCAATCAACTGGATAAAATGGGCATCTATATACTGCTTAACCAAACAATAGCAGATTATACTTGCTTCTTAATCTCACACGGGATATTTACCAAGATAGACCACATTTGTGGGTCATAAAACACTCTTTAATATAGTCAAAAGAATAGAAATCATGTGATGTCTACTCTCATACCACAATGGAATTAAATGAAAAATCAATAACAGAATGTTGGATTCCAAAGTATTTGGAGATTAAACAACATGCTTCCAAATAACACATGGATCAAAGATTAAATCTCAAAAGAAATTTTAAAATATTTTGAGCTAAATGAAAATGAAAACACAACTTTAAAATGTGTGAGATGCAACAAAAGCAGTGCTGATATGGTTTGGATCTGTGTCCCCACTCAAATCTCACGTTCAATTGTTTTCCCCAATGTTGGAGGTGGGGTCTGGTGGGAGGTGATTGGATCATAGGGGAAGATTTCTCATAAATGGTTTAGCATCATCCCTCTTGGTATTGTCCTTGCAATAGATAGTGGGAGAGTTCTCATTATATCTGGTTGAAGTGTTTAGCATCTCCCCCACTGCTCTCTCTCTTCCTCCTGCTTTGGCCATGTGACATGGCTGCTTCCCCTTTATCTTCCACCATGATTATAAGTGTTCCAAGGCCTCCCCAGAGGCCAAGCAGATGCCAGCATCCTGCTTCCTATATGGTCTGCAGAACTGCAAGTCAATTAAACCTCTTTTCTTTATAAATTACTCAGTCTTAGGTATTTATAGCGATGTGATCACAGCTTAATACAAGTGCTTAGGGAGAAATTTATAGCATTTAATGTGTATATTGTATTAGAAGAGAAAAATTTCTAAAATCAGTAATCTAAGCTTCCACCTTAGAAAACTAGGACAAGAAGAGATAATTAATCCAAAGTAAGCAGAAGAAAATAAATAATAAAAATTATATCTGAAATCATTTAGATTAAAACCAGGAAGTCAAAAGATGAAATCAATGAAACCAAAGGCTTGCTATAGGAAAGGACAATAAAATCAATAAGCCTTTAGCCAGGCTAAGAAAAAAAAGAAAAAAAATTGCTAATATCAGAAATGAAAGAGGGAACAGCACTACAGATCTCTTGTACACCAAAAGGATAATGAATACCATGAAGATTTCTATTCTGCAAATTTGATAACCTATATAAAATACACCAATTCCTTGAAAGACACAATCTGCCAAAACTCGCACAAAAAGAAATAGACAATATGAATAAGCATATATCTATTAAAGAACTTGAATAGATAATTAAAACCTTCTAGAATAGAAAGGACCAAGTTCACATGGGCTGACTGGTGAATTCTACCAAGCATTTAAGAAAGAAATTATCACAATTCTCTACAATCTCTTCCAGAAGATAGAACAGAGAAAATACTCCTAACTCATTCTATGGGGCCAGCATTATCCTAATACCAAAACCAGGCGAAGACATTACAAAAAATGAAAACTACAGATCAATATCTCTCATGAACACAGACACAAAAATCCTCATCAAAATATTATCAATACAAATTCAACAATATTCCAGGTATACAAGGTTAGTTCAACATTCAAAAACCAACTAACATACTGTATCACATGAACAGGCTAAAGAAGGAGAATCACATTGTAATACCAATAGATGCAAAGAAAGCATTTGACAAAATTAAATGCCCATTTAGAATAGATACTCTCAACAAACTAGAAATAGAGGGGCACTTTCTCAATTTGATAAAGAACATCTGAAAAAACCTACAACTAACATTATACTTAGGAGAAAATAGAAGTTTCCTGCTATAATCAATAACAAGCAAGAATGTCTCCTCTTACCATTGCTTCTCAACATTATACTAGAAATCCTAGCTAAGGCAATAAGACAAGAAAATAAATAAAAGTATACAGATTGGAAAGGAAGAAATAAAATTCTGTTTACAGATCACATGATTGTGTCTGTAGAAAATCTGAAAGAATCCATAAAAATCTCCGGAAACTATTAAGTGATTATAGCAAAGTTTCAGAATACAAGGGTAATACACCAAAGTTAATCACTTTCCTCTATACCAACAATGAACAAGTGGAATTTGAAAACCAGAACACAATATTATTTACATTAGCACCTTTTATTAAAAGGAAATACTTAGGTATAAATCTAACAAAATATTTACAAGATCTATATGAAGAAAACTATAAAACTCTGATGAAAGAAATTAAAAACTATATAAAAGGAAAGATATTCTATGTTCATGGATAGGAAGACTCAATATTGTCAAGATGTCAGTTCTTCCCAACTTGAATTATTGATTCAATGCAAATTAATCACAATCCCAGCAATTACTTTAAGGATATTAGCAAATTATTTTAAGGATATTAAAAGACCCAGAATAGCCAACGCAATAGTAAAGGAGAAAAACAACATCAGAAGACTGGCACTACCCAATTTGAGTTACTATAAAGCTACAGTAATCAAGACAGTATAGTAAAAGTAAAAGAATGAAATAATAGATCAGTGTAACAGAATAGAGAGCCCAGAAGGAGACTCACTTAAAAATAGTCAACTGATCTTTAATAATGAAGCAAAAAAAAAAATAAAATGGATAAAATATAATCTTATTAACAAATGGGGCTGCAATAATTTGCACATCCACAGGCAAAAAAAAAAAAAAAAAAAAATTCTAGACACAGATCTTTCACCGTTCATAAAAATTAACTCAAAATGGATCATAGACCTAAATGTAAACTGCAAAACTATAAACCTCTTAGAAGATAACATAGGGAAATATCTAGATAACCTTGGGCATGGTAATGAGTTTTTACATATAACACCAAAGGCACAATCCATAAAGACATAACTGATAAGCTTGATATCATTGAAATTAAAAATGTCTGCTCTGCAAAAGAAAGACACTGTCAAGAGATGAGAAGACAAGAAGACAAGCCAGAGACAGAAAGAGAACATTTGCTAAAGACTAATCTGAGAAAAAGTTGTTATCCAAAATACATGAATAACTCTTAAATTCAACAGTAAGAAAACAAACAGCCTGAATAAAAATGGGCAAAAAACTTGAACAGACATTTCAGCAAAGGTATACAGATGCCAAGCAAGCATATGAGAAGATACTCAATATCATAAGTCACAGAGAATACAAATTAAAATAATGAGATACTACCACATGCAGTTAGAATGGCCTAAATCCAAAACACTGACAACACCAAATGCTGGTGAGAATGTGGAGCAACAGAAATTTTCATTTATTGCTGGTGGGAATTCAGAATGGTATAGCCACATTGGAAGACAGTTTGGCAGTTTCTTACAAAACTAAACATACTCTTACCATATGATCCAGCAATTGCATTCCTTGGTATTTACCCAAAGGAGTTAAAACCTTATGTCTACACAAAAACCTGCACACAAATGTTTATATCAGCTTTATTCATAATTGCTAAAATTTGGAAGCAACCAAGATGTCTTTTAGTAAGTTAATGGATAAACTGTGGTACATCCAGATGATGGAGTATTATTCAGCGCTAAAAAGAAATGAATTAAACCATAAAAAGACATGAAGGAATCTTAAATGCATATTGTTAAGTTAAAAAAGCTGATCTGTATGATTCCAACTGTAGAACATTCTGGAAAAAGCAAAATTATGTCAACAGTAAAAAGATCAATGGTTGCCAGGGATTATAGGGGAAGGAGTGGTGAATAGGTAGAGCACAGAGGTTTCTAAGTAAGTGAAAATATTCTGTATGATACTATAACTGTGGATACATGTCATTATACAATTGTTAAAACTCTTAAAATATACAATACCTAGAGTGAACCCTAATGTATGGATTTTGGGTTGTAATGATATATCAATGTAGGCTCATCCATTATAAAAAATATAGCACTCTGGTGGGGGATGTTGATAGTTGGGAAGTTTGGGGGCAGGGAGTAGGGGTATGTAGGACATCTCTGTACCTTCCACTCAATTTTGCTATGAATGTAAAATTGCTCTAAAAGTATTCTATTAAAAATATTTACAGAAGCATAAAATATGAAATAATTAGAAATAATTCTGATAAAAGATGTCCAAGACCTCTATGTGAAAATCTTGAAGCATTATTGAGAAAAATTAAAGACCTATGTAAACAGAAAGGCATGCCATGTTCATATATTGTATACTTAATATTATAAAGATGGCAAGTTTTCTCCTATAGTCTACAGATTGAATGCAAACCTGTGATTCTAAATTTTATATGAAAATACAAAGGCTTGAGGATGGCCAAGATACTCTTGAAAAACAAATGAGAGGACTTGCTCTCCAGGATATGAAAACATATTGGTTCTACTAATTAGGACAGTTTGATATGTTTTTACTTTATTACAAATTGATAGTTTCTAATTGTATATATTTATGGGGTACCAAGTGATGTTTTGATTTACAAATACAATGTGAGAAAAATAAAAATAAAGCTAATTAACATATCCATCACCTCAAATACTTTAAACTTTTTGTGGTGAGAACTTTTGAAATTTACTTTTAGCAATTTAAAAATGTACAATATACTATTATTAATTCTCTTCACCATGCTGTGCAATAGATATTTTGACAACCTTATTCCTCCCATCGAACTGAGATTTTGTTTCATTTGATCATCATCTCCCCATTTGTCCCACCCCCCAGCCACCATTCTACTCTGCTTCTATGAATTTGATTGTTTAGATTCCACAATTTTCTTCTTCTTAAAGGCTGAGTAGTAGTCTATTATTTATATATACTACATTTTCTATATTCATTCACCTGTTGATGAACACTTAGGTTGCCTCCATAACTTGGCTATTGTGAGTAATAGTGCTACAATAAATGGGAGTCTAGACATCTCTTTGACAAATCTTTTGGGTAAATACCTATAGGTGAGATTGCTGGGTCATACAGTAATTCCATTTTTAGTTTCTTGAGAAACCGCCATACCGTTTTCAATAATGGCTGTACTAATTTACATTCCCACTAACAGGGTACAAATGTTCCCTTTTCTCCACATCCTGGCAAACTTACTCTTTGTCTTTTTTATAATAGCCATGCTGACAGGTGTGAGAGCTGAGGTTTTAATTTGTATTTCCCTAATGATTTAGTAATGTTGAACATTTTTTCATATATCTGTTAGACCTTTGTATGTTTTCTTTTGACAGGTATCTATATAAGTTGTTTCCCCATTTCTTAACTGTTTTTTTTTCTTGCTGTGTAGTTGTTCAAGTTTCTTAAATATTTTGGATATTCACCTTTTATCAGATGTATGACTTGCAAGTATTTTCTCTCAATCTGTAGGTTGTTTCCTTTGCTGTGCAGAGCTTTTTAGTTTGATGCAATCCCATTTGTCTATTTTTGCTATTATTGCCTATGTTTTTGGGGTTAAATTAAAAACTCATTGGCCAGATTAATGTCATGTAGGTTTTCCTCTATGTTTTCTTCTAGGAGTTTCACAGTTTCTCATCTTACTTTTAAGTCTTTAATCCATTTGAGGTGACTTTTTGTATATGGTGTGAGATAAGGGTCCAATTTCATATTCAGTTTTCTAAACACCATTTATTGAAGAGATTAACCTTTCTCCATTGTAAATTCTTGGCACTTTTGCCAAAAACCAATTGACCATAGATGTGTGAGATAATTTCTGGGCTCTCAATTCTACTCCATTAGTCTAAGTGTCTTGATTTTTGCCAGTACCATGCTGTTTTAATTACTATAGCTTTTTGGTATGGTTTGAAATCAGACAGTGTGCTGCCTCCGGCTTTGTTCTTTTTGCTCATAACCTATTCAGGTTTTTTGTAGTTCCATATGAAGTTTAGTATTTTTTTTTTTTTATTTCTATGAAAAATGACATTAGAATCTGGATAGGGACTGCATTGAATCTATAGATTACTTAGCTTTATATTCAGGCAAGGTAAAACAATGGAACAGAGTAGATCATTCTCAAACTCACTCACAAAAGAACACGATTTATGACAAGGGTGGTACTGTAGAACAGTGGGAAGAGGAGTGTCTTTCCGACAAATAAACCTGGGACAATTGGAAACCCAAATGGAAAAAATAAAACTTGACCAGAATCTTCTGTCCAATAAAATGCCAATTCCAGGAGACTAGGCCTAAATGCAAAAGGCAAAACAATAAAGCTTTGAGAGGTAATATAAGACAATGTCTTCCCTCAGGGTAGGGAAATAGTTTTTAAATAAGATACAAAACAAAAATCATAAGAGTTATACATTGGGTTTCATAAAAATTAAAAATCCCTGTTCATAAAGAGACACCAATTAAGCAAATGAAAAACAAGCCTTGACTGAAGGAATATATCTCAACATACGTAACTAATAAAGGCCTCTTAACCAGAATGTATAAAGAATGAGTACAAATAACTAAGAAAAAGACAGACCTTGGGAAATTGGCCAACAGACTTGAATAAGTAATTCTCAAAAGAGGATATCTATGTAGCCAAGAAATATATGGGAAGTGTTTGACTTCACTAGTAACTAAGAAAATGCCAACGAAAACACCATGAAGAATCCTGACCCCACCCATCAGAATGACAAAAATGAAACTGGCTGACAATACCAACTTTTGCAGAAGATAAGGAGCAAAGGGAACCATCACTTAGTCTTGATGAGAGGGTAAACTGTTACATTTCCCTTTGGAAAGCATTTAGTCATTATTTACTGAAGTTGAATGTATGTGAAACCTAAGACCCATGAATTACAAATACATGCAAAATGTCCCCAAAGTCGTAATGTACAGGATCCCATTTATAGGTCTCCCCAGATCGCTCTGGGCATTGTCAAGTCCCCAGATCTTGATTGTATAACAACAAAGAAGCCTGCGCTCCTGTCCTAGGAGGAAACATTTCATGTGTAGTTACTGATAAGCAAGACCTTAAGATAACTTAGTCTTCTTTCCGTTCCTGGATTCATTCCCAGACAAAGGTTTTGCCAGGCTCCTACTGTGCGCTAAATTCCCATAGCCCAGCGGCTCTGACTTTTTCGGTAACATTTGTAGGCGGAAGATAACGTGCGTTTTTCATTTGGTACTCGCCCTTCAGAGAGGACCTAACTGTTCAGGATGTCGCTGGTCTTGTTTCGTAACAACGCTAGATGGAGCTCCTTCTTTTCGTTCCTTCTTGACTCTCGCCAGCAGCGTGGGCCCTGCCGTTTCTCACAACCCTGAGCGGGTGCCCTTGCTCTTCCCACAGGACAAGGACGTCGCCGTCCACCACCCAGGAATTAATTCGCGATGTCTTTACTGTGGGGGAGGGTGCAGTGCTCCTTTCCCTCAGGACAGCTAAGAGGCTTAAGGGGTGTTCTAGTCAGCTTCATTCTTCTGCTTCTAGGCAAGCGTGAGATCAAATAATTTCGAACCTACAGTTCACTGCCTTTTCCTTAGAGACCGGAGGGAAGTGGCATCCATGAACTCCCACTTCAGCGACAACCTTGATTATAACCTTCTGAGTAGCATATATCTCCCCCTAGCATACAAAGAAGAACTCAATACATTTTTATTGTTCACTGAAAAAATAACATTACATCATCGTAGGGAAAAGGAAGAGAATTAGCAGGAGGAATGAGTAAATGATTGGTCTGTAATCCACATGTACTGGGGTCACTCTGCTCCTGACCAGCCTACACCTCCACTCCCACAAAGCTGATAGTAAATTTCTGATGGGAATAGTCTCCGCTTCAGTGCTGCCTCTGCAAGGCAACCATTCATTTTCAAGTAGAGCCTCCATTCATCATCATATCCTCTGCTTTATTTTTCTCATCTATTTATCTGTTCAGTTATTGTCTGTCACTCCACTAGATTGTGAGTTCCCATGGACTTTGTCTATCTAGTTCCAAGCATGGTCCTCATGCCCTGGAATAATCCTAGGCACATACTGGGTGCTCAGTGTTTGTGGAGTGAATGGTCCTGTGATTCCAAACTCCATCTGGATCCACTTTGTTTATGGGTCTTCTCCCGCCTGTATATGCTGTCTGCGTTCCACAGTTTGTCAACTTGTCTGTGGAACTGTAGCCCTTCCTTAGGTGCCTCTGAAAAACCTCCCATAGAAGGTGTCTTTGATGTGAAAACCTCCACTGAAAAATTGGGTAGACAGGGAGAGCTACATAGAGGTGACCAGATAGTCTAAAGCTCAACATTCCTGTTTCCTGGATGTAACAGTCTCGTCTCCCTCCCCATCACTGAGACCATCCATAATGCCCCATCCCATGGACCCCTCTGGCATCTGAGGATCTTGCTGTCACCTCTCTCTTTTCATGTCTTTACCTTTTTTCAACTCTCTTCATGCTTTTATGCTGAATAACTCAATTCAACTCTTCCTAGATCCTTCTCTGAGCCGAGGTTTGCCCATGTAAAACCCAACAATGTACTAGCCAAACGAAAGAGCATCCTTCCTTAGAAAACCTAAAGTTCAGAGATAGAACAGTGTTTTCTTATAATAGCGCCCCCTTTTCTTTACAACTATGATGTTCACCAGTTTATCTGATTCTGTTACTTTACCTTTCTGTCCCCCAAAATAATTAGAATAAATACTCAGTGTCCTTCCTATCCTCCAACATTTTTAGCTAGAATAAAAGTGATTTAAAAGATGACAGATGGAGACCTTGAGGTAGCTAATAAACCACTAAAAGTCTGGAGCCTAAGGCTAAGTGTAGAAGTGGCGAGAGACAGGAAAATTTGCCCTTACCTTGCCTTGACGATTGCCTAAGACGTAGGTGGGCTGTCTGTATTTATCAGACTAAGATCTTTATTCATAGGTGGGAGGAGTTGAAAAGAGTCATCATGTAGATTCTTGAATTTCCTTTGCTTTCCATAAGCCTCCTCTGGCCTTTTATATGTGTTAAGTAAAACTAGCTGCAGAAATAGATGCACCTAGAATCTCAGAGATTTAATAAGGTTTATTTTCTATTCACATCAGAGTCCAAGATACATTGTATGGCCTTCCATGTGAACATTCAGAGGCCCAGGCCCCTTCTACCTTGTGGTTCCTCTTCCTCTTCATCCTCTCAGTAGCGGGCAGTTAGGGAAAAAGACCGTGGGAAATACATCTGCTTCTTACCCACTTGGCCATTTACAAAGCTCTTCTGCTTACATTTTATTGGGTGAACCAATTAATTGGCCCATATATGTGTAAAGGTTGATGAAGTTGGGAAATGTAGCCCCTGACTGGCTAGGAAGACCATGGCAGTCAAATAGCTATGTTTGTCACACCCCTGAAGGCAAATTTTCATCTGGAGATTAGTCTCACCTCATCGGACTTCTTACCTTTTCTAGCATCATTTTTCATTGTTGTAAGCGTGAGGCCTTTCTCCATCCCGTATAAGCCCCCCAAATGCTTTCCTTTCTCTCAGACTTGCACCCCACTTAACACCTTTCTTCTCCCTGAAAAAGTTCATTTATTTGTAGGGGGGACGTCTATACATTGACCTGTTTCTGGACTCTAGTCTTTCTCTCATTGGCCAAGATTGTGTCTCTCTGTTTCTGACGCCTCTTCATGAATGCACTGTCGCAGTCTCAGGAGTCCTCAGGACTCAGAGAAGCCTGATTCCCCCGGCTCAGTCAGGGGCTACATTTCCCAGCCTCCCCTATCCATACACCCACTTATGGCTAGTTGGGCGATGTGACTGATTCTTACCAATGGAATGTGAGCAGAAGAGTTCTGTAAAAACCCACATAGTTATGAAGCAGATGTGGCTGGACGCAGTGGCTCATGCCTGTAATCCCAGCACTTTGGAAGGCCAAGGCGGGCGGATCACCTGAGGCCAGGAGTTTGAGACCAGCCTGGCCAACACGGTGAAACTCCGTCTCTACAAAAAATACAAAAATTAGCCAGGCGTGGTGGCGCATGCCTGTAGTCCCAGCTACTTGTGAGGCTGAGGCGGAAGAATCGCTTGATCCCAGAGGCGGAAGAATCGCTTGAACCGAGGGGGTGGAAGAAACGCTTGAACCCAGGAGGTGGAAGAAACGCTTGAACCGAGGGGGCGGAGGTTGCAGTGAGCTGAGATCGCGCTACTGCCCTCCAGCTTGGGTGACAGAGGGAGACTCGGTCTCAAAAAAAAAAAAAAAAAAAAAAGGACAGAAGCAGATGTACCTTCTCCATAGTCACTTTTCCCATCTTCCAGCCACTGCGAGGAAGAAGCCGCTAGGTAGAAGGGCGGGGGTCTGAAGGGTCACATGGGCCATGCTAGAGCCGTGGCCTGCTGCCCCACTTTCACGAGGGCGGCTTCACAGAATGGCATCGGATATAAGAAAGTTAGCCTCTGACACCACCTCATCTCCTTTCTGACTTCTGTTCTCTCATCTGGCCACTGTCCCCTGTTTTTCTAGATTAACCACTAAAACCTTAAGGTATGAGCCTTTCAAAATTGTTTCTTTAATAGAAGACTTGAAATTGGAAAAGACTTCAAAACTCATTCATGATATGGAATTATAGGCACTGTGATAGGGAGGAAGATAAAAATATTTTTGAAAAAGGTACTGGCCATAGCCTCTTAAATCTCCTACAGTGATCAATATCTATCATTTATTGACATTACCATACACTATGCTAAGTACTACTACAAGCTTTAATTGAATTTTTTTCTACAAACTTATAAGGTTGATTTAATGTTTGTCTTCTCTAACCTTTGGACATCTGAAATGAGGATTATTGCTGGGAAATCTGCCAAGCTGTCTCTCTCTTCTTTCTTTACTTGGTTTAAGACATCTGCTTATTTTCCTCAGGCATCATAGTTGCATTCTTTTCTCTCCATTCCACTGAACTATAAACTGGTGTTTGAGAACATCTCTGTCTGCCACCTATCTGCCTACCTATCTAGTTCTCTGTTCATGTTCAAAGGGATTTGAGGCAGTCTTCTTATACATATTTATAAATCCCACAGAACTTAACTGAGCCACTTTTCCATAGAATATGCTTAATAACCATATATTTGAATAATGGATGAATTCCAATTTTCTAAGTTTTACATTCAAACTACTCCTGTAGTTACTAAACCTAACTGGGTATCAGAATCAAGTAGGAGAATTTATTGCTATATCAAGATTTCTGAGGTTGGGTTTTAGAAATCTTTATTTTTAACTACCACCCCAAGAGTTTCTGAAGCAGCCAGCTTGTTTCCAGCCTGCAGACTGGCATTTGAAAACCAATGGACCACTTTATCGTTCCTCACCCCAGAATCCTATAATATCTCTTCTTCCCTCCAGTATCCATCCTGCCCTAGACTTCTCTTAGCAACCAAAAACCAGTAACTGAATCGGTTTATCCCGAGATTCTCACCATGAAACAAAGATATGTTCCCAAAGTCTTCAGTAAATAGCTCTACTGGACATCAAAATGTTCCCCTGCCAATCAGTTCTTACCTGCAAACAGGTGACCATTTCTACAACTCAAATAAAAACCTGAGATCTATTTCCAGGATACTTTTCACCATATTGCTTGTTTTGCCCAGTGAGAGACTCTTTCAAGTCCCCACACTGAGCTTTGCCTCTAAGCTATCCTTCATATCTACTTAGTATTTGGGAATCCCGCATTCTCAGATGACCTGATTCTGCTGTTTTCTCATGCTGATCCCACCTGCAACATACTCTTCTGGGGAGCTTTTTGTAAAGAAGCTTTTAAAGTAGAACAAGCAGATTCAAGAAAACTGCCATCTGGTTTCCACGCTGCAGATGCCCACATGAGCCTGGAAAAATCTAGCTGGGGAGGAGGTGGAAGATCCTGTGGGCTGGCTGGTAAAGGAAGAAATGAGAAGGGGACTTTTTTCTCCCTTCATGTTCCTACAGTTGGACCTAATCACCATAATTTGAGAGAGAGAGAGAGAGAGAGAATGATCACTATTAGGTGAAGAGTGTGGAACATCTAAAGGCTTAAGACAACAACCTTATTTTTATATTCTATAGTCTAGAGACACACATTGTATGGCCACCTTCGTAGCTCTTTAGAGATCCCCAAGAATGGAATTCTTATCTAATCATTCCCATTTTTTTTTTCCTCTTGCTTTTGCTTTCTGGCCAAACTCCTGGTGTGACTAAAGGAACAAGATTTTCCAGCTATATGTATGCATGTATATACCATTTTAATTATATATATAATGTATATATGAAATATGGGATTATTTTCTACATTTGCAAAGAAAAAGTAGAAGTCAGACTATTAAAACTTAGTTTGATTTCTAAAATTTAGAGTTTTAGAGGTAAATGAAATCCTAGCGATTATCCAATCCAACCAGGCCTCTTGTAGGGGATAAAGTTGAAACTCAGAGAGACAAGTACATACTTGTTAGGTAGGATTTGATACATGGTGGCTTCAGTGATGGGCCCCTCAGATCTCTCTTAAAGTAGGAAGATCGTTGCTCTGCCACTGCAAGGGCAGTTGGCAGACAACGTTCAACTGTCAGCCTCCTTAGGGTTCGCCTCAGCTGCAGAGAGTAGCCTCGCCCAGGATCAGGCGCTCCCTGGGGCAGTCCATACACAACAACTGATTGAGGTGAGAGTATAAAGGCCCAACATTTTGACCTAATGAGGGACACCTTTATGGGCCTTTTTATCTCCCAAGCTCCCTGTGGGGTTGGCTGAGGCTATCAGGCAGTCAGTGGGCCTGCTTCATGGCTTGACTTCTCCCTGTGCTTTCCTCCCTAACCCCCACCCACTGTTGATTGCAAGAGCACTACTCAATAAACTACTTGCACACCAACCTTTATCTTAGAGAGTGCTTCCCAAGGAACCCAACCTGGAATAAGAACCAAAATAAAAATTGTGTCTCCTAGCTTTTGCTAAAATGTTCGTGCTAGAAGTACGTGTGTGTGTGTGTGTGTGTGTGTGTGTGTGTGTGTCTGTGGGTGTATACATGTTCGTGTGTTTGTATGACTTTGTGTCTGCACACATTCCCTGTCTCCATATTTCCCAAGAAACTTCCCATTTTGGGGGTGGAACTATATCTCTTATTTTTCTCCATCATTCACTGCCAGGCTTTTGCCTCTCTAGCAAGATGGTGGTCATCTGGTCTAAACGAATGATTCCTGTTGCTTAGCTCAGCTTGTACAAGATTAATAGCAACCTCACATCCTAGCAGTGAATGAGTGACTCATTGAGAAAGCAGAGATCACAAGAAGAGAACTGTAAGGATCCCTGTAGTCTTCTAGCTCATCTGCTGACAGTGACCCCAGAAAACCAGTGGATGGTCACCCTCATTGTAGCCAGAATACTCCATCAGACATCATAAAAAATGCTATATATCTTTATGTTTTCCCCACCTCTACCTCCTTCACGGTTTTGAAATTGCCTGTCCTCTCTATGAGCTAAGGCAGCAGTAGGAAAGCCGTCACTCCTTTGTGCCATCTCAGCTACCAGCCTCTCTCCTGGTTCCTTAGCTGCCCCTTGCCTCACCCCAAACAAGCTTGACTATGAGTCAACGACAATTGCCCCCACACCCCACCAGCTAACCCTGGGCAATACTTCTTACTTTTTCTTTATGCCTTTCCCATTTCACTGAGTATCATTGACTAGCTGAATGATCTCAGATAGTTTGCTTAAGTTCTCTGACCCTCAGTATCCTCATCTGGAAATGTGAATCATGGTGCTACCTTGCAGGGTTGCTGTGAGGGCTAAACAAGATCATGGTGTGAAAGGTCAGGGCCCAAAGCTTTGGCCACGGTGGACGTCCAACTCCCGCAGCTCTTCCTTACTGGCAGGGAGTCTCCTGATCCAGTGTGTCTATGCCGTTAAACGTCCTTTCTCAAACACTGTCCTACCCTCTTCCAAACACCCCCTCTTAGCAAAGGAGGAATAATATTCATAATACTTTCTCCGTTTTCCTAAGTTCAGAAGAAATGCCCAGGTTATATGAGCAACTGGAAAATAAACATACATGTACAGCACATTACTTCAATAAGACCCAAAGTTATCCAGAATTCTATTGTTCTTAAGGGTATCTGTATCAATTATGCACGTATAAAATAGCCACACATTTAAAAAATATTCTCACAAATGTGAAAGGGAATTCTAAATGTTTACCACATTTTTAACCACTTTGCTGATTACTTAGCTATTTTCACCTCTGTCTGCTCTTGCTGTTTATTTCCCGTAAACATTACATCAAAGTATATTGACACACAGACATTTTGAAGTCTTCTCATTTTAAGCCATTCTTCCTTGAAGATTTCTCACCACCATCCCCTGTCTACTCCTCTTAAGAATGAAAATATCGGAGGGATAAAGGAGCAAATCATGCAGCTAAAAAGAAAGTTACATATTTGATGAACAAATAGCATTGCTGGGTTATAGAAAAGACAAACTACTACTTTCAAATATGTGGCTGTATTCTATCTCTAGAAGGCCCTGAATCTGTTTTTCAAGTGAGAATAATGATGGAAAAGAAGAAAGAGAAAAATACTGAGGAATGAAACTAGAGGGAAATATTTTAAAATTTGCTATGTATTTTTGGAGTAAAATCATAAAACTGAAAGTTGATAAATATGTCAGAGAAGAAAAAGAGCATATTATGAAAGATTTTCCTATGGCCTTGGTAATGCCATCTGCCTTATCAAACATATTTTAATACTGGGACACTTTTATTTTTATTTCTAAGTTATTATCATTATATTATATGTTGGAGAATTTATTTAACAATATCACAGTTATTTTGGATCAAATCCTATCCTCCAAATTTCTAACAGGAACGTCAGAAAATAAAGAAATATGATGGTTTTGACAAAATCCACACAATGAGAATATAGGACATCCTTTTCCTATACTACAGAGTTTCAATGCATTTGCTAAGAGGAATGAACAGTTATGGAACACTAACTCTGTGCTGAGCACTGTTCTAAGAACTTACACATATTAGCTCATTTATTTTTCACAAAATTCTTGTGAGCTGGGTACTTCACTTTACAGTTGCCTTACATTTTGTACATTATAGCTCTTCACTTGACAGTAGAAGAAAGTGAGGTAGAGATGACTCTGATCTGGCAGGCAGCCATCTCTGCTTCTGGTTTTGACTCTGCCATGACTTGGGACATGACTTTGAGCCTCACGGTTCTGGACTGTTATTTTCTCATCTGTAAGACGGAAATACTTCATCGAATCATCTCAAAGAACTCCTCTTCCTTGAAAACACCCTGATTTGGGGCTTCTATGTTTTGTTCCTAGAAAACTACATTTTGGAATTCCTAAAACATTTTTTGTTTTTTTCTTTTAATGGAAAATTAAGACTATTGTATTAAAACCTCAGCATTTGTCAAGGTACAGAATGGTGTTGCCTGCAGAGTTTGTCTTGGGAATGATGAATTAATTTGTTTGTTTATTTTGCCCTATTCTACTATCCAACATTATAATTTACAACTTCTGGGACACTAACTGTATGGTTTTTCCCCCCATAAGTTACTGGGGTACAGGTGGTGTTTGTTTACATGAATAAGTTCTTTAGTGGTGGTTTGTGAGATTTTGGTGCATCCATCACCGGAGCAGTATACACCGCACCATATTTGTAGTCTTTTATCCCTCGCCTCCCTCCCACTCTTCCCCTCAAGTCCCCAAGGTTCATTGTATCATTCTTATGCCTTTGTATCCTAATAGCTTAGCTCCCACATATCAGTGAGAACATACGATCTTTGGTTTTCCATTCCTGAGTTACGTCACTTAGAATAATAGTCTATAATCTCATCCAAGTCAATGTAAATACTGTTAATTCATTCCTCTTAATGGCTACATAGTATTCCATCATATGTATGTGTGTGTATATATATTCTTTATCCACTCATTGATTTCACGGTTTCTTTATCCACTTGTTGATTGATGGGCATTTGGATTGGTTCCATGATTTTGCAATTGTGAATTGTGCTGTTATAAACATGCGTGTCCGAGTATCTTTTTCGAATAATGACTTATTTTCCTCTAGGTAGATAGCCAGTAGCAGGATTTTGGGATCAAATGGTAGTTCTACTTTTAGTTCTTTAAGGAATCTCCACACTGTTTTCCATAGTGGCTGTACTAGTTTACATTCCCACCAGGAGTGTAGAAGTGTTCCCTGTTCACCGCATCCACGCCAACATCTACTATTTTTTTATTTTTTGATTTTTTGATTATGGCCATTCTTGCAGCAGTAAGGCAATATTGCATTGTGGTTTTGATTTGCATTTGCCTGATCATTTGTGATGTTGAGCATTTTTTCATTTGCTTGTTGGCCATTTGTGTATCTTCTTTTGAGAAGTGTCTATTCATGTCCTTAGCCCACTAAGGGCTAAGGGATTTTTTTTTTTTTTTCTTACTGATTTGTTTGAGTTTGTTGTAGATTCTGGATATTAGTCCTTTGTCAGATGTATAGATTGTGAAGATTTTCTCCCACTGTGCGTTGTCTGTTTACTCTGTTGACTGTTCCTTTTGCCATGCAAAAGCTCTTTAATTAGGTCCGAGCTATTTATCTTTGTTCTTACTGCATTTGCTTTTGGGTTCTTGGTCATAAAATCCTTGCTTAAGCCAATGTCTAGAAAGGTTTTTTCAATGTTATCTTCTAGAATTTTTATAGTTTCAGGTCTTAGGTTTAAGTCCTTAATCCAGGAAATGATGAATTTATATTTCAAGCAGGAAAGAATAAGAAATTGGGTCAATGTACTTCAAAAGGGAAAATATATATAAAATCTTAGAAGAGGGTGGGAGGTGGAAAATATTTCAAGGATAGGTAAGTGAGGGATAAGGGAGGGGAGTTGAACACCACAACATATTTTTCCTTTGAGAAGACCATCTGCTGAAATTCTGAACATGAGAACAAAGTGGGATTTGAAGGATCTGGAATAAATGAAGTGAAAGAAATGCTGAGAAATCTTTAGACTGAGCAATTTCTAGACAAGTGAAGGGGAGTCATGTGACTTGTCCTGCTGGTCCACCCAAAGTATGTGAGTTCTTAGACAGCAAACTATGCTGAGAGCTCTCTGAATGAAAGGATGTGATCCAAGGACCACAGCAACAGAGAGCCCCACAGCAAGGGGCTTGAATGGATGTTGAGGAGTGTAGGCATTTGGCACGTAGGAACTGAAATAGGAGCAAAGAGTGTGGATTATATTACACAGAATGAAGCAGCATTTTGTACGAGTAAACTACAGAACATTAAAACTCCTGAGATCCTATACATCATTTACTTCTCCTGCTTCCTCTCACAGATGAGAACACTGACGCCCAGTAAAGTGAAGGGACTTTACAAAGATTATTGTCCTTGAAACCGATGTATTGAGGATAAAAAGCGGCATGAATTTTAGGAACAGATTTAACGTTCAAAAAATACTCTCTTTTACTCTCTTAAATATAGGAATACATTTTTCTCAAAGAATGCACTAAGTGGTAATCCTTGGACCCTTCAGCAATCATTTTGAAGGTTATAGTATTAATTTATCATGTCTTCTAAACTGCCAATGTGTTTTCCTTATGTAAGGAATTATGAATCAGCTTAATTAACAAGCTTATCTTTATTGTTTTTATAATGCCTAATTTAGGGTAACAGTAAAAACAAAACTATTTTAAAACACAAGAATTAAAGCAACAGAAAAACATTTATTTGAAAAATCTACCAAACACAAAAACCTTCCCTAGAAGAAAGCAGCAATGATACAAGGGCCTGAGAAGCTGAAGAAAAGGAAAAGAAAATCTACCAATGGTTATTTTTAGCATTTGTAGTTTTAAAATTTTATGTGGCTAAAGTTAAAAAGTAATCCATCAGAATGGAAACTGATTAATCACTAAAAAATAAAAAATGAAATGGTTTGTGTTTTCGGTGACTTAAAGAATGTTTTAATCTAGCTGCCAGATCTACAACCTACTATAGTTCTTCACATCTCATGTTTTCAAAAATGGCCAAATCTGTAAAGAGGAAAATAAAAAATGCTTTGAAAGCATTTTTTTATAATCAGAAACTCAGATCTCAAGCGAGGCCCCAGAGTCTATCTCCAATAGCCAGTGTAGAGTCTATGACATGGGTCTAAGGGATGGAGCTGGGGCATCTTTCATTTCCTCTTCTATCTTAAATCAGACTGTCACTAACATTTGGTCCTTGCCTTTGCAAGAGGAGCCAGTTTCCATCCCTGGTTTTTGGCTCCTGATTCTTCATGAGGGCTCTTGAAATTACATGCTCCAGGCACTGTAAGAAGGCCAGGAATGAAGGGCTTTGGAACAGAAAAGGGGCCTTTGTGTTTGCCTTAGTTTGTTCCTGCTGCTGTAACAAAATACCCGAGACTGGATAATTCATAAACAGCAGATATTTATTTCCCATGGTTTTGAAGGCTGGAAGTCCAGAATCAAGTGCCAGCAGGTTCCATGTCTGCAGAGGGTCTGGTCTCTGCTTCTAAGATGGCGTCTTAATGCCACATCCTCTGCAGGGAATAAACACGGTGCCCTCACAGGGCAGAAGAGATAGAAAGGCAAAAAGGACTGAACACTGTGTGAAGCCTCCTTTCATAAAGACCTTAATTCCATTAACAACTGAGGAGTCCTCATGACCTAATCTCTCCCTAAATGCTCCACCTCTTAATACTATGGCTTTGGGGGATTAAGTTTCTACATGAATTTTGGAGGAGACAGAAACATTCAAACAACAGCAGCCTTCTTTCCCTTTGATTGAAGAAAGAAACTAGCAGTCCAGTGGCCTCTGGCATGCAGAGCCTGTGGGCAGCATCTGCCCCCGTGGAGAGGAGAGGAGGGAAGATGTCATGGCTGACATTCTTTTTGTCCCTTAGGCTGCTCTTCACTGCGCTGGTATTTCTCCTGGTCAGGCCAAAAGCAAAGAGCTGACCGCAATCAGCTGAACAATGGAAGGAGGTCTTTCCTGATGGCTTTGAGGACCCAAGTGGAATGAGTATCATAGGCAAATGCTCTAAGTTGGGATTTGGGCCATTTCAGAGCATCAGCTACCTCTTGCACATATCCTTTTTGAGAGCGGCCTTAAGTGCCACGTTACCCCATCTGTAGCTGCCCAGTGGCCCTTGGGGCCATTCAGACAACAGCTATCCCTGCAGTCAAACTCTTTCCTATTTGAGAAGAGGGTCCAGACATACTGAAGAGTAGTTTTGAGTTTGTCCTTTGCAGGGCTTACTGAGAATGTCAAAATTATTTGGGAACTGGCCTGGAGAGTTTACAGCTAAGAGTTTTAGTAAAGATTTCTCCTTCAAATTCGTCTCTTTTTCTCTACCATAGCTTTTTTCAGCTACCAGTGTTTCCCCTCTGGATTACTGTGACACTATTAATTATCTTATTGCCTCAAAGCCCTTCTCTTCCGTACCACCTGAAGAATGTTCTGGAATCACAGATCTGCCTCCTGCGCTCATAGCCTTGCACTTCCTACCCCTTGTTTTGTGCTGGGCATCAATGCCCTCTAGAATCTGGCTCTCTTTATTACCTCCTGTTCCTACTTCTCACCTCGCCACATGGGCCAGCCTTTCCCCATTTGATTTTCTGGCACATAGTGCAGACTTGTTTTCAGATGTTAGGCCTGATGTCACCTCCTGTGGGACAACTGACTCCCTCCATCTGGGTTGAGCATCCCTTTCCAGTAGACTTCGCTGTGCACACGTTCATTGCCCTCACCAGAGTGTGAGCCCCTGGAGGCCAAGCACTGTGTCTTACTCTCGAGTCCCCAGAGCCTGGTCCAAGACTTGACACTTGCAACAGCTCAACCCATGTTTGGGGAATGAATGAAGGGTGTCAGTGACTCTGACAACCAGAGAGGAAGAACTGCCTGCCACTCGTAGCTAGATCTTGCTGCTTCTTCCATTTTCCTTTCTTCGCTGAGGTTGAAAATGCCAAGATTCCCCAGTACCCCTCGGCAGCCAGGAGGAGGGTGAGGAGAGGGGAGCTTTTGTTCCTCCTCCAGATGGCTGAAGCTGGGATGGAGCCCAGCAGCTGTGTTTGGGTGGAAGGCGAGAGGGCAGATGGCCTGGTGTCTGTCTGCAGACAGCCTGAGAGGCTACAGCCCTGGTGCAAGGCACTCTTTGCGGTGAACTCCACAGGGCAGTGGTGGCATAGAGCAAACGCCAGGGCAGGGCACTGTGCTAGCATTCACCGATCAACAATGGCTGGTGTGAGCTTGACGCAGCAAAAAGAGAATCCTTTATGCGTGAGACCCTCATGTCTCTGGTGGTGGCTTTTAACGTTTCAATCTAAACAAAGCCTTTTCTATATGAAAACTCTCTTAATTACTATCATTTAAACATTGGTTTAATACAAGCAAGCCTCATTAGGTTTCGATTTTGTTTTCTGCAAATTTTGGCAGCTGTTGAATTATTCACCCAACGAACGCTGGTGGTGGTGGGGCAGCTGGCAGAGGAGGGGGCGTCTTCATTCATTGCTGAAAATACTTAGAACCAGAACATGATACCGGGCCTAATAATTTGTACTAGGACAGTAGTCACATGCTTAGACCCCAAGGTGCTCACTGATGTCCTCCTATCATCAGGAAATTCTTTCTTTTTTTCTTTCTTTTTTTTTTTTTTAAACAAAACAAAACAAAAAAAACCAGGATCCTTGGAGGAGCAGAGTGAGAGCTAGAATCAACATTGCTACCACCTTTCTGACTGCCCCTTCTCTCTTGATCCAAAGCCAGTCAGTCCAAAAGGCAAGGCACAATGTCATACCTGTGTTCTGAGGATATATGGGTGGCTCCTTAAGATGACAATTTGTAATGAACACATTTATGAAATAAATTCCAAATCCAAGATTCTGTAATCATCCAATTGATAATATTTTTCCTAAACATCCAAGCTAAAATGTGACTTAAAATCACATTTTGGTTTCTGCACATACTAAAATCGAGCATTTGAAAGATGTGATGTCATGGTGCTGTCACATTGCATAGGTATAAACTATCTTCCCCCCAAAATGATTTTTTTTTATTATCATACTTTAAGTTCTGGGGTACATGTGCACAATGTGCAGGTTTATTACATAGGTATACATGGGATATTATGCAGCCATAAAAAAGGATGAGTTTATGTCCTTTGCAGGGACATGGATGAAACTGGAAACCATCATTCTCAGCAAAGTAACACAAGAAGAGAAAACCAACAACAATTCTTAACAACAATAAGAAATTAAAATCTATTGAGAATTAACTGGGGGCATCCTAGTGAGGAAAGTGGAATTGTCTTCTTTCCTGCCCGCTCCCCCAAAATACACATTCCCACATACCACGGGGAGAGAACCCCAGCATTAGAATATTCGTGATTCTTTAAGACATCTGTTAACAAAACAGTTGTGGCCAGAGGGTTCCTGGATTTCCTTCTTGTGCCTGACACGTTGGCATTCCCTCACCAAGGGTTCCTGGCTGCCAGCTAGGCTTTGCCTGAATTGACCAACATGGCAGCCAGGAACCACATGAGGTGACTAAAATAAAAATGTAAACTAAGTAAAATTAAATATGTTAAATTTTCAGTGCCTCAGGCACACTAGTCACATTTCAAGTCACATTTCATGCGCCTCTCAGGAAGTGCACGCGGCTACCAGCTACTGTATCAGACAGCACACATACAGAGCATTTTCATTATCACAGAAAGTTCTATCAGACAGTGCCGCTTAAGACTCACTAGGCAATTCACTCCAGTATCAATTCAGGCTTGGTTGATTTTATGATTAAATTGATTCATTGTTTGAATTTATTAATCAGTTCAGTTGGAATAACTGTGCACTCAGGCAGCTGTTGAGATGACAGAAGTGATTTGTTCCATAAAATGTTAATGGCAAGAGTGCAAGTATGAACAATAGTAATAGCTGACATTTATTGAGCACTTATGCTTCAGGCACTGTGCTAAAGACTTAACCTGCGTTATCTCACAATCTTGGCAACAACTTTATTATTATCCCAACTTAACAGGAGGGAAAAATTAATAGCAGAGGTGGAAAGGGTCTTTAGCATTTATCTCTTTGACCATCTCAGTTGACAAAGCTCAGACTCTGAAGTCAGAGTGCCTGAATTTGATTGAGTGGCCTTGGGCAAGTAACTTAATCTCGTTGTGCCTCAGTTTTCTCATCTGTAAATGGAGAAAATAGTAGGCCCTAGCTGACAGATTATTGTGAAGTTTCAACATGAACAGTTCATGTGAAGTATTAAGAACACAGTGAGTGTTAACTGCTTTGATTATTTATTATAGGTGAGGAAAATCCAAGGAGATTAATGCCCAAGGTCACATAGTCGATAAAAGCCTGGTACTCTTTCCATTATACAAACTCTTCTTGCATATAAGTCACATTGTGCCCTCCTTCCTTATCTCCACTAGCTTTCACTAGCTTGGCCACTTTTATCTTAATCACTTGGCAGCCAACTGCTAGTATGATGAGTGACATCAGCACTTTTGCCTTGGCAAAGTCTGCGATGACTGTCCCATGGAGGCAGCCAATTTCCAGAGCTTTCTGGCTTGGTGACATGTGGAGAATAACCTAGATGATCTCCAAGGTCCCTGTCACTCCCAACGTTCTCAGATGATTTAAACTAAGAAAGCAAAAGCAGGTTTCCCTATGAGGTAAAAGAGAACACATCTTTTGACCCAGTTGTCTGGATCTTAAGGTTTTTGTTTTATTTTTTCTTTCTTTTTTTTTTTCTTATTTTTTAGGAGAAAAATAGTTGAGAAAAAAAAAGACAGAAAAAAAAATTAGTTCACTAGACTAGCAATATCCTGGTGGTCACTTACACAGCACTTTTTATTTGTATGGAGCCTCAGTTACCCACATGTGGTTTAGGGTGGTCCTAATGCCAGGCACTGCCTGAGATACTCTTTTTGGTTCACCCTTGTGCTGACCCAAGATGCTCACATTAGAGTACTTGGTTTTCTTAAGAGGATGTCAACTCACTGAGGGTTCATGTGATTGGATCTGTCTGTTCCTACCTGAAAATTTGAGGACTGAAGAGAAAAATTCTCTTTAACCTCAGCACCAGGAATGGCTGTACACTCTTGAGCAGCTGATTGGTTTTTATCTTACAGACACTGAATACATAATTCGTAGTATTTTTCTGATCTTGTTGGCTGCTATAGCCAAATTTGCAACCTGTTTCTAGCAATATGGCACGTATTTGGTACACAAAACCTACCCCTGGTGGCTTTTTCATATTTTTTCCTATTGTCGTTTCAATTCTTCAATTATTTTCAGCACTATGCAGGATATAGGATATAAATAATAAAGGTAATCTTTGGTCCCATTTCAGGACCTGGAAAAAGCCCCAGGCATCCCAGTCTATTCAGTTTTCTCCAAAGGGCTTAGGTCTTCTCATTTTTTAATTGCACAAAAAATATAAATTTTGGACACCACAGATGCTATTGTTCCCTGTGGTGTGGTGAAGTGTTGCACATCATGTTGTTCTATAGGAGAGGGGTAAGACAAAAAGGTACTGGTTATAAAAAAGAAAAAGGCAAAAGGGGGATCCAAAATATAAAGGAAAGAATTAGAATTGAGGGGGTTAGCTTGGAGACACTGGAGATAAATTTGCCTGCATGACTGTTTTTCGATGAGCCAATCCTCAGCACTCATCAGCTCCATCTGGCACAGGTACCCAGGGAGGCCTTCTGCAGTGCAAGTTTTAAAATCTACTTTAAGCTTCTATGGCAGTAATTCTCAAGCTATTTGCATACAGATCACTGTAATTCTTATCAAAATTATTTCGATTCAGTAGATCTTGGATGGGGCCTAAGATTCTGCATTTTTAACAAAGTTCCAGGTGATGGAGATGCTATCAGTTCAAGATCCACACTTTGAATATCGAGAATCTACAGGTCTTATATGGCAGCAGTTGGCAATTGGGGATTTCTGGACTCACAATCTTCTGGGTCCAAGCCATCTTTTCCAGTCTTGCTAGTGAAGATCTTGAGGCTTAAAGTCAGCATTACTTGGATTTCCATACATAGATGATCATAATGTAAAATAGTGCAGCCACTTTGGAAAACAGCCTGCCAGTTCCTCAGAATGTTAAACATAGAGCTATCATCTGACCCAGCAGTTCTACTCCTAGGTATATACCTAGGAGTAATGAAAGCATATGTTTCTGAATAAACCTGTACACAAATGCTTATAGCCACATTAATTCATAGTAGCCCAAAAGTGGGAATAGCCCAAATGTCCACAAACTGATGAATGGATAAAACTGTGGGTTATCCATACCAGAGAATATTTTTCAACAATAAAAAGAAATGAATTACTGATAGATGCCACAACATGGATGAATCCTGAAAACACTAAGCTAAGTGAAAGAAGCCAGTCATAAACAGCCAGGTGTTATATGATTCAATTTAAGTGAAATACCCAGAACAGGCAAATCTATAGAGACAGAAAGGAAATTAATGGTTGCCAGGGGCTCGAGGGAGGTGGAATGGGGAGTGACTGCAAATATGTACAAATTTTTTTTTCAGGATGATGAGAATGTTCTAAAATTAGATTGTAGTGATGGTTGCACACCTCTATAAATATTAAAAACCACTGAATTGTACACTTAAAGTGGGTGAATTTTATATGTGAATTGTATCTCAAAGCTGGTAAAAGTCTTGTAGAGGTAGAGGAGTACAGAGTATATCTTAAGAAAGCCCTGCATCCACTGCTTTCTATCCAAGCAGTAGTTCTCTGCCCTATCTGGGGGTTCATGCTTCCCCTTCTTGTTGGGAAACCCTACGCCTCATTATATGCTCTCTCAGGTCTTGGTGATGTATGTACATTTAAAGCAATCTCACCCAGCTTTTTTGAGTGTGCTAGAATATTGGGTTATTAAAAATAGGCTGTGAAACCTCAGAAAAATTTGAAAATTTTAATGCTCTAATTTTAATTTCTAATTAAATGAACACTTCATCTGATGTTGCAACAGAGCGCACTCTTCGTACTGTCAGTAGTGTTGTGACAACAAGACTGAGTTAGAAAAGTTACGGAAGCTCAGGTCAATTTACTTTTCCTGTTTTGCTTATAAGACCTCAGTTCCCACTTAGAGCCCATAAATATCTGCAAAACCACACCAGCGAGAACATTGCTCAAACTTTGCTTTTAGAAGAACAATAATTTTCTTTCATTTAACAAATACGGGCATTTCCTCTTCTGTATCCGTTCTCAAAAAGCTGATGCTATATTATTTACTGATAAATAAAATTTGGAAATCTGCATCAGACCTAGTGGATATCAATACCATTAATTTAAAGGTGGATTTTCTGTCATAAATATACATTTTAAAATGTAAATAAAATTAATAATTTGTGCTTGCAATTTAATGGATTTACCACAATACAAAAATATCCTCAACTGATGGGGATTTTTTTGACAATGCTAGTTCTGCATGTGAATGGAGAAGCTCATTCCTTACAGGGTGTGATTGGCAACTGGTCAATTGCCCTCTCCTTTCCCATCTTCTGCCCACCCTTTCCCAACAGTCTCCATTGACCATGACTGAAGTTACACAGTTAAAGGTTTAGTTATTTCACTGGCTTAGTTATTCCTCTACTGATCTTTTTAAAAAATACAAACACCCTTGGGAGAAGCATATTTAACACTTTTGAACCACCAATACCTTGGCTAAATAGATTCCTTATCAGATATTTTCACTGTGTTAACTCAGAGCAGCACTTAGCAAAAAGGGAATCAGAGGCCTTGTGCTTCCCCCAGGGTCATCATTACTTAGTTCAGAGCCTTAGTTTCTTTAGTTACAAAAAGAGAATAATGGGCCAGGCTCAGAGGCTCATGTCTGTAATACCAGGACTTTGGGAAGCTGAAGGAGAAGGATCATTTGAGCCTAGGAATTTGAGACCAGCCTGGGCAACATAGTAAGACCCTGTCTCTACAAAACAAATCTTTTCAAAATGAGCTGGGTGTGGTGATGTACACCCGTAGTCCTAGTTATTTAGGAGGCTGTGGCAGGAGAATCACTTGAGCCCAGAAATTCTCTAGGTGGCAGTCAGTCATGATCATGTCATTGCACTCCAGCCTGGGTGATAGAGCAAGGCTCTGTCTCAAACAAAACAAAACAAAAAACCCAGATATAAAAATGTTTAATAAAATTTAAGCACATCCAATTTGACATTATATAAAAAGAACAGTACTTTATAACAAAGTCAGGTTTACAAGCAGCTTGTCCTCTAAAAACAGCCTTCTTCCTTACCAATAGATTGTAAGTCTGTGTTTGTAAAGTCATGATTCTCTGTGAGAAGATGAATTGTATGCGTGACTATTTTACTCTTGGTTACTACTGCATCTATCAACTTGGGGAGAAATGTGTTAGAGACAAAATAAAATGGTTTTAATCTTAAAAGAAAAGAAAAGAGAGAACAATGGTGGTGGTAACGTCTGCCTTGCCAGCCTCCCAGGTAGAATCACAGGTGGTGAGTCAGACGACTGTGAGTTTACAAACATGCAACACAGCAGCATTTGATGAACCTTCATGATGTGCTGGACGCTGTTTAGGGACCCAAATAGACCATTTCACTGTAACTGCATGCAGATCTGAAAGCTCCTATTTTCTACATGCTTCCTGTGGAAAACATAAAATGGGTTAGATTTTTTCCCCAATCTCTTGTAAAAAATTTTCAATCGGATATAGAAGTTGAAAGAAATTGACAGTGAGCACACCTATATCTACCACCTAGATTCTACAATTAACATCTTACAATATTTGTTTTATCATACTTCTCTCCATCTATTTAGGATTAAAAAAATTGTTTTTCATTTTTTTGCCTTATGTGATACTTATTAAGATAATTTATTCAACATCAACATGTTCAAAGAAGGAAACCAAATAAGGCTTTTTGCATGGGTGAGGGCATCCCACTTGGGTCTATTATGTCTAACAAAAACCTTAACTGCCAATTCTCCTCGCCATCTTCCAAAAAAAAAAAAATATATACAGTTTCGTATTTAGGTAAGAACCCAAAGGAAGGAAACAGGAGGATTGTTTTTGCTTTTGTTTTTGTTTAAGCACCATTGACATGAACAGACAGGGAGAATGTATTTTTTTTTTTCCAAAAAAAAAGAAAAAGGAAAGAGAAAGACTGGGTTGTTATTAAAAGCCCTAAGATAGGCTGGGCGCAGTGGCTCATGCCTGTAATCCCAGCACTTTGGGAGGCCGAGGCAGGTGGATCACCTGAGGTCGGGAGTTCGAAACCAGCCTGACCAACATGGAGAAACCCCATCTCTACTAAAAATATAAAATTAGCCAGGTGTGGTGGCATCTGCCTGTAATCCCAGCTACTCGGGAGGTTGAGGCAGGAGAATTGCTTAAACCTGGGAGGTGGAGGTTGCAGTGAGCCAAGATCACGCCATTGTACTCCAGCCTGGGTAACAAGAGTGAAACTCCAACTCAAAATAAATAAATAAATTAAATAAAAGTAAAAAATAAAAGCCCTAAGATAAAACAAATACTACAAAATAAAGTTTAAACAGCTCTCATTGCTGGTTTCAGTTGTGTGCTCTATACCTGAAGAAATGTCCAAGGAAAAAGATATGATCTTAAAACCAAATAAAGATTCGTCTCCCTGAGGGGCCAAAGGTTTCTGTATCAAAGGCAGAGAAGGCACTGGAATACTATAATCTGGAACAGAAGCTTTTTGGAAGATAATAATAAACACCTTGCAATAGTACTGAATTGCATGTTCCAAATGTAGTCATTCAAGTATCCTTTCACTGTACTTGCCTCAGCATATTAATAGTTTTCTTTAAACTAACTTGTCTTTTACTTAGATACATATATTTTAAAAAGAGATCTTATATCATGAGTAGAAAACCAGGAGTATTTGCCATAAACAGAAACTAACTTTGAAAATTAGTGCCATGCAAACCAAACAATGTTGTTAACTTTTAGCTCCATCCTGGCTCTTGACAAAAGCTCGGAACCTGGGCCTGCTCTCTGCTTAAAAAAGAAAAATAGCAAGATAGGCAAGAATTAGAGAACTGTTAAAACATTCAAGTGGAAACTCTTCTTGATTTAATTAGAAGGACTGAAAGATAATTTAAAAGAATAAGTTTCTTAGTATGTGATTCAGGGTAATATAAAATCAAGTCCTTGTACTATTTTGTGTACCATCATGGTATACAACCCAGACCGGGTTTCCATCTCAAGAAACAAGAAAAAGAAATACAAATGAAACAGACCAAAAAACAAAAAGACTGGAAATAAAGAATAAAAGAAAAATCGATGAAATAGAAATGGAGGCAGAAACAAAATAGGAATAACACAAAAAATTGTTTTAGTGGAAAGATGAATAAAATTGATAAATTCTGACTATACAATTAAGAAAAAAAAATCATAAGTTACCTATATCAGGAACTTTAAGAGAGGTATAACTACAGATCCTAAATTTTAAAAACAAAATGTCAAATAATTTTACAACATTGTTGAAATGAACAAATTCCTTAAGAAATGCAAATTATTTAAACTGATGCAAGAGGAAATAGGAAAAATAAGTAATCCTATATTGATTTTTAAAACTGAATCGGTAATTAAAAGCCTGCCCCATCCCAGAAAACAGAACAAAACTGTACGCTCGGATGGCTTTGTTGATAAATTTTTCTGAATACTTAAGGGAAAATTAATATACTTTTCAAGAAGAACGAGGAAACAATTCCAAATTTGGGGCATTTATGAGGCCAGCATAATTCTAATATCAAAAACTGCCAAGGACATTCTAAGAAAGGACTATTATAGGCCACTATGTTTTAAAAGTAAAGACATTACAATCCCAAATAAGATAACATTAATACATTGAATCTATTAATAAAGAAAGGAGATTATACATTGACCAAGTGAAGTTTTAAGAAACTATAAAACTTATTATTCAAAAATTGATCAAAGTAATTCACCAAATTAACAAAATAAAAGAGAAAAATCATAGTATCACTTCAATAAATGCAGAAAAAGCATTTGACAAAATTCAAGTTATACATGATAAAAGCTCTTAGTAAACTAGGATAAGACAGGAACTTCCTTAATCTGATCAAGAGTACCTGTAAAATTCTTAAGGTTAACATTACATAAATGGTAAAATATTGATCTCCTTACCCCCAAGGTCAGAAATAAGACAAGAATGCCCACTATCACCACTGGTATTAAGCATTATGTCGGAGGAACTAGCTAGTTCATTAAGACAAGAAAAATATACATATAGAGGTTGGAAATGAAGAAGTGACACTGTTTTTAATCAGATAATATAGTGGAATGTACATAGATTTATCGAGTAACCTTGCTAAATTGAATTATTCAATAGCGTGAAGATGTCAATTCTTCCCAAATTAACCTACAGATTCAATGAAATTTCAATCACAATTCTAGTAGTTTTTTTGTGGAAATTCATAATATTTTTATGGAAATGCAAATGGCCTAGAATAATCAAGACAACCCTGAAGAAAAACACAAAGTTGAAGGATTTACACAACCAAATTTCAAGATTTGCTATAAAGCTACAGTGATTCATACAGTGGTACTGGCCTGAAGACAGGCAAATACATCAACAAAATAAACTAGAAAGCCTAGAAATATACCCACATACATACAGTTACTTTATATGCAATAACAACACAAAGGCAGAAGTAGAATCTTTTCAGTAATGGTTTTATAGCAATTGTATATCCATATAGAAAAAAGAACTTTGCCTTCTACATCAGACACAAAATATTATTTTGAGATGGATAGTAAAAATCACATGTGAAGGATGAAAAAAATAAAGCTTCTAGAAGAAACATAGAATAATATCTTCATGAACTTGGATTAGCAGAGATTAAATAGGACCCAAAAAGCACTAACTGTAAAATGTTAATTAATTGGACATCACTAAAATTAAGAACTTATACTCATCAAAAGTCAGACACCATTAAAGGTATGAAAAGGCAAACCACAGCCTGAGAGAAAATATTTGGAATACATGCATCCAACAAAAGACTTACATCCAGAATGTATGAAGAATTCCTATAAATCAATAAGAAAAAAGACCAACACCTAAATAATAAATGAGCAAATAAATTAGTTGGTGTGGTGGCACACAAGCACCTGTAGTTCTAGCTGCTCGGGAGTCAGAAGCAAGAGGATCACTTGAGCCAGGAGTTTTAGGCTGTAGTGAGCTATGACTGTTCCACTGCACTCCAGCCTGGGCAACAGAGTCAGATCCTGTCTCTAAAAACGAAGAAAAAAGAAAGGTCAAAAGACATGAAGAGACACATGGCAAAGGAGGATATTCAAATACCTAACTGTCTAATAAAGCTATGGGAAAGTGCTTAACATTATTACTCATAAGGGAAATAGAAATTAAAACCACAATGAAATAACACTATATACTCATCAGAATGGCTAAATTTAAAGACTGATGATACAAACTACTGATTAAGATATCAAGCAACTGAAACTCTCATATTGATGGTGACAGTATACATGCCTACAAGTCCTGGGAAGTTGTTTGGCATTATATAGCAATGTTAATACATAACTATCTTTTGACCCTGTGAATCCCACTCTTAAGTGTATATCCAAGAGAAATGAAGCCTGTGTCTACTAGAAGACATGTACAAGAATGTTCATAGCAGCTTTCTTCGTAATAACCAAAAATTGGGAACAATTCAAATGTCCACCAACAGAAGAACAAGTAAATAAATCCTGGCCTATTTATACAATGAAATACTACACAGTAATGAAAAATACACGGAATGACATATGTGACTCTCACAAATATTGAACTTAGCAAAAGAACCCAGACACAATAGAGTACATACTCTATGATGTCATTTATGTGAAAGTCAAGAAGAGGAAAATGGTGTACTTCATTTCCTCACAATTCATCTCAAATGTACACAAAAGTTACATGTATAGAGTACATAAAAATAAGAGAATCTCTGTTCTTTTAGTAAATAGACATTATCAAAAGGATCAATTCCATTAACCCTTCTGAATGCCTGTCTTATAATCTAATCACTGTTAGCTGGGAAGACTGGGTAGGAGCATGATGTTCTTGGAAATTTATAAAAAGCCAAAAAAAAAAAAAGCCCTCAGCAGTACATTACATATCAGATCCCTGTTGTGAAATAATGTTTTAAGATAACCGCTGGGTGCCCACCCCAAACCAGGATTTTCCTGCAGCTCTTCCTCCCACTCCAGCTTGTGGGGAGTTCGGTGCACTTTGTCTCAGGGTAGGAACTACACAGCAGAGAGGGAGAGAAGCTGTTTTAGATCTAAATGCCTTAAGCCACAGCAGGGACCAGAAAGAGCACAGGATATAGGACAAAAGATTTCAAAGAACACATAATGGCTCAGAGCCAGTTTTACCCACCCTCCAATCTAGCTCTACATAATTCCTGGATTAATGGCAGAAGAGGACTGGAGGGAAGTATAAAAAGCTGGACCCCTGAAGAGGTCCCCCTACCATTCTCCCACCTCCCACACTCTCTCCCTGTCACCCCTTCCCTGCCTTCTGTGGGGGTGGAAGGAGGAGTGACAGAAACCCAACTAGGTTTGAGGAATCCACGTGCAGAGGGCATCTCTTCTTGCTTTCCAAGCAGAATCTAGGGGGTGGTAAAATTCCCCGGTTGATCCTGCACTAGCAGGACACAGGGGTGACCAGTAAAGATGGTTCTATGGGGTGTCCCAGATGAGGGGCCTAAAGCAGCCTCATAGAATTCCCGCATGCTCACAAGCAGAGACGGGAGATACATGGAAAAGTAGACAAAAAAGTTGGCTGAGAGAACAAAAAAGAGCCACACTTGGGGAGGCCCAGATGTCAGAAGTGGGGATGGATAACAGCACACCTATGGACTGAACAGGAGAGAAAATGCTGTGAATCTTAGCAGATGCCAGCCTCACAGATGATTCCCAAGAGCCAGATGTCCTTTCCCAACGCTGTGACATAAGCCTCCTGGAACCTAGCCACAAACTCAGGGAGAAAAGGGAACCCTGAATTGGCTGAGATTAAGTTTCTGCCACTAGGCAGGATGAAAGCTAAAATATGAATTCAGTTGTCAAAGAAAAACAAAGAAAAGTATTTCTTCCGCAATCGGGAATGTATCCTGGGGTTTCTACACCTTATGCTTTTCTAGAGTGTGAGTGTTTGGGCTGTGGGTACTCCAATCGTCTGCTCATCCTGCTCTCATAAGCAGCACAACAAGGCTATATGGAGACTCTGGATTTCCCTGTGCAAAACCCATTCTACTTCTAGCTATAAGGCAGTGTGAAGCAGCAGAAGAATGGGGGAGGTGGCCTCATTCACTTTTAGAATATGTGACAAAAAATTTATATACATATGCACATTCTCAGATTTCCTCTCCAAGCTCGTTCAAGTGGATTCTGCCTTTGTCCGTTCAATATTAACCATTTTAGTGCCACCCGTAAGAGAATTCTGCCTTTGCCAGAGAGGGTCTCCTGAGGTTTGTCTACAGAAGAATTGAGAGGGCCAGGGAAAAAGTAGAAGATGAAGGAAGTACCACTATAGTCTTGGGAAAGAGAGTTGGGGGTGGGGGGGTTATATGTGTTCAAGGTGTGAATGAAATACCCAAACACTGATGGCTGCAATTTCAGTTCATAGTCAGAGTTTTTAATAGTAAGCAACAGCACACCATCCACTCTGGTGGATTTAAACTGAACTGTCAAAAGGGTTTTGAGTAGCTCACAGAAATGGCAAGAAAGCAGGAGAACTTGGTTTGGAGCGATCTATGTCTAGAATGATCCTAAAACCTCACCCCAGGACTTCTCTGGGAAGGATGCTGCCAGTACTGCTGCTTGGCCCACTGAGTCACAAGATTATCACAGGGCTTCTCTCAGGTCTGCTGCTTTCCTTCACTAACTTTGTTCCAAGTGTGGGGCAGGTGTGTCTGAGAGGCTAAGCCTAGGTCATTTACCTGAGATCTGGGAACATGTGTGATTGTTATTTTTCAGCTTCTGTGGTGTGTGGTGGTGTAAGATACAAAAGAAGGGAGAATGTCCCCAAACATCAGATGAGGTCATGGGCAAGAAAGCCAGAAAGATGGCTCTTGTCTATCACTGAGGCTAACAGCCTCATAAACCTGTGGGCACAAGTTTGTTCTTTAGTATTTGTTTAATGCAGATTCCATGTTCCTTTCCCTGCACTACTGAATCACAATCTAGGAGAACGGGGTCCTGAAACTGGCATTTTAAAAACCAGCACTTCAAATGATTCTTATGTGCCTCAAGCTTTTATATACACCATCATCAGCCCATGGGTATAGCTAACAATCACTCTAAAAATCACCATATTTTGAAAGCATTCACATCCTGGGAAATAAAGTATAACTCTCTACAGGTGGTTGTAGAGTCTATGGCTTTAGAATGTAACAGGCATTGGATTAGTTCCAATTTTACCCTGTATAAAGTTCTGCAATTTTAGAAAAGTTGCTTTTTCTCTGATATGGCTTGAGTCTATCTCCTAAAGTTCATGTGTTGGAAATTTAACCTCCAATGCAACAGTGTTGGGACGTGGGACCTTTAAGAGGTGATTAGGTCATGAAGGCTCTGTGCTCATGTATGGATTAATGTCGTTATCTAAGGAGTGGGTTTGTTATCATGAGAGTGAGTGTTATAAAAGTGAGTTAATTCTTGCTTTCTCTCTTTCTGTTTTGCCCTGTCTCACCCTCTTTCATTTTGCCATGGGATGATGCAGCAAGAAGGCCCTCACCAGATGCCAGTACTGTGATCGTGGACTTTTCCACTTCCAAAATTGTGAGAAATAAAGTTATTTCCTTTAAAAATTACCCAGTCTGTGATATTCTATTACAGCAGTACAAAACAGACTAAGACAATCTGAACCTTAGTTACACCACCTGTAAAATGGGATAACAATAATATAAACCAATTAAGGAAGGATAGGCTATGCTGCTGAAACAAACAGCTTGACGTCTTGATGGCTTAACATAGTAAAGGTTTATCTCTTTTTAATAAATTGTTTTTAGAGTAGCTTTAGGTTCAAAGCAAAATTTAGTAGAAGGTACAGAGATTTCCTAACAACCCTGGCCCTGAACGTGCATAGTCTTCCCAATTATCAACATCTCGCTAGAATGGTACCTTTGTTACAATTGATAAACCTACATTAACACATCATTATCGCCCAGAGTCCATAGTTTACAATATAATTAATTTTTGCTGTAGTACATTCTATGTGTTTGGACAAATGTATAATGACATATACCTACCACTATAGTATCATACAGAGCAGTTTCACTGCCCTAAATACCCTCTGTGGTCCACATGTTTATCTCTCCTTGCTCCCTAACCACTAGCAACCACTGATCTTTTTACTGTCTCCATAGTTTTACCTTTTCCAGAATGTCTTATAGTTGGAATTATACAGTATATAGCCATTTTGGATTGACTTATTTTCACTTAATAATGTGCATTTAAGTTTCCTTCATGTTTTTTCATGGCTCACATCCTTTCAGCACTGAATAATATTCCATCATTTGGATGTACCACAGTTTATCCTTTCACGTACTGAAGGACATCTTTGTTGCTTCCACATTGGCAATTATGTATAAAGCTGCTATAAATATCCATGTACAGGTTCTTGAATGGATATAAACTTTCATTTCCTTTGGGTAGATACCAAGCAGCATGATTGCTGGATCATATGGTAACAGTATGTTTAGTTTTGTAAGAAACTGCTAAACTGTCTTCTAATGTGGCTGTGCCATTTTGCATTTCCAGGAGCAATGAATGAGAGTTCCTGTGGCTCCACATCCTTGCCAGCATTTGGTGTTATCAATTGTCTGGACTTTGGCCATTCTAATAGGTGCATAGTGGTATTTAATTATTGTTTTAATTTGTATTTTTCTAATGATATATGATGTATAGCATTTTGCCATATGCTTATTTGGCATCTGTATATCTTCTTTGGTGACATGTCTGTTAAGGTCTTTGACCCATTTTGTAATTGGGTTGTTTGAGTTCTGATGTTGAGTTTTAAGAGTTCTTTTACATTTTGGATGATAGTCTTTTATCTGTCTTTTGCAAATATAGTCTCCTAGTTTGAGGCTTATCTTCTCATTTTCTTCAGTTGTCGTTCACAGAGCAGAAGTTTCAAATGTTAACAATGTCCAGCTTACCTAATTCTTTATTTCATGAATTTTGCCTTTGGTGTTGCAAAGTCATTACCGTATCCAATTCATCTAGATTTTCACCTACATTACCTTCTAGGAATTTTTTATTTTTGCATTTTATATTTAGGTCTATAATTCATTTTCTGTTAATTTTTATAAGAGTGTAAGGTCTTTGTCTAGATTTTTTGCATGTGGATGTCCAATTATTTGAACATCATTTGTTGAAAAGACTGTCTTTTTTCCATTGTATTGTCTTCGCTCCTTTTTCAAAGATCAGTTGACTACATTTATGTGGATCTATCGTTGTGTTCTCCATTCTGTTTCATTGATCTGTTTGTCTATTCTTTGCTAATACCACGTTGTCTTGATCACTGTAGCTTTACAATAAGTATTAAAGTCAGTATCATTTCTCTGACTTTGTTTTTTTCCTTCAATATTGAATTGGCTATTTGGAATCTGTTGCTTCTCAATGTAAATTTTAGAATTAGTTTGTCAATATCCACAAAATAACTTGCTGGGATTTTTATTTCAATCGTGCTGAATCTATGGATCAAGTTGGAAAGAACTGACATCAACATTTTTACAATATTGAGTTTTCCTAGCCATGAACATGAAATATTTCTACATTTACTTAATTCCTCCTTGATTTCTTTCATCAAAGCTTTGCAGTTTTTCTCATATAAACTTTTCACATATTTTATTAGATTTATACCTAAGTATTTCATTTTGGGGGGTGCTAATATCAATGGTAGTGTGTTTTAGCTTCAAATTCCACTTGTTCATTGTTATTATATAGAAAAACTATTGACTTTTGTCTATTAATCTTGCATTAAGCAAAACTGCTATACTCATTTTTTAGTTCCAGGAGATTTTTTTGTTGATCCTCTAAATTTTCTACATAGCAAATTATATAATCTGTAAACAAAGACAGTTTTATTTCTTTCTTCCTAGTCTTTATACCTTTTATTTTCTTCTCTTGTCTTATTGTATTAGCTAGGACCTCAAGTATGATGTTGAAAAGGAGAGGTGAAAGGGTGTATTCTTAGCTTATTCCTGATCTTAGCAGGAATGTTTGTTTCCCAGAATTAAATATGATGTTTGCTGTGGGATTTTGTAGATATTCCATATTAAGTTGAGGAAGTTCTCTTCTATTTCTAGATTACTGAGAGTTTTTATAAGTGAGTGCTGGATGTTGTCAAATGCTTTACCTGCATCAATTGGTATGTTTGTGTGATTTTTCTTCTTTAGTTTGTTGATGTGATGGATTACATTAATTGATTTTCAAATGTTGAACCAGGCTTGCACACTTGGAATAAATACTCCTTGGTTGTGGTGTATGATTCTTTCTACTGGATTCTATTTGCTAATATATTATTGAGAATTTTTGTATCTATGTTCATGAGAAATACTGGTCTGCAGTTTTGTTTCTTTGCAATGTCTTTATCTGGTTTTGGTATTGGATAATGCTGGCCTCATAGAAAAAGGTGGGAAGTAGTCCCTCTGCTTCTATTTTCTGCAAAATATTGTAGAATTGGCATAATTTATTCTTAAATTTTTGGTAGAATTTACCGGTGAACTCATCTGGACCTGTTTCTTTCTGTTTTGGAAGGTTAATAATAATAATAATTATCATTATTATTATTTGAGACAGAGTCTTTGTTGCCCAGGCTGGAGTACAGTGGTGCCATCTTGGCTCACTGCAACCTCTGCATCCCGGATTCAAGCAATTCTCATGCCTCAGCCTCCCAAGTAGCTGGAATTACAGGCATGTGCCACCACTCACTGCTAATTTTTGTATTTTTAGAACAGACAGGTTTTCGCCATATTGCCCAGGTTGGTCTGCAACACGTGGCCTCAGGTGATCTGCCTGCCTCGGCCTCCCAAAGTACTGGAATTACAGGTGTGAGCCACTGCACCTGACCTGGAAGATTATTAATTATTGATTCAAATTTTAAATATATATGTATACATATAGACACACATATATTGTATGTGTATATATACATATATACATATAAATATCTATATACACACACACACACATATATATGCCTATTCAGATTGTCTATTTCTTCTTGTGTGTGTGTTTTGGCCACTCGAGTCTATCATTGAGTTGGTACATTTAATCTAGGTTATCACATTTATAAGCATAGAGTTGTTCTCATAGTACTTCTTTATTGTCCTTTTAATGTCCATGGGAACTATGATAATATTCCCTCTTTCATTTTTGGTATTAGTAATTTGTATGATCTCTCTTTTTTTATTTGCTAATATGGCTAGAGACTTCTCAATTTTGTTCATCTTCTCAAAAAACAAGCTTTCAGTTTTGTTAATTGTCTCACTTGATTTCTTCTTTTCCATTTAATTGATTTCTGCTCTAATTTTTATTATTTCTTTTCTGCTTACTTTGGATTTCTATTGCTCTTCTTTTTCTAGTTCCCTAAAGTGGAAGTTTAGATTATTTATTTTAGTTCTTTCTTCTTTTCTAATATATGCCTTCAATGCTATAAATTTTCCTCTAAGTACTGCTTTTGTTGCATCCCACAAATCTTGATGAGTTGTGTTTTCATTTTCATTTACTTCAAAGTATTTTAAAATTTCTCTTGTGATTCCTTCTTTGACCCATGTGTTATTTAGAAGTATGTTGTTTAATCTCTAAGTATTTCAGTATTTTCTACCTATGTTTCTGTTACAGATTTCTAGTTTAATTCTATTGTGTTATGAGAAGACATTGTACAATTTATATTCTTTCATATTTGTTAAATCATGTTTTATGCCCTGAAATGTGGTCTCTCTTAGAAAATGTTCCATGTGAGCTTGAGAAGTATGTGTACTGTGTTGTTGTTGGATGATGTAGTCTACAGAGGCCCTTATATCCATTTGATTGATAGTGTTGTTGAGTTGGACTAGTCCTGGCTGATTTTCTGCCTGTTGGATCTGTCCATTTCCTTTACAGATTGTTCATTATAAGTGTATAGAAATGCAATTGAGTTTTGTTTGTTACTTTGCTGAACTCAGTTATTAGTTCTAACAGCATTTTTAAGAAATCTTTAGGGCTTTCTACATATAAGATTATATCACCTGTGTCAGTGATAATTTTACTTCTTCCTTTCCAGTTTGGGTGCCTTTTATTTCTTTTTCTTGCCTAATTGCTGTTGCTGAACTTCCAGTATGCTGTTGAACAGAATGATAAAAGTGGATATACTTCTTTTGTTCCTGATCTTAGAGGAGAAGCTTTAAGTCTTTCATCATTGAGTATGATGTGTATTGTGAATTTTTCACATACGACTTTCATATGTTGAGAATTTTACATATGTTTCATAATTTTTCCTCCTATTCCTACATTGTGGAATGTTTTTATCCAGAAAGGGTGTTGAATTTTGTCAAGTGCTTTTCCTTCATCAGTTGAAATGATCATGTGACTTTTTCTTCATTTTGTTAATGTGGTATACTACATTCTGTGGAAGTCACATCAGCCAAGGGGGAATGGACTTGCAACAATGCTGGGAAATGCAACAGCAACGGCTTCTTCTTTGTCTGCATCTCTGAGATCAGAAGAGCACCAATCCACGATATTTGAGAACAGAATCCTTTTAGCCCAACCTGGCTTCTGCAAGCTGTTTGCAGGCTGTTCCAGGAACATGTGCACAGCTGCTTGTCCCAGAGCTGAGGCGTGGGGGATGGGTAACTGCTCCTCTGCTAAGAGCAGAAATTGACTGAAATTAACCAGCATTTACCATCCAAGCCTTCCCCTGAAAGTTTTAAGTCTTCGGTAGACTCCTGAGTTCCAAAACCATTACATTAGCCAGATTCTGCCAGTGCCTTGGTGTTTAGGTGAGAAGACACGTTCCTGGTGCTTTCTACAGTGCCATCCTGCCATAATCCTCCTCCACAGTTCTATTAGCTTTTTCTCACATATTTCAATTCCCTCCTGTTAGGCACATAGTCACTGAGGATTGACGACCCTTTTATCAGTATGTAATTCCTCTCTTTATCCCTGATAACTTTCCTTCCTCTGTAGTCCATTCTGTCTGAAAATAATATATAGCTATTCTTGTTTTCTTTTGATTAATGTTAGTGTGTTATATCTTTCTTCAACTCTTTATTTTTTATTCTTAATTGTTCTAACAGCTTGTTCAAAATAATAACAGAAACAATGTATTCATATATACATGTTTATGTATAAGTGAAATGAATAACAACATGATAAAAGGAATGTGAGAGAGGAATTACAAATATTTTGTTACTATAAGGTACTTGCACTACAGAAGTATGGTGTAATTTAAAAGTACACTTGGATTTGTTATAAATGTCTACTGCAAACTCTAGGGCAACCATAAATAAAAGTAAAAAAAAAAAAAAAGAACTATTTGTCCCTGTTTGCAGATGACATGATTGTATATTTAGAAAACCCCATTGTCTCACCCCAAAATCTCCTTAAGCTGATAAGCAACTTCAGTGAAGTCTCAGGATACAAAATCAATGTGCAAAAATCACAAGCATTCTTATACACCAGTAACAGACAAACAGAGAGCCAAATCATGAATGAACT
>NW_012101255.1:3372564-3402377 GCF_000951045.1 Mandrillus leucophaeus
ATGTAAATGACGAGTTAATGGGTGCAGCACACCAACATGGCACATGTATACATATGTAACAAACCTGCACATTGTGCACATGTACCCTAGAACTTAAGGTATAAGAATAAAAAAAAAATCACCATCCATTTCAATCCCCTGGTACTTTTAAAGCTAGGCTTTTAGAAATAATGTGCAATTATATTATTTAACTTGTGAAGAACCTTTATTCAAATGGCCATGTATAAAAGGCACTATTAAAAGCACAGTTGCCCAGGGTAAAAAAAAAAAAAAAAAAAAGAACTACAAATGATATGTTGATAAAAGAGATAAAGTGCTCATTAAAACCACAAAAGGCAGCAAAAGTGTGAAAGACAAAAATAAAAGCAAAAATCAAGGGCAACAAATAGAAAACATCACAAATACGTTAGATGTTGCTGCAGTTATATCAATAATGACTGTGAATATCAATCGTGTAAATGCACTGCCTTAGACAGTTTGGGGGGCTGTAAAAAATTCTTACATGCGGTAGCTTACAAACAACAGAAATGTATTTCTCACAGTTCCAGAGGCTGTAAGTGTGAGATGAGTGCCCGTGTACTTGGGTCCAAGTGCGGGCCCCCTTTCAGGGTGCAGACTGCCAACTTTTTGTTGTATGCTCACATGACAGAAAGAGAGAAGGAGCACAAAGTGGCTGAAGATAGGTGGCTTTCCTGGGCAGCTATCTTTGAACATTTGAGCTCCTTTAATTGGGCCACGAGTTGGAGTTATTTGCCTTTAGTGTGATGAAGAAGAGAAGGAGAGAGAGAGCAAAAAGCACTGTAGGCTATTGCAAGGCCAGGCTGGAAGGGGTTCATAACTCATGTCTATATTTCATCTGTCAGAAGTCTTTTATATGGCCCAATCTGACAGCAAAGGAGGCTGGAAATGCCATGAAACACAGGGATTTGGGAGAACACTGATGGTTTTCACCACACCATCTGATAGGACTTGTGTGAGAACTAAGTGAGTAACATGTATAAAGCACCCACAAATATTTTATTCTTTTATTTAGATTTTCTTGGTTTTGGTTTTTGTATTTTTTGTATGTTTTTAACGGGGAGGATGCCAGATGACAGAGTATTTATAGCTTTATTTAATGCAAATAAAATGTGTACATGAGCTGTCTATTAATTTTTCTTGCTGTGCAGCCTGGCACTGGGACTAGTGACTCTGGTGGGCTGCCGGGCTACTCTCTCCACAGTGGCTTTAACTGTTCTTGGAGAAACGTGTTGAGCAATCTCAGCACAGTAAGATTTGTTGCATATCAGCAGCACTTCCAGCTCTTTGACATTTTGGAACAGGAATTTTTGGAAGCCACTGGGGAGCACATGCTTTGCTTCTTTTTGCTCCCACAACCAGTGTTGGGGGTCAAGGTCTTGCCTTTGATTTTTCTCCACATCCTGTTTTCAATACCTCTGGGTTGCTGCTATGTGGGTACATTTAATTTTGATATGTCAGTCTGACTGGTGAAGGATAAACTTCTTGGTCCATTTTTTATGATCTTGGGCTTCACGAGGGGTCTAACGGTAACCATGGTGTCAAGAAGGAGATGGCTTTCACCTCTATAGGCAACACCCAGGAAAAGAGGGGAAGATAATTTCTTTTTAACTTTTGATATAAAATTAATAGATCTTCACTATAGAAAAATTAAATAGTATACATAAGCAAAAGAGTAAAACAAAAGTCCCCAACAATCTCAACCTCTAAAGATAATACCTATTAAAACATGAATCTTTTTTCTTTTACAAAAATAAGATTTTATTATGCATATAATATTAGAAGCTTTCTTTTTAAAATTATCATTTGCTGTGGTATAACTCCCTTGTGTTATTATATTCTTTTATAGATCATCCTTTTCAATAACTATGAAGTAGTGAGTCTTACAGGTGTACTATAATAGTCAAACACTTTACCAAATGTTGGGCATCCTTACTATTTTAATTAACACTGTGGTGAATATTTTGTGCTAAATCCTTGCACATCCTCAGCTCTTCCTTTATTAACATGGATTTTTTTCCACTTCATTTGGCTCTCTGTGTTTGAGCTGGGCATACATAGCAGAGAATGACTGGCTGGTCATGCTGGTCACTTAACCAACCATGCAGATTGGAACTGGTGGAACAGGTTGGATTTATTGCTGTAAAAACCAGTCAACCATAGCTTTGACTTTTAGAATTATTACCATTCCCTGGAGATTATGCCCCAACTCAAACCTTCTCTGGCATACATATTGCAAGAACTGCCTCATGCATTATCTCATATTCTTAAGAGAATACACTGTCATCTTTGCCTGAGTCAAGAGGAGGCCCTGGCAGCATGGTCTATGCTACTATTTATAAAGCATGTTTTATACATGCTAGAGGGTGCCAAATGTATTAAGTCAATGAGAGTCATTTGCACAATGCATATGGGATCAGGATATAAAATGATTTGAAGTCCTTTTTTGGTACAGAGAATATTTTTATGTTATATAAAATCTACAGATCAGCTTGCAAACAGAATTTTTAAAAATCTGGCAAAAATGTTTTTATAAGGACCATTCCCCTTCTCTTGGATCTTTTTTTAATACTCACCTTTGATTAAATAGGGTTCAGACAGCAGTTAGTAAAACCCTTAAATGATTGTGCCACCAACCACTATTTTAAAAACATCTCAGTTCCTTGGTTGCCTACATTGCCTACACAAGATAGAGTTCCAACCCTTTAGCACTTGCAGTTTCTGTATCCTTTCAAATCTGATCCCAAACCTCCCTTTGCAACTTTATCTCTGCCTGTCAATCCTTTCTTAGTGTCCACTATGGATTATAACACTTTACATCACGATTGGTTTAAAATCTGTCTTTCCCTCTCTATAACTTCTTTTTTTTTTTATTAACCATAATATCCTGTCCCTCTCCTCTGCCTACATCTAAGAACCTTATACCTGAAATACAGTAAGTAATCAACAAATGTTTGCTACTAATAATAGCTAACGAGATAAGAATGGCTAGCATTACTATGTTCTAAGACCTTTGCTTATGTTATCTCATTTAATCCTCACAACTTTATGAGAGTGACACTATTATTATCCCCATTTTATAGATGAGGAAACTAAGGCACAGAGGTTAATCAACTTGGCCAAGATTCTAACAACAGATGACAGAACTGGGATTTGAACCTAGGCAGTAGTAAAGCTCCAAAATCCTGGTTCTTAACCTACACTAAATGAAATTCATTGCAAAATGAAAAGTATTCACCATGTCATTGGGACAGAGATCACATGAAGGGGAGCAGTATAGTTTTTTTGATAGATGCACAGCTCCACAGATGGACTATTTTGGTTTAAATTCTGTTTTTACAATGAGCAGCTTTGTGAGTTTGGAAAATTTAAATTTTACTTAAATTTTCTAAGCCTTGTTTCCCCATGCATTAAGTGTGGAGAATAGCAGCCCCAATCTGATAAGATCATAGTGAACATTAAATAACATAATCAATACTATGTACATATAGATATTATTACCAGCTCAAAGACCTGAATTTATTGCTTTTTGCTGTCTTGGAGTGAATATTCCAAATGCTTTGGCAAACAGGTCATTCGTTCCCCAGTCACCTGCTTCATGCGCAAATCTGTGCATGTGTGTATATTGGTCACATGTACAGGTGACATGAACATGGAATTACAAGATTCCTAATTCAACTAGATGGCCTTCCAAAGTGCATTCTGCGCTAGTTATATTTGTTAGGGCTTTTCAGGGAATCAATAAACAGTGCTTCAGTGTCACAACACAACAGTTCTTGGAGACATTCTGGTTTCAACATTCCGTGAAACAAAGATCAAGGCCTCTCCTAGCCGTTAGGCAGTCATGAGGATTTAGAATTAGAGAAAAGATTGGAGCGCCATCCAGAATCTAGAAAAACACCCTCCCTTCAACTGATCCACTATGACACCAGCACCCAGCATCCAGCCCACAAGCCTGGCTAAGCTTGACTTTCCAGAGAGTAAACTCTCATTGGGTTCTTCTCCTATCAGGAGGGAGCTGGATGGGATTTGCCCATGACCTCATATGTGCTCTTGTTATATTTCTAGTGGGTCCAGGCAGCTGTGCCCTGAAAATACAGCTCTGACTAGAGGAAATATGATCTCTTTTCTTTCATCACCAATGCTCCAAGCTAAAGCTGAAGGTAAACTGAACTTCTGAAAAGGAAAAGAAGAAAACATCCAGCCCAATTCAGAAGAATGCTGGGAGAGAGAGAAAGGCAGAGTAAACAGTTTTTAAAGACGAGGCAGCAATAGACCATGGCAATGATCACAGTGGATAAATGCAGAGCCCCCAGCCTACGCAGATGGGGAGCTCACCTCCTCCACCCCCAACTGCAGGCAGGACAATGGCTAAACAGCCTTAAATTGAGTCTGATACTAGTCAGGCTCTACTGATGAGAAAGGGCTTGGAGCATATCGTAAGCTGCCTGGGGTCATGTGAGTCAGCTGTACTTTAGGAGGAAGTGGTCACTGGGAGGGGACTATAGAATCATAGATGTTAGTGTTGGAAAGAATTTACTCAGTTCTGCCCCCTCATTTTGCCCGGGGAGGAACCAAGGGTCATATCAGAGTGAGTCCACTTGCCCAACATCACAAAGTGAATTTAGAGCAGAGCATGACTGTTAATCCATCGTCCTATTCTGTCCCTTTCCTCCTGATACCTTCCCCCTCCTGCAGCTTATGTGTGGCCCTTCCATCCTACCCTCTAGTCAAGCCTTTAACATAACGCAGGCTGCGTATTGGAGCTGTGCCACCCCGGTGTGCTGCAGAGTGGAGGAGAACACACGACGGCATTACATAGGAAATGTCATGGCGTCTGTTATTCCTCCCACTTGTGGAAATTAACTTCATTTTGGATCCCATATATGGGGTTAATTTTCCACCCAAAGGAGACACTACAGAGCTCCCAGAACAAAGACAAGAACTGAGGGCTACATCACTCAGGGAGCTTTTCCTAAGCAAGCAGACGGAGGTACCAAATATGTTTCCAAACACTGGACACAGTCATTCTTTTGTTACATATGACTAATGCTTATCAACACTTTCTTAGCAAGGAAAGAAAGAGAATCAATGTCAGAATGCTTCTAGTAACTTTTATCGAGTACTTATTGTTTGCCAGGTAGTTTTATTTCATCCTCAACAATACCATTTAAGGAAAAAAAAAAAAAGGAAATAGAAGCACAAAGGGGTTAAGTAACTTTCCCAAAGCCATGCAATTAGTAGTCTGACTCCAGGACTTGATTCTTCATCATGCTTTCAACTCTCTTGTAAGACTGCACATAATTCTTGCTTTAAAGCATGGGTTTAGTCATTCTCTTCAAATTTCTATTCACTTTGTGAAGTCTTAAGTAAAGAACCCCTCTTATTATTATTGATCAATAGCTGAACCAAATCTAACAGTTCAGATGCTGGTGTTCTATTGATTTGCAGTTCTCACAAAATGTTCCTTTGACAAGACTTCTTTCTGTTTAAATGTGCTACAGGCTATGTAACCAATGTTAGCATGTTGGTATATTTCCTTCCAGTCATTTTCTTTTTTTTCTAATATGATAAAAACCACAACCACATTCAATTTCTTGACTGCTCCTTTACCATTTTTTAATGAATAAATAAATAAATAACGTTTCACTGAGTAGCTCTTTCATTATAAGCTTATGATGATACAAAAGTAGGGCACATAAAACCTTGTGATGAGATGTTTGGGCTGTTTCAAAATTCCTTATGTCATCCACAACTGCAATACATTATTATTTATTTACTAGATATAGTTTATTCCAGGTTAACAGAGATTTTATTCTCTGAAGGAGGCTCAAAGCAGCGTTTGTGTGTTTATGAGTTCAGGTGGGAAGAGTTGAAGGAATGCATCTGCGTCATGAGCCAACCCAGAAGTCTCAGTAAGTTCAGTGAGCAACATGAAAGGCCTGCGTACGTCAGAAGCAGCAACAGAAGCAGTTGCCACACCAACCAAGAGAATACATTCAAGAAATTTCAGAAAGCCCGAAACATCACTAGGTCTCAATGTCCCAAGTAAAGAGAAAACTCTCATATTTCAGGAACACTGACTACCAATCCACACGAAATCAGTTTTTCTGGAAGTGAGATAACAGTTGTGTTTTCCAGATTACTCAGGGCATTCTTAGCTCTTTGTGATCAACAAAATTGACAGCATGCATGCACATCCACACAATCCAGAAGTGATCACTTACTGCTCATTCATGTAACTGAGGTGGGAGACCTTGGGATGATGAGGCAGAAAGGCCCAGATTAGGATCTCAGCTTTACCTCTTCCAGCAATATGACTGTTAGTTAACATGACTGTTTCTCAGTTTTCTCACATGTAAAATGGGAATCCCATTTAAGAGAATGAGTAAATAAATGAATTAAAAAAAATAAAAACAACAAAACATTACATAAATGTCAGCTCTTAGATATTGTTAGAGAGCATGTAGAAATGCTGACTATTTTATAATCCTTATCCATCTTGGAGGCTTAGGGTGGAAGTGGTTACCTAAGTATTTTATACTCACTTAATAGGGTAGGTTGAGATTTTTCAATGGGAGATATTGATAAATGTTTTATTTCCCCTGCTGTAGGAGTCTCTTTTGAGACTCCTATCTCCCCGCCCCTGACCCCCCAGACATCCTAGTGGTATTCGAAGTCCGAGCAGTGGTGTCTCCAGAGCCCTGAGCAACTTTTCTGTTGCTAGGCCCCAGGAAGGCCCCCTGCCTTCCTATTGGGCGATATGCTAGCCCATTTTTGCCCAGTTACTTATCTACAGGGTCTCTGTAGACATTTGAGCTTGTGCTCTTCCATTCTGGGCAGTCATGGTTGAAGCTTGACATTCTCATTTCATTGTTCATCCACACAGTAAATTCAGTTACCAAATTTTTTGGTTCCATTTTTTCAGTTGAGTTTCTCCTTTCTATTCTTACTGCTGCTGCTAAATTCCATCCACATTACCTCTTGCTTTACCTGTTGCTATCACGAATTTGCCCTTCCTGCTTCAAGTTTTCCTTTTTTCAGTCCCTCCTACAGATCACTGGAAGATGGATTATATTCCTAAAATAATGTCACATTTTTGCCTCAAAACAATTTATTGTCTCCATATTCCTTTATGAATTAAATACAAACTATTCCAACATGATAGTTAAGGCCCTTTATACAACATCCATGTAGCAGAAACCAATAATTTGTTCTCTCCCCCTCCTTAATAATAGATACGCTTTCCTTTGCTGAATGTTAGCCAGACACTTGGCTGCTCTGAACAAGGACTGCATTTCCCAGCCTCTGTTTTAGTCAGGTATAATCACGTGACTTAATTCTGCCAATGAGATGTGAGTAGAAGGGACATGTGTAACTTCTGGGAAGTGCCTTATGGAGAAGATTCCTGTCTTCTGCTCTCCCTTCTTCTTCCTGCTGCCTGGAATGCAGAAGTGGTGGCTGCATGAGTCTTAAACTATAACGTGGAGGCCACATGCTGAGGATGACAGAGCAATGGCATAGCAGGAGCCTGTTCCCTGGCCCCATGTGTCACTGCACCAAACTGGTATCCACTTGTCTGGAGCAGTAAGACCAAACATCCACACTGAGGTTTGCAGCGGGAGAAAGGAGCGTTTTTATTTGCAGGGCATCAAGCAAGGAGAATCGGGCAGCTCATGAACCTAAATATACTTTGACTCTGCGGTTAATAAATCTTAGCAATTCTGTTTTGCAAATGAGGAAACTAAAGCCCAGAATAAACAGCATTATTTCAGGAAATTGTGCCTCATTACTAGATATTATCTAAAGATTTTCATCATAACCAGTTTCCTGCATCCACGAGGGTCTTATTTCCCCTATAATCATTCAATATTTCTCAAAATATGGTCTGTAAAAGACTATAGACTTAAGATGTGGATCTGGGGCCCTATATTCTATGTCTATGAATTAGACTCTCTGGGAATGGGATTCTGAAATCTACATTACAAATAAACTTCTCCAATGATTTTACACACACTGAAGTCTGAAAACCTCAACTATGCTGTAATTAACAAACATTAATCCAGAAGACCTCGGCTCTTGACTAGGCACCAGAAACTCCCATGGAAGTTGAATTGCCCTATTATTGGGCCCCAAATTCTGAGGCAGCAGCTTTGGGGATTACTTCATTCCACTCTCAACTAGGACTCAACCATTCACATTGAAAGTATTGGAACTTTAGAGGACTACCTATTTGGATAAAATATTCATATTTTAAATGATCACACAGGGCACTGAATAGTGTGTTCTACCAGGTCATCCTGCTGTGGAAGAAAGAAAGTTGGAATACTACATTTAGGGAAGATTTTTCACGGGATTATGTGTATTTCCCAAAAAACTACCAGAAAAACCTGTTGATCAAGCAAGGCTAAGCTTTTCATCCTATTGTGGAAAGAGAAAACACCACCTTGGCAAAATCTTGGTTGTGTCTCAAAAGGGGAAAGCCGGGAGAGGATATTTATAGTATTTTAGTACCTGGGATGGATGACTTGTATGGCAAGTCTTGCAAGGCAGGAAACTAGGATTGGGCAGAGTTTATAATACAATATCTTTGGGTTGTTGGGCACAGTGAGGAGAGGGTATAGAAGTGAGTATTGATGAACAAGCTGTTACTCTTGGTAAGTCAGTCATTTAATTGGTTCTCAGTCAGTCTCTGGGAACAAGAATTTCCTGGAGCAAGTAGGTAAGTTATTTGGTCTGGTCCCAGGATTGTTGAACACAGAAGAAAAGTATGTTTATTTCCATTCGAATTGAAATAAAAAATATTTGTACTGAAGCCTCAATTATCCCTAAAAGTCTATTTTCTGGAATTTTACTTTCTGCAAGCACTATGGTAGAAATAACATTTGTATTTTATTTAACAGTTTACAGAAAGAAAACACACACTTCGTGTGTTTTTTGATACAACCTGTGAGGTAGTAAAACCAGGTGATTTAAAATGCCCAGTTTACAGGTAAAGAAATTAAAACTCAGAGAAATTATGTAATTTGCCTGAAAAGTAAAGTGTTTTATATAGGAATTGTGTCCTGGTATTCAGACTCCAGTATTCATACCCTTTAACAGTACCACGAATAGGTTTGCTTATGTCACAATGTGTTTTGTTGTTATTGTTGTTTTGTTTTATTAATGTTGCAGAATCTGGGGAGAGTCCTTTAAGCTTGATTAATGTAATTTGGTTATAGGAATGCCGAAAGGAATTCATTATAACTTGGCCACAACTACAAACTTCCAGAATCATGGATCCTAGAGAAGAAACTATAACTGGCCAAGAGTAGAGCAATAATTAGCTAAGTATAAATCAACCAAGAAATAAGAAATAAACGATGACTTCCTGAGTGCAAAAGGCACTGTCTAGCACTTTAGTCCTGGTTGCTACCAGCTTGTTAATACAGACAACCTAGAATCAAGAACTGTGAATTCCAAATTATTAACTCCTACAAACTGAAATGTGTTTTTTGAGTATGCAAAGGCCCCCAAGGCTGACCAGGAAGTTATAAAGTTTTTCAAGTAGAAACTTACTGGTGGGGCTTAATGAGCCATGTCACTTCCATTAATGAAATGAAATATGCCACATTTCCAAATCTCCCTTTAAATTGCAAATCCATCTAAACGGGTCATTTCAGATAAACAAATGCCACAATTTCCCTCTGGATTGGAAAGCACAGTCTATGATGATCTGGGGAAAAAGGCCACAAAGTCAAATAAGGGAATATATCAGAGATATAGTAGATGTAACATACATAATGAACTATATCTTGGAAACTGAACATCCAAACAGATTAAGTAAATATCCACTGCCGCTTGAAAGGAGAAAGAAATAAATTGTCCCATGTGCTTTTCTCAAGCAGGGCTCATACTGTAAATCAGAGTCTCCCAACTCTCATTGTATTTTACAATCACCAGGAAAGCTTTGAAGATTCCTGATATTCAGGCTTTAACCCAGACCAAGTGGGTTTTAAAACTCCCCAGATGATTCCATTGTGTTGCCAGAATTGAGAACAAGTGGCCTAAATCAGTGGTCCTCAAAGTGCAGTTCCCAGACCAGCAGCATTGCCATCACCTAGAAACTTGTTAGAAATGCAAATTCTCTGACTGGACACCAGCCCCTCTGAATCAGAAATTCTGGGGCTGGGACCTAGCAATCTGCATTTTAACAAGCCCTCTAGGTGATGCTGGCATATGCTGAAGCACTTTTGAGAAGTACTTCTCTAAATAAAAGGGCAGTGTTCCTCCACCTGCAGCTTAAGGGAACATAAGCCTGACCTGCCCCAAACACTGCTTGGGACATGTGGTTTTTGTCTGACGACAGATGCCACTATTGACACAACACCCAGGCCTCTGGCTTTAAAGTAAACTGTGAAGTGCCATGTTATCTATAAAGTGTGGAGCTTAAAGGTGGAAGGGAACAACAGAAATCCCTGGCCCCAATTCCAGGGCTGATCTTAGGCAGGCTGGTCCCAAATAGTGCACCTACTGGGACCACGGTCAACATTTGGGGTTTGCCTCCCAGCATACCCTTTCTTCTGACTATAGGGCCAGATTTTTGTTGATAAATCCATCCTCTCCCACTTTTAGTCCCCTTGGTGGGTCCCATGAGCGAGGTTGTAAGGTACATGGATGTGCTTTGGTCAAGGAATAGGCCAAGGCGAATATCCAGGCATGCATGACTCAGTGAGTTTGGCAAGCAAGCACACACCTCCGCTTGTTATATAATCTATTTTTGTAAGCTCATACTTTGCTCTAAGTCACAAAGGTATAATTGCCCTGCTAACGCTGTACAGGGACTCTTGGGGCTCAGTTAGGTTCAACATGGCTTAACATGGTGGGTGTGCTGGTGCCCAGAGAAAGAGAGAGGGACCCAAAGTTGTCTGTCTTGCAGACGGACAGAAGGAAGCCACACAGCTCAGTGCGCTGGTGCCCAAAAAGAGACAGCGAAGCTGCTGACCCTGAAGGCAAGGGAGAGCTGGCCATGCAGCTGCAGGCGTGGGGGGCTGTAGGAGCCACAGTGTCAGAGCAAACAGCTGAGATAAAGGTGGACAATGTGAATAAGCTGCTGAGAGAGCTACTGCTGAATAAAACCACATTCACCTGCCTATGCCCCCACCGAGTGTTCTTTCTGCTCATCTACCCACTCCCCTTGGACTTCAGCATGGGCTGGACCCAGACCGCAGGACCTGACAGAGGCCAATCGGGGAAAGGCTGTGAGGACTGCAGGCCTGCCTTTTTCTCTACTCCATCTCCTGCCATCCTCCTAGGCAACACCAGAATCACACTGGATGGCCATCTGATTCATTGGTCATGAACATTCTGAGTTTCTTCGTTCCCGATGACCTTCCCTTATACTCCATCTCACCCATTCCTGCCCACAGATCTTTAAATTCATGAATTCAAGTATTCTTTCTTTGGTCCTCAGCCTTCTCTCTTTTCAGTGTTTTTGCTTGGGTGCTCTGGTTTCAACTCTTTTTTGACCTCACAAGCCCCTCTCATCTATTGTCCCTCACCTTCTTCCTCTATTGCTCCTCTTAATAAATGAATGCCCCCAGTCAATGGTAGGGAATAAAGAATGCATATGTTTTAGATCTTAAAGCACTCTTCCTGTAATTGTTACTTAAAATTCATCATTCTCTGCAAATCTCTGCCACCCTGCTATGATGGATAAAGTGTCCTTTCTGCCATCAAAGGCAAAGGTCCCCATTTGTGCTCTGGTCCCTCTCTCCAACCATCTTCTAAGAAACCTTATGCTACTTGTTATCTGCCCTTATTTTCTCCTACCTTTTCAACCTCATTCTAGCAACTGGGTTCTCATCATCTGTTAAATACGTTCTGACAATTCTGATCTTAAACTGGATTTTTCCCTATATCTCCTCCATCACTATTCTCTTCTCACCTTTCTGGCTCAATCTCCCCATGAGATTTGTCTATATTTCCTTTCTTAACTGGTTCATCATTTGTTCCTTAGGACTTTCTGATCTGATTTCTGTCTCTACCACACTAATGTGTCCAATAATATCAGTGTGGTTTAATTTAGTAGACATTCTTCGGTGCTCATTGTCATTGACTTATTAGAAGAATTTGACACACTAACCATGTCTTTCCTCCACTTCCTTCTTTAATACCCCCAACTGTTAACCCCAACTAGAAGATAAACTTCATGAAAACAAAGGCCTTTTCTGACTTGTACCTGCTGTATCTGCATCCTAGAACAGTTCTGGCACTGTTCAATGAACAAATGAATCAATCAACTACGTAAATATTCATTTCATCTTAGTACATGAGGGAAAGTACAACATGAAAAGAAGGATAATAGAGGAATCTAAATTCATATTAGGAAGTGGCTTATGGGTCAGGAAGGCTTCTCCTGGTTTCCATGAGCTACACACTCTGACTTTTCTTTCTACATATCTGTCCTCTCATTTCCAATCTCCTTTGCCAGATGCTTTCCCCTTCTCTCTCCCCCTAATGTTTCATCATTTCTCAAGAATTGTCTCCAGACCCTCTTCTCACACTACATTTCCTCTCTAGGTAACTTCATCGCTGTCACTGATGCCTTTACAATGCTTTCTATTTAGATGTCCCCAGTCTAGTCCTTCCTTCTGAGCTCCAGACCCATACAGCCAATATACCCCTGCCTGCCCAATGTCTAACAACCACCTCAAATGCAACATATCCAAAATTAAGACACAAATCAGTGCTTTCCAGTCTTCTATACTTGCTTCTTTTTCATGCTGTCTGTCTTAGCAAGTGATACCACATTATGCCTAGTTACTCATACCTAAAACTTACAAACATGAAGGAAAGTAAATGTGGAAAAGAACACAGTAGAGGGATCTAACCTTATATTACTTTTACTATCTTGGAATCAAGTATAATGATTTTAGACATTTCTGTAACTGGGATACTATCTTTCTTGGACTCATTCTTTTTTCCCTACATACTAGATATAGGTAATCTCGATATAGTTCACATGTACAATTTTCTTTTTCAAATGTTTGTTTTAGTTGAAGTTATTAATTGCCTCTTTTTTTGACTCACTAGCTAGGTCTTCTCATACCTCTACTAGCTCTGTAAAACATTTCTAAATACAACATTTTTATTTTATTATAAATTGACAATTTATAATTGTATATATTATGGGTTACAAACTAATATTATGATTTATGAATACAATGTGGAACAATTAAGTCTAGCTAATCAACATATCCGTTACCTCACTTATTATTTTTCCTGTTGAGAACACTTGAAATTTACTCTCAGCAATTTTGAAATGTACAATACACTATTAACTATATTCACCATGTTGTGCAACAGGTCACAAAATAAAACCTCATTCCTTCTGTCTGAAATTTTGTATCATTTGACTATGATCCCTTTATTTCTCCCACTCTCTAGCCTCTGTAACCATCATGCTACCCTCTGCTTCTATGAGTTTGACTGTTTCTGTTTTAGATTCCACATATAACTGAGATCTTTCTGTGCCTGGCTTATTTCACTCAGGATAATGTTGTCCAGTTCATCCATGTTGTCACAAATGAGAGAATTCCCTTCTTTTTAAAGGCTCAATAATGTTCCATTGTATATATAAACCATATTTTCTTTATTCATTTATCTGTTGATGGACACAGATTGATTCCATAACTTGGCTATTATGAATAGTGCTGTAATGAACATGAGAATACAGACATCTCTTTGACAAACTGATTTCAAATATTTTGGGTAAATATCATTTCGTGCATTAAGTGGAATTGCTGGATCGTATGGTAATTGTATATTTAGTTTTTTGAGGACCCTCCATAAAGTTTTCCATAATGGCGGTACTGATTTACATTAACAGTGTAGAAGGGTTCTCTTTTCTCCACATGAACTCATTGTTTTAATTGTATTTTATTTTAAATGTTGAGGTTGAGAAATTTGCTGCCATTCTGATCTCTAACACTTATGTGACATGCTTTTTCTTTGAAAGATTTTGAACTCCTTGATTTAGCTTTGGAGATCTTAAATTTTATGATGATGTGCCTTGATACATATTTTTTGTGCATTTCTGAGACCCTTTCAATCTGGAAACTTAGGTCTTTCAATTCTGAAAATACTTCCTATATTATTATTATTAGAATTTTATATATTAATATAATTTTCTCTTTACTATTTTAAAATTCTCTCTTTCTGCATCTAAAGTCTTGGGGCTTTTTTGCATCATCTCTTTTTCCTCTAAGTTTTGGCTTTCTGTTTAATTTTGATCTCTCTCTTCTATACCAGAGGCTTTTCTTAAAGGTTGATCATCCTTGGATATCATAATTCAGCTTAAGCCATAATGTGTGTTTGGGTGGAACTTGTTGGTGGGTGAGCTTTAGTGTAGGGCAACTGCGTGGTCATCTTGCTTTCTCACAGAGACCTCCATTTGTCAGTTTCTGGGTAATTTCTCTGTGGCAGTTCAGTTTCTCCAGAAAGGATCCTCCGATCTCCTGCCTGGGTATGGTCTACGAGTTTCCTTTGACTTCCTGCAGCTGGTGATTGGGAGTTTCTGTGGTTGTACTATTCAGTTAGCAGACTCACTCAATTTTCTTCTAATTCTGTGCCTTGGTTCCTAAATACAGTACCCTTCTAGCTCAATCTCTCCAGGAACTCTAACTTTTGTCTACTGTGAGGTTACCAGAGGGATAGTCTAGTTGAGATAGTAGGGGGAGGTCCAACTACTGCTTATACAGATCTTCAATTGCAATGTTTATAACCCTGTGCTCTACTTCTGCCCTTAGTGATAATGTATGCCTCCCATTCTGGAGCTTCTTCAGGGCCCCATGTGGTCACCCAGCTTGCTCTTCCTTGGTCTGTCTCTCTACAGGTGCTTAGGTTTGACTTGCATCCACTCTGCTAAGCCTCTTCCCACCTCTTCATTTGCTTTCTATCTTTATACTTGATGGTTCAAAGTCACCAAGGACTTTTGGTTTTATTTAAAATGGAGGTTCGCATTCCTTTGTTTTGTTCTATTCTAGTAATTTAGGGGGCAGTTTTTGAAAGAAGAAAGGCAGAAAGGGCTTTACTTTACTCAGCAATCTTGAAACAAGAAGTCCTCACTTCTCCATTTTTGACTTCAGCAACTGGGTTAGATGTATCTGGCATTTGTCAAAATGAAGAAAGCTAAGAATAAAATAGGTTTGGAAAGAACCACCAAATTTTTTTTGGTCATGTTGATTTTAAGATGCCTTTTAGATATTTTAATTGGAGATGCTGAGTAGAAAGTTGGATATAATGAATTTGGAGTTCCGGAAAGAAAGGACATAGACTCTATTTAAATAGAGTCACAGGATCAAATGTGATTACCCAGACAATCTGTACAGATAGTGGTGAGAAGAAAGTGCAGGCCCAGCATATAGACATCAAGCAAAGAAGGAGATATCAGCAAAGGAGACCGAGAAGGCACTGTTGGTGAGAGAGGCAGAAAATCCGGTGAGTGCAGTATCTTGGAGGCCTAGAAAGAAAAGTATTTGAAGGAGTTCAACCATATACTGTAAGAGTGAAATAGGATATAAACAGAGAGGTGGCCATTGCATCTGCCGACACAGAGGTTATTGGTGACCTTGACCAAGCAGCCTTACAGAGCAATGGTATCCAGAGAAGCTTGAAAGGAGTGGCCTGAGAAGAGAATATGAGTGAAGATGTGAGACCACAACTGTAGATGACATGCTCACCAACTCTCCTGCTATGTATGCCTTGTTCATCATTAAATCTTTAGCAACTAGCAACCACACATAAAATATATGTGGATCCACTGAAAGAATGAATCTGCTCCAAGTGTTCCTACAATGCTAGGATCTTTTCTAAAGCATATTCTTCCATTGTCTCCCACCCTAGTTTTTCTGCTTAAGGCAGAAAAACCACCGTCTTTATCCCCTCTTTTGTGCAGATTTACCCCAATCTAATTTTCTTCTTTCCATTAAAACCAATCTCAAAAAGCAAGCAAGCAAGCAGGGGGCCTAATTAAGAGCAAAAATAATATGATTATAACTAAGTAACTTACTAACTCATCTTGGCAAAATAAACAGAGAATTAAAATTCAACTTAGGATGGTGGTGCTATTATTTTAAAATGTCAACTCAAAATTTTTATGATATTTTGATTACATATATCAGTCAAACAATAGTGAAAGAAGAGGGAAAAAACTTGATCTCTAGAAAGAATCCAAGATCAGTCATCTGCATTTCAGTGTGGCTACATGTAAGGGATGACATGACTAAAGTTGCAGAAAATCTGTGCCACAGAAACATAATATTAATGGTAATTAGAGTCAGCTCTTCATATATCTTCGGGTTCTGCATCCACAGATTCAACCAGTTGCCAATATGGCCAACCACAGATTGAAAATATTTGGAAAAAAAATTTAAGATAATACAACAGAAAAAAATAAAAAAACCCATATAGTATAACAACTGTTATATGCAATATTTGCATTATATTAGGTATTATAAGTAATCTAGAGATGACTTCAAGTATGCATGAAGCTAGGCATAGGTTATATGTAAATACTACACCATTTTATATAAGGAACTTGAGTATCCACAGATTTTGGTACAGGGAGGGGATGTCATGGGGTAGGGGGAAGGAGGTCCTAGAACCATTCCCCAGCAGATACCAAAGAATGACTGTATACCTGATATGTAAAAAGGACTGACATTTGGGCAGAAATTTTGGCATCTGATCTTTCTTAGAAGCTAACACAATCTCCTTAGAGAGAATTGGCAGTGAGTGACTGGATATTGGCATGACAGGGTTCCTGTCCTTCCCATGACCTCCAGGTTCAGGGTGGCTTTACTAATTCCTGCATTTCTTTTGTCCATAGTATTTTATGTCCTATAGAAATCCAGGCTTGCTTGAATATAAAATTTAGGTAACCTGACTCTTAGACAATAAGATAAGACATTAGTGCTCAGTGGGGCTCAAACCTCCATTATGTGCATTGTTGGGGTGATGGGAGGTGGTAGAAATAGGAAGCAGTTGGTGAAGAAAATGTAATGTTGTATTAGTCCATTCTCACACTGCTGATAAAAGTGAAACTGGGTAATTTATAGAGGAAAGAGTTTTAATTGATTCACAGTTCTGCAGGACTGGGGAGGCTTCAGGAAACTTACAGTCAGTCATGGCAGAAGGGGAAGCAAACATGTCTTTCTTCATATGGCAGCAGCAAGGAGGAGTGCAGAGTGAAGGTGGGAAAAAGCCCCTTATAAAACAATCAGATCTTGTGAGAACTCACTCACTATCATGAGAACAGCATGGAGGTAATCGCCCCCATGATTCAATTACCTTCCACTGGGTCTTTCCCATGACTTACAGGGACTATGGGAACTCCAATTCATGATGAGGTTTGAGTGGGGTCACAGAGCCAAACCATATCAAATGTGTATACTTAAGACATCTTCGTGAGATTCTTCCTGTGACTAATATCTCTTGCCTGGCTTCTAGTGCAAAGCTACTGCGTAGTCATTGCCCATTTAAAAAAATCTCAGGAATTTAAAAGTTTGTCCCGAATTGTGGCAACAAAAAAAGCTTGGTGTCTCACTAAAAGGACTTTAGAATTCATCCAAAAAATTTTTGAAGGAATGTAGGAAAGGAAGCTGGAGACTCTTAAACTCGAAATAAAACCTCTAACACAGCACTGTCCATTATTAAGACACATGTGTAACTTTAAATTTTCTAGAAGGCTCATTAAAAAGAGCAAAAAGAAATTAATTTTAACAATATGAAATTAATTTTAACAGGTGAAATTAATTTTAACAATATACTTAATTCACTATATTCAAAGCATTATCATTTCAACATATAATCAATTCTAAAAAATCTTGGAGCTATCTGACATTTTGTGTGTGTGCTAAGTCTTTGAAATACAGCATATGCTATACTCTTCCAGTACATGCCAATTGGAACCAGCTACATTTCAGCTTAATATAGTCAGTGGCTATTGTTTCAGCCATATTAAGTCATTCCTTTTCAAAGGGAAGCAAAAGTTGTGACTATAATCTGTGAGCTTCAAAAGGTCACAAATTGGTTTACCCAAACCATTCAAATGCAAAGCAAGTTTGTTTGGCAACAGGAATTGCACCGCTCAGCTGAGAACGTTCTGTAGCCTGCTGGACAGAGGCCTTTGGGGCCTGTGAATGGAAACAGGCTTTCTGCCTGAAAGACCAACTCCCATTAGCTATGAAGTCTTGGGCATTTTCCTTTCCCAATGCATCTAGTATTTTTCCTCACTTTACAAATTAAGACTTTATTTTCCGGATGTCCAACATGTCTCATGTAGCAACTAAGATGTGTTTATGAGCCTTTTGGGAATCTCTGGAATTTACATGGAATTCCATTGATGGTGTGATGATATGTAAAACAGAATGAACTCTATGTGCTCTGTCGCATGGATAGGCCTGAACCCAGTTACAACTAATTTCTGCATTAATTGAACTTGAATTCAAATAACATATTCCTTTGCCTCACAATACATTAGGTTTCTAGAGATTACAAATGCATTAGCAAGATGGCCTAATTCATTCTTGCTCTGTAGACTGGTTGTTTTGGTAAATACCCAGTTTTATCTGTGTTTGCTTTATTCAGTGAGCTAGAGCTTGTTTCTCCTAAGAGAGACCTGACTGAAGGCAGGCAGGAGGGCAGGCTCCCACTACAGACCAGCTGGCTTCCCAGGTCTAAGACCCTCCTACATTCTGTGAAGCACTGTCTTTCATGCTGTTCACAAATTGGTCCAAGAGGCATTCTTGAAGATTAAAATTCACACAGAAACAGCATGTTTGGCTTTCAGAGGATCAGCCATGTCATTTTTATGTCTGCACGAAGGATGGTAATTCAAAATTTTCCGAGCTGGGCCAACTCTGCAAACAAATGACCTGCATGTTGTCAAATCACCAGCTCAGGCCAAGGCGGATACTCACTGTGCCTGGTCCATCCGACTCCCAGCAGTCCTCTCCAGCAAGCTTGTCACACTTCTGAAAGGTGACATTTTAGCAGTCTGTTTATAAAACTGCCAAAGGAACATTTATCATGAGGTGCAAACAAAACAGGCACAGGAGAGAAATGTTTTGCACCACATTTCCCAGAATTCTGAACATGTCTCCTAAACACTCTGAGACACCTGTGGTTAACCTGTGCAGTAAGTATCAGAAGCAAGTATCAGAAGAATACATGGACCAGGTGTGGTGGCTCATTCCTGTAATCCCAACACTTTGGGAGACAACGGCGGGAGGATTGCTTGAAGCCAGGAGTTCAAGGCCAGCCTGGGCAACAAAGCAAAACCCCCATGTCTAAACAAATCAGCTGGGTATGGTGGCATGTGCCTGTAGTCCCAACTACTCGGGAGGCTGAGGTAGGAGGATACGCTTGAGCCCAGGAGTTTCAGGCTGCAGTGAGCTGTGATTGCACCGCTGTGCTTCAGCCCAGGCAATGGATCAGGACTCTGTGTATTAGTCAGTTCTCACACTGCTAATAAAGACATACCTGAGACTGGGTAATTTATAAAGAAAAAGAGGCTTAATGGACTCACAGTTCCACATGGCTGACGAGGCCTCACAATCATGGTAGAGGGCAAAGGAGGAGAAAGGCACGTCTTACATGGCTACAGGCAAGAGGGAACTTGTGTAGGGCAAGTCCCCTCTATAAAACCATCAGATCTCATGACACTTATTCACTGTCACGAGAACAGCATGGGAGCCTCCTCCCCACCATGATTCAATTACCTCCCACAGCATCCCTCCTGTGACATATGTGAATTATGGAAGGTACAATTCAAGATGAGATTTGGGTGGGGACACAGTCAAACCATACCACAAAACAAAACAAAACAAAACAAAAAACCCATATGTCCTGTAATGTATATACATTCTGAAGTGAAAACAAGCTGGGAAGTCCAGTATGGCTAAGAGTGTCAGAATCCTACACAACTGTGTTCAAGAGATTATTAAAAGAATATACTGAGGGGACATTTTTCTTATTATAGCAGAGGTGACATGAGTTCAAGAGGTCAAGGAATTGCTGAGTTAAAATACTCTTGACTGACTGTATTAGCCCCTAGCATTATATTAAAATTTGACAAGCCACTCATGATTGGAAAGCAAATAGACACTTGCTTCAACCCGATGGTTATAAATCAATCACTCACCAGGAGCAGTAGCCACTGACACACAGACATAAGAGTATTATGCAGTTTTCTTTAGTGATTTACCCAGCTTGCTGTCTGCCTACTTGTTTGAACATCTTTGGGGAAATACCAGAATTGGAAGTTAATGTACTGAAGAAGCTACCATCAGAACATTATTCACTAAGTGAGAAAACCTGAAAATAATCAGAAAGATCTGGCTGCAGGCATTGATGCCAGACAAATATAGAGCCTGCTTCTCACTTCCCTGGAGGTCACAGGCCAGGCCATCCATGACACATTTGGGAAATTAGGGAAATAAACTCTGATGGACCAAACAGTCTTGTGTTGTACCACTCAAACCCAGAAGGGTGTAGAGCTAAAAGGTGCTCTGAACACCTAAGGATGCCCCCAACACTAACCTCAGTTAAATGTATATGACAGGGGTGTCCGATCTTTTGGTTTCCCTGGGCCATGTTGAAAGAAGTAGAATTGTCTTGGACCACACATAAAATACACTAACTCTAACAATAGCTAATGAGCTAAAAAAATAATAGTAAAATCACAAAAAACCCTCATAATGTTTTAAGAATATTTATAAATTTATATTGGGCTGCATTCAAAAGATCTCATAATGTTTTAAGAAAGTTGATACATTTGTGTTGGGCCACATTCAAAGCCATCCTGGGCCCCATGTGGCCTGTGGGCCACAAGTTGGACAAGCTTGATCTATGGACAAGGCACAGACCTTATCTGTCCTAGATCTAGTGCTGGACTAGATGCCATTCCATCTCTCTTTGTCCCTCTTTGTCTTCTCCGCCTTCCCTCCCCTCTCTTTCCCCCTTCCCCCTTCCTACACAGCAGATTGAAATAGAGAAGTAAGGGCTGGGTCAGAAGTAGGTGTTAGACGATTTTCATGGTGTCCTGCAAAAGAATAAAGCAAAGTCTTGGCCCCTATCAATTAAAAGGCATTTTGAGGAGCCACTTTCTGGCTTGAGTAGGAGGTGGGTAAGGGACTGAAAGTAAGTCTCACACTGATATATTTGTTTAGGTGACTTCCTCTTTCCTAGGTTACAGGCATCTTGAAGGCAGGAGCCACATCTTAAGATTGACTTTTAAAACAACATGTATTTTTATTTTCCAATTGTGAAAGAAATACATACTCATTGGAGAAAAAAATTGAAACACATTTTTTAAAATCTCATTTTACACCTAGCTTTTAGAATGGTGTCTGGAACATAACAGGCACTCAATAAAACTGTGTTGGAGAGGGAGGAAGAAGGGAAAGTGACATCAATCTCCTCATTAAAATGCACATAATTCAGCAGTGGCCATGTGGGGGACAGTGAGTCAGGAGGTGCTAAAGACGCACTGTGTGGTACAGGAGCACAGGTTGCCTGCAGCTCTGGCTGCTGCCTCTAATCTCAGAGGTTTATCGGGGGTAGATGTGAATTTACCAGACAACAAGGACCTGGGATTACTTAGCTGGAAAAAAGAAGCCTTGGAAACAATTTAAAATTAGTATGGTAATAGTATTTCCATTATACAAAGTCGTACATGCTTCTGAGAGACAAATGGAAAAATGTGAATGAATCCCCTAGAGTTCCAGTCCTGTTGATATTTTGGCACATTCTCTCCAAGCACGTTTTCTAGATGTTACGCTTTTGTCATTGTTCTTTTCTGTCACTGGGATCATGCTCAATCCATGAGGGGTCATGGCCCATCTGTGGTCATGAAACCTATGTGGTGGGTCTAACTAGCATGGAAAAAGACAAATTGGAAGAGCATATAAAATGCTAAAATGTACTGTCCCCACGATAGGCAAGCATTGTCTCATGCAACCTTTGTTTCAGTGATAAAATATGTATGGGTGTCCTGGGTCAAGATGCAAAAACAACCATTTACCCTGGTTGTGGTCAAAAGGTTTGAGAAACAGTGTACAATATTTCTTTCTGCTTGTTCCCCTGACTAATTTAATTTTAGAAATGCTTATGTACTATTGCATTTTAATGACAATATCATTGTTAGTAAGTCTAATAAGTCATTAAGTTGATGTACTGTAACTTACCTAACACTTCCCCTCTTGCTGGGCACTTATTTCATTTCACAATTATAAATAATATGGAAATAAAAAATATTTTTACACAGTTTTTTTCCACTTATAAAACTAGATTCTAAAAAATGAAATGATTATATCAAAAGATATCATTTTCTGTGTAACAGAGATGAAATTTAATAGGCTACATAACTGGGAAATGCAGTTTGTAAATTTCTTTCCTTTCTGTAACTGAATTTAACTAGCTCCTACTTCCCTGTTTCTCCTCATTAGCAGAAAACTTAATCTCATCACTTCGAGATAAATTAGTCCCTCTGGTTTAAAATTCTGTTTGTTCTTGGTAATTACTCCATCAATTTAGGATTCTTGCTCCTCTCTGCAGCTTTCCCAGGTGAAGCCCTCAGATGGGTGCAAATCTGGTCCAACGTTACCTACTGGCCTTGCTAACCTCCCCTGTGTGTACCCGGTTCTACCAGTTCTTGGGCATCACTCCATTCCTGTTTCATCATTTCTGCCAGTCATTGGCAATCCAGTCTACACAGTCTGCCTTCTCCTGGCCCTGCCCAAGACTTCTCTAGCCTGCTGACCTTAGCTGCACTGCTGTCCCCCTCCTGGGAGCACAGAAGCTCTCAGCTATTTCCCTTGACCCATCCAGGGAGTATAGGATGCTGTGAAGCTAGCCACGGTTCATCTGCTTCAGTATCTCCACAGCTATCACTACTCTGACATTCAGGTGCATGGATTTTCCACAATGCTTGCTCCCTTCCAGGCTTCTCCTGGGAAGCCAGGGAATGGTATCTTCTGCTGTAGGATCCTTGTAAATTTATCTGAAGGATTTTCATTTCCCCAGGTTGTGCCAGCCATGGAGGTGTATAGCTTGCCTCTCCCTTTAAGAAAGTGACTTGCCATTCCGATGCAAGAATGTCATTAGCTGACAGGCCCCAGCTATGTGTTTCTTCAGGTTCTTCCTCAGCTTTTGAGCTGAGGCCACACTCTTCCCAGGCAGGGCCCAGTCAACAATTGAGCAGAGCAGGGATCCTCAGGTATTGCTATTTCTGCCCAACAAAGAACTCCTCTAAGAGGCTTTCTTGGCTCCAGAGTTCCCAGGAGTGGTCAGAGACAGTCAGATCTGGATTGCAGTTGTAGACAGTCCCTGCTCAACCCTCCCCTTTCATCTATCGCAGGTACCCTGCCCTGACACTTATCTCACCCCATAAACTTCTTGCACTCCTAACTCCATCCCAAGGGCCCAAGTGACACAAAGGCCCTTTTCCCCAGAGCCATGGGCCCTATGCCCCTTCCCAGAAACTATCCGCATTTAAACCTTGATTACTTCACTCGAATTCTCCCTTTGCGATTAGTCAAGGATATGTTTCCCTTTGGTGAGAAAGTGGATTTGACCTCATCTCCCCTTTGTATGCCATAAATCCCTGCTTCCATCGCTGCCAGGCACTCACCTCACCGAGCATCTCTGCATGCTGGGCAAGTGCTGGGGACTTTCCCTCATATTCAGAGTCTTTGGAACCGCCATCTCCATTCTACAGATGTAGGATATTAGATTCAAAGTCCCTGAGGTCCTATGTAGATCGTTCCTGAAGAACAAGTGCAAAGTTAAGCACAGAGAACCCAGCTAGAGGGAAGGAGCTCTGATTTTGTCTTTATTTATTTATTTATTTATTTATTTATTTTGCTTGCATTCACCTAGCCATTAGCTGGCTAGTGGTATGTAATTTACATGACTATTAACTGTAATATTAAGAGAAAATGAATTTCTAAAGCTTCATAGAGTCATGAGAGCTCCTGATGGAACATTTCTTCAGGGTAGCCCAGAAAGTACTGCTTATAAAAGGTCTCAGGGAAATGGTAATCATCATAATAACTTTGATAAAATGTCTGAAAAGATGTGGTTTACATGGGACACAAAGGAGTTTAATCCATGTTTGAGTTAATGAATGAATTTTTATATATAGAATATAGGATACAGAAAATTTAATAACAAAGTAAAGAAGCTCAAAGGTTTTCACCTGGCCCAGTATCTGTGACTTCTATAACTACGAGATGAGGATGTTCGCGATGGACTGAGATATACTAGTATTAAGTAAACCCCAAGGAATTCTCGGAAACTGGTTCTTTTGTGCAGATGACCTATCAGTTGTAGAGGAAACTGAAGGGAAACAAAGCAGACAGTCTTGGGCTAGGAGCACAGAGCTGGTATTCATGGGTCGAAGCAGGTCTCTCTGAGGCCAGGCTGTGCACACAACAGCTGTTTATGGTCTAAGCAGCATTCAGCTGGTGACATGCATCCTAGAACAGTCCTTCTCAAAATTTAATGTGCATACAAATTAAAGGGGCATCTTGTTAATAAACAGATTCTGATTCTGTAGGTCTGGGTCAGGGGCCTGAGACTCTACATTTCAATAAGCTCTAAGGTGATGCCATGGACACTGCTAGTTCATTGGCCATAGCTTGAGTTCCAAAGGATACAGAATATGCTCAGACAGCTTCATGCTTAATGCCAGAGGCACAGACACTGTTTGAATAATTTATTCCCCCCCATCCCCAGCCCTCACTTTCAAAGATTCCTTTGGAGTTTCTTGTTAAGGAAAGTCACCAAGAAGCAAACATAAGCCCCTCATAGCCTACTGCTGCATTGTTTCTGTGAAACCATCATCTCTCCCAGCCTAAGACAAATATTTCCTAAGTAGGAGATATAAGCCCACAAAACTATTTTTTTGATAGAAAGGCATGGTATTAAATGACCTTGAATCAATAAGGATATTACTTCCTTTCCAGTTCTCTTTCCGTCCTCCTAAGTATGTCAAAGAGAAAGTCTCTGTTAGGTGCTAGTATGTCTTTGAATGCTTGCTCCTCTCCTTGTGATTGGTTGCTAACAACAGAAAACCCAGCTAAAAATGCCCTAAATAAATGAAATAGCCTAGAGGGTGGAGGAGGTGCTCAGGCTGGTCATCTCATCTGGCTCTGGAGCCTCCGAAATATTGGCCTTACTCTTGGGCTAGAAGTAACTCTTCCAATTGACTGTGGCAGCTCCAGGCCTTGCACTTATACTCAACATTGGCTAACAGATATTTTGAACTCCTAAATAAAGAAGGTTAGTTGTTTAAGAGACATCACCTGCTACTCAGTTCCTGTGGGTTGTAGTCTGGTGGATTCTCATCCTAGACTGGATTAGAATCACATGGAAGTTTTAACAAAGCTAATGTCTGGGTTCCACCCTCCAAAGACTATAGATGGTTTCCCGTGGGGTCTGTGTGTTAGCATTTTTTAAAAGCTTCACAGGCTATTCTAACATATAGCCAAAGTGAGAACCACTGTTGAGACCTCTGAGAAATTATTGTGAAATGCAAATGAACAGGAATTTAGTTTGGCCCCATTGCTGCGGCCATCTTGTAATTGAGCAGTTTAGCTTCAAAACACATTTTTCAAACTTTTTTCCCCCTTTTTCTCTTTTCTCCCTAGTCTCAAGATGTAGCCTTGAAGTAAACTGCAAAAACCTCTTTTTTTCTTCTTAGTCTTAAAATATAGCCTTGAAGTATACTTTGCTTCACATCTCTCCATCTCCCAACATACACTCTTACACCATGCACATTTATCTAACTACATGCTTGTTATGAAGATTCAAGGGTAATCTTGTGACAAACCAGGCACAGAGAGCTAGCTGTGAAATTTCAGAGATGATCTCAAGGTGATTAGTCTACAACCCAGCCACCGCTGAGATGACACCAGCACATGCTCCAGGTGGACCATGACTCAAGACAGCCACCAGAACAAGGCACACAGGCCTCACACCCAGCACCACCCCCACGTGCCACCCTCTCCAACTTCTTCTTTTAAGCCCCTCTCCCCAGTCTAAAGTTTGAAATGTTTATTTTAAGGAATGAGCCATTTCCCCAACAGCTAGCTTTTGGAATAAAGTCATTTTCCTTTCACTGCATCTCGTCTTTGTTCATTTGGCTTTACAAGCAGTGATCAGCCGAGTTTGCTTTTGGTTACAATCTCAAAAATTATAACTTGTCTTATGTATCTACTATCAATCCAGTTAAGAAGAATTTAAAGATGTGCACTGCTGTTCAGAGACCAAAGGGGCAAAGGCATTATTTTAGTAAATACAATACATTTAGGAAATACTGTTTTCCAAGTAGTGTTTGCATAATAAATTTACAAGGACAATTAAAAATGCAAGATGTTAATGTTAGATTATGATATGTCTTATGTGTGCTTTGGAAAAAAAATGTGTGCACTAAAGCTTAGGGTATTTAACAGCTATTTTTAAAAGTTAATGTACATTTTCTTATATTCTTGTTGATATAAAAATATTAACCTAGGGGTGTACAGCTTCAAACTTCAGATGCTCATCTGTTCCAGATTTAGCTAAGTGTTTGAAGATGAGTATAGTCACTGAGATCTAGAGTTATCATGGTTTCAACATATAATCACCATCAAATGCATGTGAAAGATCATATATTTGTACATGGGTGATTTTATGCTGCTTATGGCATTTATAAAATAAGGTACCTCACTCTTCACTATTCAATAGTACGATCAATGCAACAATACCACAGTACTAATGGGGTTGCTAATCTACTTCCATATTTCCTCCACGTGAAATTTTACTGGTAGCTTTGGTCTTCCTTTTGTGTCATAGGAGTGTTGACATTTTTAATCCAACTACCTTGTAGCATAAATGAATGTTAACAAAGGTACTTTGAGTTTCTCTGTAAGAGTTAAGGGTGAAATGCCAAGAAAGGCTCACAATATGGAAGTAATCCCGGAAAGGATAGAATGAAACTCCTGCAATTCTGAAAGGTGCCTGATTTGCTAAGAAGGTTCCTAAAATGGCTCTGGTGCTGGACGAAGAATTAACAATTTGTTGTAAATGAATAGAAGAGAATGTGTGACCATCATTTGCCCTATTTTCCCATCCTGCTCACATTTTTAATTCAACAAATGCTTATCAAGCAGCAATATGTGCCAAGCCCAGACACTGAGGTAATGAATGCAAGCATAGAGATCTCCACTGGAGGCCCAAGTCAGGTCAGAAGACAAGACTTTGCCTCTAACTAGACAGCTCTTAGGGGAATAAGGTTGACATCCAGTTCAAGGAGGACTAAATGTGCCATAAATAGACATGGTTACTCTAACACAGAAGGCCTACTGGGGATCATGACAAGCAAGTAAATCTTAGTTTGGAAGGATAAAGGTCCTTTAGAGGGTGTCAGAGTAATTTTTCTCCTGGAGTGAATTCATGTATCTGGACTACCTCTGCTCCAGCCCCCAAGACCTTGACTCACATTTTTTCTCCTCCCCTTGCCCTTCTGACCACCACCACTCCTCATGCCATCCCCTGGCACAACCTTTGCCTACCGTCACTAAACCACCATCTGCTCCTGACCGCTTGTCCTATCTGGACCTTATTGCAGGAGCCCATATCCTTGGTATGATCCTCAAAATTTATATCATTATTACAAGCCATTAACATTGATACTTTAATATTCCAGAATCATCTCTGAATTTTAGTTTTATATTCCATACTGAAAAAAAAGCTTCACCTAGAAATTTTGCTTAAAGTGTAAATAGAAAGATAATTCATAATTTAAGTCATTAGTATTTCTTAACACAACTGTAATAAGTTCTTGTAAGATCCTATGCCGTGATGCCCAAACACTTGGATTTTGAGCTAACAAATAATATGACTATACAGTATCAACAATATTTATACTACAGAGGGAGAAGGGTATATTATATAACCTTATTTCAAACGGTAAAACAAGTGTCTGAGCCTGGCATCATTTCAAGTGTGAGAGCAAGCATTGGTGCTTGCTAACTAGTCAAGTTGTGTACATGTTTCAAGCGAGTGCTACTTTTATTCCAGGCTTGCTTTTTGACAAGTGTCCATTTAAATGTATGTCTTAATTTGATTTTTTTTTCTTTGCTACTTACCAAAAACAATGCTCTTGAACGCCAGTACAGAAAGAGTGAGGCCTGACATGTTCTCCCTTTAATTTGTCAGTATTGATGATTTTATGGTTAGACCTGCGTGCAGAGAAAACAAAGGGAGAAAGTCATGCAAAACAAATTATTACCTGTCAAACTTTTTTTTTTAATTTAACATTAGAGATTATAGCCCCAACAAATGGATTTTTTTCCCTCCCTACTTAAAAGCACTCTCTTCTGATTGATATTTAATGCTTACAGTGACCACATGGGACATGTATTGTTTGCAGCCATGTAAGCTGCCTTCATTTAAAGGGTTCAATATAAAAGCCCAGAAGGATGATTCATTTATTTAGTTGCCTTTGGTCAAAACTGAAACAGTTCCTGGGCACTTTAAAGGAATATTGATCATTCAGCCCACTATGCTATTTGCAGAAAGGCAGATGAAACCACTTTGTTCCTTTCATAAAAATCCTTTCAATTATAGTTGAAAGAGCTTTATTTACACCCGCCAATGCTGCCTTTTATGTCTCTGCTTTACTTTCTGCAGAGATAATCTTTGTTGCATCATGTCTTTTAAAAGTGTAGCTCACAGTGACTAATGATAAAACTCATGAGGAAACATGGGACTCCACGGGGGACAGTTTCAGTTCCTTCTTGAGATTGTCATTAGGGCTGTTCCCAAATACTCCACACACATGGTAGGATTGCACCTCTCTGCCCACAGGAGGTTAGGAGTGGTCATAGGACTTGCTCTGACAGAGAGGGGTACATGGAAGTAATGTGTGTCACTTCCAGACAGGTTTAAAAGCCAGTGTGTACATGGCCATATTCTCTTTTCCCACTGCTGTGACAACCTGCCATGGTCTAGAGAGCAGTTTCTTCAGCCCGAGTCCCAGAGAGAAGACATAAAGCAGTGGAGCAAAGCTCCTGCTGGCAGTTGATGGACAATGGCACAATTGTACACCTTTGCTGTTTCAAACCATCGAGATTTAGGGGCCAAGTCCCAAGGAGAAACTGTCTTGTAAGTGTCGATTAGACGGAAAATTTCTTTAGAAGTCACAATAACCACATGAGAGCATTGTCTTCTATATAAATTGAATAAATAAGCTAAAATTCTGTATTTATATAATGATTGACCCAGTCCCTTCTCCCTCCCAGCATTATTTTTATTTTTAAATAGGAAAAATCATGTGACCTTTTGGGACACAAACTGCCGTTACCACTTTCATTTTGAGATGTATTTCTTTAACGGCAATTTTATTACTAAAGAACATGTGCCCCCCGCAAAAGAAATGACCATCAGAGTGAACAGGCAACCTACAGAATGGAAGAAAATATTTGCAATCTACCCATCTGACAAAGGGCTAATATCCAGAATGTACAAAGAACTTAAACAAATTTACAAGAAAAAAACAAACCCATCAAAAAGTGGGCAAAGGATATGAACAGACACTTCTCAAAGGAAGACATTTATGCAGCCAACAGACACATGAAAAAAGGCTCATCATCACGGATCATCAGAGAAACGTGAATCAAAACCACAATGAGATACCATCTCACACCAGTTAGAATGGCAATCATTAAAAAGTCAGGAAACAACAGATGCTGGAGAGGATGTGGAGA
>NW_012101255.1:3403887-3404880 GCF_000951045.1 Mandrillus leucophaeus
AGCTTCCCAAGTCGCTGGGATTATAGGTGCCCACCACCATGCTCGGCTAATTTTTTGTAGTTTTTCAGTAGAGACGGGGTTTTGCCATGTTGGCCAGGCTGGTCTTGAACCCCTGACCTCAAGTGATTCACCCACACTGGCCTCCCAAAGTGCTGGGATTACAGGCATGAGCCACTGTGCCTAGCTTTGTTTTGTTTTTTTAAATGAACTTTTGATTGAAGTATACACCTACATATGAAAAAATGCACAAATCAAAAGTGAAGAGCTTGGTGAATTTTCTCAAAGTGAAATACATTCTTGTAACCAGCACTCCGAGCAAGAAACAACATAATCAGCACCCAGAAACCCTCCTCACACCACCCCTTGACACAAAGGCTGTCACCATGCTGACTTTCTCTAGGCTGACTTCTAAAGGCAGAGATTAGTTTTGCTACTTTTTAACTTCATTGTTGAATATCAGATGTACTCTTGCATCTTCCTTCTTTAGTTAACAATGGATTTATCCATATTTTTGCATGAAATCACAGTTTGGTCCTTGTCATTGCTATACAATATTCTGCTGTGTGACTTTATTAAAATTTAGTCACTCTACCGTGATGAACACTGGGATGTTTTCAGGTCCGGGCTACTATTAATAGTAGACATTTTAAGTATTTGGTTAATATTTTGTCCCCTACATTTTCAAATTGAGGGTTCGGGGGTAGATATCTTTAGACCTAAGTAAGAGGACCTAGCTCTGTGGCAAAGATTGCATGTTGAAGTATCTCCCTAGGGTTGAAGAAGAGAAAGCAGTTCTAAAGTCCCAGGCAGGAAAAGGAGAGAGGAGAAAAGGAGAAAAGGAGGGAGGAAAAGAAGGAAAGGGAGAAGCAGCAGCAACTCTGTGGAGCCAGAGGATTCAGTACTGGTAAATTCTGCTCCTTCTAGCTAGGAGATGCCATTGTCCTTTTAGTTTAATCCTTTGAACCAGCGAGCTATACTGTGTGAAATTCCCTA
>NW_012101255.1:3404930-3406270 GCF_000951045.1 Mandrillus leucophaeus
ACTTTTGCACTGCTAGTGGGAGTGTAAACTAGTTCAACCATTGTGGAAGACAGTGTGGCGATTCCTCAAGGATCTAGAACTAGAAATATCATTTGACCCAGCAATCCCATTACTGGGTATATACCCAAAGGATTATAAATCATGCTACTATAAAGACACATGCATGTATGTGTTTATTGTGGCACTATTCACAATAGTAAATACTTGGAATCAACCCAAATGTCCATCAGTGACAGACTGGATTAAGAAAATGTGGCACATATACACCATGGAATACTATGCAACCATAAAAAAGGATGAGTTCATGTCCTTTGCAGGGACATGGATGCAGCTGGAAACCATCATTCTGAGCAAACTATTACAAGGACAGAAAGCCAAACACCACATGTTCTCACTCATAGGTGGGAATTGCACAATGAGAACACATGGACACAGGGTGGGGAACATCACACCCTGGGGCCTGTCATGGGGTGGGGTGAGTGGGGAGGGATAGCATTAGGATAAATACCTAATGTAAATGATGAGTTAATGGATACAGCTAACCAGCATGGCACATGTATACCTATCTAACAAACCTGCACATCGTGCACATGTTCCCTAGAACTTAAAGTATAATTTTTTTAAAAAAAGAACATGTGCCCCTGAAAAAGCCACTTAATTTCTCTAGGCCTCAGTTCCCCTACACATGGAGGAGGAAGGAATTGGAGTAGACATACCAGACTTCCTTCCTGTGGTCTCCTACAATATGTTAGCTCATTCGGGCTTTTAAAACAACATACCATAAACCAGGTATCTTATAAACAACAGAAATTTATTTCTCATAGCTCTGGACACTGGGGAGTGTAAAGCCAAGGCACAGGCAGTTTCAGTGTCTGGTGAGAGCTGCTTCCTCACAGACAGCTATCTTCTCCTTGTAACCTCTCATGGCTGAAGGGGCAAGGATCACTACAGACTCTTTCATAAGGGCACTAATCCCATCCATGAGGGCCCCACCTTTGTGACCTAATTACCTCCCAAAGGGCCCGCCTCCTAATACCATCACCTTGGGAGTTAGGATTTCCACACAGGAATTTTGGAGGAACATAAACACTCAGTTAAGCAGTAGCATTCTGTGTTTAATATGTAGTTCACAGAAATTAATAGAAAATCAAATGAAACTTAAAACTCAAATCTTTTAGCTCTTCTTCCAGTTCCTGAAAAGTGTTATTAAAGCTTATAGCAATTTTGTTATGAGACTATATCTTCCTGTGAGAGAGAAGCCTAAAGTGAAAAAAGGAGAATTTTCGAAGAAATGAAAGAGTTTAGGAAAATTTTGGTTTTGATTTGTTGTTGTTGTTGTT
>NW_012101255.1:3406719-3495009 GCF_000951045.1 Mandrillus leucophaeus
GAAGCATTTTTCTGGAGCATCATTGTTACGTCAATGTAGCGAGTCAGCAAAGATGGTAGATGCTTAGAAGGAAAAATTTTTTTTAGACTTGCTATTGAAAGTTGAAGTAATTGGGCCAGGTGCAGTGGTTCACACTTGTAGTCCTAGCACTTTGGGAGGCCAAGGTGGGCAGATCACTTGAGGCCAGGAGTTCGAGACCAACCTGGGCAACATGGTGAAACCCCTTTTCTACTAAAAATACAAAAATTAGCCAGGTGTAGTAGCATGTGCCTGTAATTCCACCTGCTCAAGGGGCTGAGGCATGAGAATTGCTTGAAACTGGAAGGTAGAGGTTGCAGTGAGCCAAGATCATGCCAGTGCACTCCAGCCTGGGTGACGCAGTGAGACTCCGTCAAAAAAATAAAAAATAAAGAAGGAAAAAGAAAGAAAGAAGGAAAGAAAGAAAGAAAATTGAAGTAATCTTGAGCACAAATACAGTATGTCAATTACTAAATGAAAATTGCATTAAAATTCATAATGGAGAGGGAGAGTGAGCAATTGCCAGTTCACCTGCTCCCATTTTTGACAGATCTTGAAACATCCCCCATCCCCAACTTTGACTGTGTAATCCTATTTAAAAAATAGCAACTGATCCTTAAGCATGACTTTGCCCTCTTCTTTTCTTTATAAAACCATGAAATTAGGAGAGAATAAATAAGAGGTCGTATGCCCATAAGCTTGTCAGTTCAAACAGTAATACTTGTTTTTATTACTGACTGTGGGGCTTTTTTTTTCTTTGCCTTCTAGAATGCCAAAGCCTGCTGTCATATAACCCATACCATTTCACCCTGAATATCCAATATCCAGCCCCTCCCTTCAGTTGTGTTTCTCTTTATGCATGTTTTAGTGAGTTAACCCACTAGTTATTGGCCGGAAGAAAGCAGTTGAGTTGTTTAGATAATGTAACTTGTTGACACACACACACACACAAAAGCCGAACTCTAAAATATTTAAAAAGGTTTATTCTGAGCCAAATCTGAGTGACCATAACCCAGGGCATAGTCCCAAGAGGTCTTGAGACCATGTTTCCAAGGTGGTTGGGTTACAGCTTGGTTTTATACATTTTAGGGAGACAGAAGTTACAAGTGAAAACATAAATCAACAAATCAATACATATAAGGTATACACTGGTTCAGCCTGGAAAAGTGGGGCATCTCAAAGGTGGCGAAGGAAGGTGGTGCTTACAGGTCTTTGGTGGATTCAAAGATTTTCTGATTGGCAATTAGTTGAAAGAGTTCAGCTTTGCCTAAATGGTTGAAGTCAGCAGAAAGAAATGTTTAAGTTAAGATAAGAGGGAAAGGTGGTTGTGGAAGCCAATGTTCTTGCTATGTAGATGAAGCCTCTGAATAGCAGGCTTCAGAGACAGTAGATGGTAAAGTCTCTTTTCAAACCCTAAAAGTTATCAGACTCTCAGGCAAACCTCTCCTGGATCAGGAAAAGACCTAGAAAGGGAAGGAGGTTCTCTACAGAATGCAAATTTCTCTCTCAAGCAACAGCTTTGAGGACCATTTCAAAATATGTGAATGAAATATATTTTGGGGTAAAATACTTTGATTTCCTTCAGAGTCTGCTATCTACCATGTGATACTGTACCTGAGGGAGGTGTGAATTTGGTTTTGTATTGCCACAGAGAGTCTGTGTTGTCAGTCTTATGATCTCTGTTTTAATGTTAATGCCAGTTAGTTGTGCCTAAACTCCCGGCAAAGGGAGGGAGTTATAACATATCCCCCTTGCCCTCATAGCCTGAACTAGCTTTTCAGGTTTCTTTGGGACTCCCTTGGCCAAGAAGGAGGTCCATTCAGTCTGTTGGGAGCCTTAGATTTTTTTTTTTTTTTTTTTGGTTATATCTGCCTATTAACATTGACCAAAAAAGAGCCAAACTCTGTAAAATATTTAAAGAGATTTATTCTGAGCCAAATATGAGTGACCATGGCCCAGGGCACCATCCCAAGACATGTGCCCTGGGTCATGGTCACTCATATTTGGCTCAGAATAAATCTCTTTAAATATTTTACACAGTTTGGCTTTTTTTCAATCAACAAACCTAGTGAATACTTAATATACATTCTCTCTAATCCTCCGCACAATTTTGGGTGTTATCATCTCTGTTTTGCAAATGAGAAAACTGAGGCTCAGTGAGGTTAAGACCTGTGTTTATAAGACTCAAGATCATTATTTAGATATGTCCTTGTCTTTCATCTTTCCACCTGGAATATGTGTGTGCTGAGACTCACATTCTCAACGCAAAGTTATAGAGATGTATTAAATGGTGCCTGGTACCCTTAGAGTACTCATTCTTATTGGGAGGTTATTTTGCCCCCCAGGGGACATTTTGCAATGTCTGAAGACAACTGAAATGAGGAAGGTACTATTAGCATCTACTGGATAGAGGTCAGGAATGATGTCAAATATCTTCCAACACACTGGCAGCCCCACACAGCAAAGAATTACTCATCCCAGAATGTCAATAGTGCCAAGCTTGAGAAACCTGCCTTGCAGTGTGTTTGTGCATCATAATGGTGTTTATTAAGCCTATGAGAGTGTTGAATTGTATTTGAAGGTGGCAATGAGGAATAGTTGAAAATATATCAGGAATCAGAAGTTCTGTGTTCTAGTTCCAGATCCAGGACTAACAAAACCTCAATTTCCCTGTGAGTAAATTGGTGACAATAGTATCTGTATTATCTACTTATTAATTCATCAAATTTTTATGTATTACCTTCTATGTATGAGGCAGTACTCTAGAAATGGAGTCTGCAACAAGGAAGAAAACAGGTATCATCTCTGCCTTCAAGTAGCTTAGCGGAAAACAGATAAGTAGAACTATGGGGTACCGTGGAGCACTCTGGTAACCTAGCAAAGAGACACCTAATTTAGTATTGTATAGTCAGAGAAGTAACCTCTTAGCTGACAATCAGGAAAAAGAAGTTAGGCAAGCAAAGGAGAAGGAGAAAAAGTAGAGGATAGGACAGTGTTCACAAAAGCACAGGTGAGAAAGAGCATAGAACAATCCAGGAACTGAAAAAATACACAGTATGACCAGACAGTAGAATGTGAAGGGAGGAAAGAGATGTGCCCGGGGAGGAAAGCAAAGGTCACCTCTTGGGGGGTTTTGTGGGTCAGCCTAAGGAGGATGGAGGCAAAGGGAAAAAAAAGGAAAGATTTTAAAAGCAGGGAGCTGGCATGATCAGATTTGAGTTTTAGAAAACCATTTAGGCTTCAAGGTGGAGAATGGATTCTAGAGCCTGTGAAACCAGTTGGAAGTTTGTTACTGCTATCTCAGCAAGAGGTCATGGTAGCCCACAACTCAGGTAGAGGCAATGGGATAGATAGAAGCGAATGCATATGAAAGAAGTTCAATCAATTCTTACTGCTGAGGTGTTGACAATGTTGACAAGATATCCCTGTCTTAGAGCAGCAGAGTTTCCAGAACAAGGGATGACTGCCACTGCTGTGTCTGAAAGCTGGACGTATCTCCAGTCCACGCATCAGGTTGGATTCTGTGCAGGCCTGTGTCTTTGCCTCATTAGAGTGAAGTTTTGTGCTGTCTGAATAGCAGGACCTAGGTCACATGTCCACACTCAAGCTGCAAGGGATGTTGGTAAAGTGAGTCTCTGGCATCTCCTTGAGAAGAATGCCCTAAACTTAGAAAGGATGCTTCAAGAAGAAAGGCAAATATGCCCCTACAGTAGACATGGAGAGTGATTTGCTAGAACCTATTTAGAAAGCAAACCTGGAAATACCTTACAAATTAAAAACATTCTTTCTCCTAAAAACCCCACTTCTTGGAATCTATGCCCTAGAAGTAAAATTATCCATACTTAAGAACATATGTGCATTGAGATATTATGATAGCATTGTTCTTTGGGCAAAAATTTAGTAAGAAAGTGGATGTCTTTCAATGAGAAAGAGTTGAGTAAATTGTGCTGCATCTGTGCCACTAAATATGTACTCAACCTAAAAAAAAACTGAGTTGGAGTTAAACCCAGTTGGGACTGGGACTCTGAAAATCTGAGAGGGACATGCTGAGCCACTTAAAAAAAAATCTCCTTATATGTAACATAGATCTTGATGTGTACCATCTCTCTGGGAATGAGGTGAGAGGGGTCTTCTTAGTAACACTGGCTCATCCCTCCTCCTCATTCAACACTCTGGTCCAGATTCAGATTGCTGCAAGTCTAGCTCATAACTGCTGTTTCACTTAGGAACACATGCTACCCAAATAGGCTGGCCCACCAATGATCTCAAAGTTACCAAGCTTCAGTTTACTCAGCTTCCCATGGAAGTCTGGCTCCTGGCCTTGAATCTATTCTCCATCCCAATTGGGCCAAGTGGGCTCTGTGACTCAGCCCCATCCTGCAGGAAGCAAAGTAGCAGAGAAGCACCTGAAATAAATTCCTGTATCTGAGCTAAAAACGCCTCTTCCTAGAATTCCTGGGTGAAAGCTTAATTGTATAATAACAGCTTGGTGGTCTGTCTCAATCTGCTCAGGCTACAGCAACAAAATACCATAGAGTGGGTAGTTGATACAACAGATACTTATTTCTCACAGTTCTGGTGGCTGGAAGTCTAAGCTCAAGGTGCAGACAGATTCAGTTCCTGGTGAGGGCCCTCTTCCCTGTTTGCACATGGTTGTCCTCACATGGTGGGGGTGGGGAGTGTGCTCTGGTTTCTTCTCCTTTTTATAAGGGCACTAATCCTATCATGGGGAATCTGCCTTTGTGGCCTCATCTAAACCTATCTACCAAAGGCTACGTCTTCAAATACTATCACACTGAAGGATAGGGCTTCAACATATGAATTTGGAGGACCCAAATATTTATGTCTCTGAGGCATTACAGCATGGTCATTAAGAAGACAGGCTCTGGAGCCAGACTAAATCCTGGTTCTGCCACTCACCAGCCGTGTGACCTTGGGCCAGTTACTTAGCCTTTGTGTGCTCCAGTCTCCTCATATATAAAATGGGATAGGAACAGTACTATCTCATAAGGTTGTTATGAGGCTAGGTTAGTTAACACATAATACATCTATAGAGCATGTCTCAGACATACAAAGAGCTCAATAAGTGTTATCATCATCATTCCCTTCTGGATCCAGGTATGACTCAAATTAATCTCTTCTCAGAATACTCAACCTGCAGGTACCCCAGCAGCTTTCTTTCTCTCCCAGCCTTTGGTAGAAACTCCCAGTTTAAAAACTAAACAAAGCTGTATTTATTATACAAACAATATTACAGTAATGGGGATTTATAAAGGACATGGCTGAAATTCCTGGGGGTGGGAGAGCGAGGGAGGGATTTTAGAAGTTCACTACAGCCACCCCAGTTCGGAGGGTGCTCTACCCCAGTAGCGTTCTGTACTTGCAATGTTGCTATTTTCCATTTTCTAAAGCTTTATTTAACCATTGTAATTTGTGGCTTTCTCCACGACTAAGTATAGAGCAAAACATAATAATGCAAACTGGCTCATGCTGAGCTGAAATGAGTAGTGTTCTCTCACCAAATCCTCTTGTGAGCTTTAATAACTTCTTTAATTTCTCTGTTATTTTCCAATATTGTATACCTATTCCAGAAGTACTCATTTTGTCTTTCCTAAACCAGCTTTCCTCTGCTGGGAAAATGACCAAATTATTCGACTCCTGTCCTCCTTCCACACCTCTAGTTTTTGGTTTTTCAGCTTCCATTCTGGGGTTTACAACCAATTTAGCAGTTGTTGATCATGGTGAAAGTGTATAACTGAGTCAGTACTGGAGATGAAATGACTTGTCAGAACAGTTCATGAGAGGGAAATCATTTTCAGGACAAGGGGAGAGAGAATGGGCAAGACTGTACATATGCATTGTACTTGCTTGTGGGTAATGGAGTGGACTCCAATGTAGAGCGAACTTGGGTCATTTTCTTTGATCCCCTGACACACTATTCCTTTTTTAAAAAATTAAAGATTAGTCTTGGCCGGGCCGGTGGCTCAAGCCTGTAATCCCAGCACTTTGGGAGGCCGAGGCGGGTGGATCACGAGGTCAGGAGATCGAGACTATCCTGGCTAACATGGTGAAACCCCATCTCTACTAAAAATACAAAAAGTTAGCCGGGCGTGGTGGCGGGCGCCTGTAGTCTCAGCTACTTGGGAGGCTGAGGCGGGAGAATGGCATGAACCCAGGAGGCGGAGCTTGCAGTGAGCCGAGATCACGCCACTGCACTCCAGCCTGGGAGCACAGCGAGACTCCGTCTCAAAAAAAAAAAAAAAAAAATTAAAGATTAGTCTCTAACAGAAGGTAGGGAAGTTTCTTGTCTAGATTGAGTTGTGGAGACTACATTTAGACTATAAGCTCTTAGAAATAGCAAAATATTAATGCGGAGTTTGTCATGGGAACTCAGAAAATATGAATTAAAATCTAGAGACAGAAAGAAAGAACCATGCTTAAAAAAGATAGTGGGTTGATCAGTGACTACTTATGGCTGCTCTCACAGATTACGTGTAGTAGCCGTGTCCTTTTCTGCATTTAGATTTTCCTACCAAAAGATGACTATGTGGACGTTTCAGAGTGCCAATATGAGTAGGGTGAGTAACTTGAGCTGAAGTTTAGGATCAAAGGAGCAGGAGAAACCTGGCTCCTTGCTGGGATGCACAGGGCTTTGGAGTACCTTCCAGGAGAGTCTGAGATGCCCCTCTACCCACACTCCTGCCAGACCCAATTGCTTACATTTCCTTGAGCACTCTGTGTGCTTCAGCTCCTCTGTGCCTGAAGCATCTCTCCTTTGCACTTACTGCTCCCACCCAAACCCAATTCAAATAATGCCAAGTCTTCTCCAGTTAGAATTAATCCCTCCTCCCCTGCATTCTCATAGCCTGTCTTATCCTGCTCAGTTCTAATGATGCTCCTAAAAGCAGACCCTGAGTAAAGGATTTGGGTATGAGAATTTATTCAGGAGAAGATCCCAGGAAACACTGTGAGGGAGTAGGAAGTGAGACTAAGAATGGAGAAAAAGCCAAAAAAAGAGTGCTTTAATGTGCAGATTACTGCTCTGAGCAAAGAGGGCTCAGCACCATTGGGAATGCTCTGAGAGTCTGAGTGGAACATGCTCAGTGTCCTACTGAAGAGCAAGGAATTTGCCACCTTCATCGGTGGTGAGTTGTTCTGGAGACTAAATCTCTGGCACTTACAATCTACCTATAAGGCACTGAGCTGCTCTAAAGCTAAAGAATGCCTTCAGGTCAAAAAATGCTAGAAGCGATAGCCTCTAGGGGACTTCCCACCTGTGAAGGGAAGGGGGTGGTTAAGGGGATTGGAATTTGACAAGGACATCCTGCTATAACGATTGCCTTTGAAGGCAGAGAATAAACTTTACTCATCTTTATATATCCAAAGTATTCAACCTGCAGCCTTATCCCAAGTAGGTGCTTAATAACTTAAATAAGTGAGGTTGGTTCACACTTAACACATCTGATGAACCAATGGTACATTCAACACGTATATTTTGAAATGCCTCTTATGTGCCAGAGAGTTCTCAAACAAGCCTTGTCTCTGTTCTTCAGGAGCTGACAGTCTCACAGCAAAGTCAAGCAATCAGCAAATAATTACAATGTGGGGGGACAGGTATATTAACCCATCTTGTCAATGTATGTTTCACCCCTTGATACTACCACTATAGCACAAAACCTATCATTTAATTTTCAGCAGATTAGATTTTTATTTTCAAAGAAAGGAGAGTTTATTTCTCCTATAGAGGATAGGAACAGGTATAATATTGATGACATTGTTTTTGGTACGATTTCTGGGTTAATGAACATGGATTTGAAATAGCCTACTGTTGACTGGAAGCCTTACTGATAACATAAACAGTTGATTAACATGTATTTTGTATATGGTATATATTATATACTGTATTCTTACAAATAAGCTAGAGAAAATAAAATTTTATCAATAAAATTTTATTAAGATAGAGAAAACACATTTAATATATATTTATAGTACATTATTGTACTGTATTTATTAATACCATAAGTTTATGTTATCTGTTTATAAGATGAATTATCTGTCTGAAGCAGTGGGCAAACAGAGCTGCAGACCTCAATCTTATACCAAGTGATTCAACTTTTTTGTAATGTCATGACCTCTCTGTGCTTCTTGGGGACACTTCCAGTATCACTAGTGGCACTTCATACGAGTCCCATGGTATTATTCAAGATTTACAGTATGCACTCAACAAAATGAAAAATATGCGACAACCACAAAAGATCACTTTTTTACTGTGATACACAATTTACTGGAAAGGTGAACTGCTCATGTAGAGATGATTAGCATCACATGATGTTTTAAGTGGACACACGCAACACTTGTGCTCACCATGACAGCAATAGGAAATGGCAATGAAATTATTACAGTAGTATAGTATGTGCTACAATTAATTTTATGTAGTTATAATTTAATACTGCATCTTTTTGTTTGCTTACATTTCTCCTGACTAAAAATGACATCATGTACAGTCTATGTAAGTTTTGATAAATTTTAATATTTTATAATATATTTATGTATATTTTATAGTAATACATGACAAAATATACTAGTATCTACATATATTTTATGCATTCATACCATGCCTAACTTTTTCTTAATTTTAAAAATATTTCTAGGCTACAGAATTCATCTGCAAGTTTCTTCAAATTGTTGCAAACCTCCAAAAAATTGTCCAATATATTTAGTGAAAAAAATTTATGTATAAGTGGACCCCTGCAATTCAAACACATATTGTTCAAGGATCAGCTGCACCTTACCTACTGAGAAGCAAAAATAAGAATTACATCCAACACTTCCTCAGAAACTAGGCAAGCAAGAATAAAATAAATTGTTGAGTGTTGAGAGAAAAAACTGCCAAACCAGAATTCTTTACCCTGCAAAATTATCTTTTAAAAGTGAAAGAGAAATAAAGGCTTTCTCAGAGAAACAAAAACTAAGGGAATCTGTTATCAGTAGACATGTCTTACAAGAAATGTTAAAAATAAGTTCTTCAGAGAGAAGGAAAATAATGTAAGTCAGAAACTGGGATCTACCTGAAGAAAAGAAGAACTTCAGAGAAGAAATAAGTGAAAGTAAAATAAACATTTTATTTTTCTTACTCTTTTTTTTTCTTCTTCTTCCTTTTTTTTTTTAATTTGAGACGGAGTCTCACTCTGTCCCCAGGCTGGAGTTCAGTGGTGTGATCTCGGCTCACTGCAACCTCCACCTCCTGGGTTCAAGCGAGTCTCCTGCCTCAGCCTCCTGAGTAGCCGGGATTACAGGCACCCGCCACCACACCTGGCTAATTTTTTTTTTTTTTTTGTATTTTTAGTAGAGACAGGGTTTCACAAGGTTGGCCAGGATGGTCTCCACCTTTTGACCTGGTGATCTGCCTGCCTCGGCTTCCCAAATGCTGGGATTACAGGCGTAAGCCAACTTGCCCAGCCTATTTTTCTTATTCACAATTGATCTAACAGTTAGTTCAAAATAATAACAGCAACAATGTGTTCAATTATATGCCAATATATAAGTAAAATGACAGCAGTGGGCCGGGCGCAGTGGCTCACGCCTGTAATCTCAGCACTTTGGGAGGCCGAGGCAGGCAGATCATGAGGTCAGGAGATCGAGACCATCCTGGCTAATGTGGTGAAACCCCATCTCTACTAAAAATACAAAAAATTAGTCAGGCGTGGTGGCGGGCATGTGTAGTCCCAGCTACTCGGGAGCCTGAGGCAGGAGAATGGCGTAAACCCGGGAAGCGGAGCTTGCAGTGAACCGAGATTGCTGCCACTGCACTGTGCAGCCCCGGCGACAGAGCAAGACCCCGTCTCAAAAAAAAAAAAAAAAAAAAAGACAGCAGTGATACAAGAGGCAGGATGGAAGAATTACAAGTATTTTGTTATTATAAAATATTAAAATTCAAAAATTAGCCAGGCATGATGATGCATGCCTGTAGTCCCAGGTACTTAGGAAGCTGAGGCAGGAGGATTGATTGAGTCTGGGAGGTTAGTAGAGGTTGTAGTGAGCCATGATTGCACCACTGAACTCCAGCCTGGGTGACAGAACGAGACCCTTTCTCAAAAACAAAAATAGTTATTCACACTATCCATGAATTGGTATAATGTTATTTGATAAAAGTATAATGTATATGCTAAGAAGGGGAAAAATAGAATTATATACAATGCTCAATTAAAGCCATAAGAGGTAGAAAAGAGAGGAAGATAAAAATAGAAACAAAGAACAAGAGAAATTAATAAAAAATTGTAATAAATATGGTAGATATAATCACTTTAAATGTCAATGGTCTACCTACACTAACTGAAAGACAAAGATCCTTAGAGTGGATAGAAAAAAGGACCCAACTATATGTTGCCTGTAAGAAACTCACTTAAAATATAAAGATACATGTAGATTAGAAGTAAATAGAGAAAGATAAACCATGCTAACACTAATCAAAAGAAGAAGGAGTTGCTGTATTAACTTCAGAAGGAGCAGACTTCAGAACAAGGAAAGGTATTAGGGATAAAAAGGGGCACTGCATAATGATAAAAGGATCAATACTTCACAAAGACATAATGATCTTTAATGTGTATGTGTCTAACAACCAAATGTCAAATACCTGAGGCAAAAACTGATAGAAATGCAAGAGAAATAGATGAGTCTGCTATTGTAGTTGGAAACCTTAACACCCATCTATCAGAAGTGGACAAATCAAGCAGGTAGAAAATTAGTAAGGATATAGTTGAACTCAACATCACCATGAATCAATGGGATATAATGGACATCTACAGACTACAGTCATGCGTCACTTAAACAACGGGATTATGTTCTGAGAAATATATCGTTAGGCAATTTCATCACTGTGCAAACATCATAGAGTATACTTACGCAAACATAGATGGTACAGCCTACTATACCCCTACATTATATGGTATAGCCTATTGCTCCTGGGCTGCAAATCCATAGAGCATGTTACTGTACAGAACACTGTAGGCAACTGTCAGACAATGATAAGCATTTGTGTGTCTAAACATACCTAAACATAGAAAAGCAATGTGTTGTGCTATGATATTACAACATCACTAAGTGATAGGGATTTTTCAGCTCCATTATAATCTGATGGGACAACTGTCATATATGTGGTCCCTTGTTGACCGAAACGTCATTATGAGGGGAATGACGGTACTTCTATGGGACATAAAACACACCATAACAAATTTAAAAGATGAGAAATCATACAACTTCTACTCTCAGATCACAAAGGGAATTTAAACTAAAATCAATAACAGAAAGATGACTGAAATCCAAAATACTTGGGGATTAAACAACGCACTTCCAAATAATACATGGGTCAAAGAAGAAATCTTAAGAGAAATTTTAAAACATTTTGAACTAAATGAAAATTAAAATAAAACATCAAAATGTGTAAGATGCAGCAAAAGCAGTGCTTAAAGGAAAATTTATTGAATTGGACACATATATTAGAAAATAAGAAATATATAATAAAGGACTGTTATATTAAATATACAAAGAACTCTTAAAACTCAACAATAGAAAAAAAACAACCTTATTAAAAAGTGGACAAAAACCTGAACAGACCCCTAATCAGAGAAGATAGACATATATGTAAGTAGTCTGTTCCATATATATGGAAAGTGAACATACATAAAGATGTTCATCATATTTCATAAGAGAGTTACAAATTAAAACAAGTATTAGAATGGCCAAAATACAAAACAAAACACTGACGACACCAAATGCTGGTGAGGATGTGGAACAACAGGAACGCTCATTTATTGCTGGTAGGAATGCATAATGGTACAGCCATATTGGAAGACAGTTTGGCAGTTTCTTATAAAACTAAACATATTCTTACCCAAAGATCCAACAATCACACTCCTCAGTATTTACTCAACGGAATTGGCAACTCCACACAAAAACCAGCACATGGATGTTTATAGCAGCTTTGTTCATAATTGCCAAAAGTTGGAAATAACCAAAATGTTTTTTAGTAGGTGAATGGATATCAACTGTGGTATATCCTCATCAAGAAATATTATTCAGATCTAAATAAATTATCGAGTTATCAAGCCATGAAAAACGTTGAGGCAACTTAAATGCATGGTACTAAGTGAAAGAAACCAATCTGAAAGGCTACATACTGTATAATTCCAACTATATGACATTCCAGAAAAGGCAAAACTATGGGAACAGTTAAAAGATCAGTGGTTGCCAGGGTTGAGGAGGGAGGGCAACGCAGAGCATGGCAGATTTTTATGGCAATGAAACAATTCTGAATGATACTACAGCAGTAGACACTGATAAATATCATCATACATTTAACAAAACCCATAGAAACATAACACCAAGAGTGAACCCTAATGTAAACTATGAGCTTTTGGTGCTAATGATACATCAGTGTAGGTTCATTGATTGTAATGAATCTATCTCTGTGGTAGGGGATGTTGATAGTGGAGGAGGTTGTGGGACAGGGGGATATGGCAACATTCTGTACTTTCTGCTCAATTTTTCTATGAACCTAAAACTGTTTTAAAAATTAAATTGTATTAATTAAAAAAATAATGTCTTTGATTGAATTGTTAGAAACACAAACCTATATTTTGCCAAATTAAAAATAATTCTTTTTTTGTACCATAGTATAACTAATTAACTTTCGGGTGACATAATTTGACATGAGAATTCATGGTGCCTTTTTACATTTATATTTAAACTAAATATAATTCAATAAAGTACTTATTATGGATTCTACTGCCACTCACTTTGACAAGTACTATTGAGAAATATTAATCTTAAAATACATAGTTCAGAGATGCTAGATCATCTTTATTCATGAAATTATGTTCCCAGAAACAGTCTAGATTTCATTTACACAATTTGTGCTGCCCTGCATTTCATTTCCACATTTGTATTCTCTGCCTCCCCTCCTAAGCATCCTAAGCGCTCACATAATGGTATATGATTTGCAATATACATAGAGAATGTTCCTAAATTGCTTTGGATTTTAAGCTTAAAGTATATATTGGCAGGTAATTGTTAAACTTTTTACTATATTATTCCAAATACCAGTAATAATTGTTCTCCTCGTCTTATCTATCAACAAAAGAAATTTTATCCACAGAGAGATTAGGGAACTGCATGATCACCTTCTGCCAGACTCTGTATGAAGAGAGTAGTGAATTTAGGGGCCAGTCCTCACCTAACATCTCTTTAGATTCAGAGGACATTTCACTGACACTGCTGCCTTCTCCTGCAGCTTACCCTGAACACACACATATTTCTCAAGTGGGATCAAGACTTTTTGTTTTGTTTTTGTCTTTCTTCTCCCTACTTTGTCTTTATTGAGCATGTATTATGGGTGTAATAAAAACATTTTTTAAAGCGGTAGGATGTTTGCTTGTTTGAAAAGCTTCTAGATGAGAGCTCTAACACAGGAATTCTTAACTGCTTTTTCTCTACTCTCCCCTTAAGCAGCCTGGGGAAGCCTGAGACAGCTTCCCAGTAGCACATCCCCTCTAGAAGGAGAAATGCCTGCTGATGTGAATAGAATGTCAGCCTGGGTCACACCATGAACTGAGTTGGGGCGGTAAATGGATAGACAAATGCACAAACAAAGGAAAGGAAAGTGGTAAATGTTCATTATGAACCTCATGAAGCGAATGAGAAGCTTCAGGTGCAGTGCCTGCTGCCTTAGTACAACACATGCCCTTTCAGGTGACCAAGCCCATCTTTTTCATCATGCGAGCATTTCAATCAGGACGTTTTAAACATTAAACTTCCCCACTTTCCATAAGGCTGGTTTAATTTGCAGACCCTGACAGATGACATTTCTCACAGTGTGTCCCTCCCTGTTGGGGGTGGCACAGGACTCCAGGCCTAGCATCATCAAAGCCCTGCCAGAGGCTTATGGCTTAAGCGCATCAGAATGACCTGGCCCTGCCATTTGGCGGGGCCCCAGGGCATTTGGGGGCAACACAGGAATTCACAATGAGAAAGTTACTTGTGGCCTCTGTTGGAGATCCTTTCAATTAAAGCTTTTAACATTTTTCACAAGCAACCCCCAGGGATTCATTCTCATCACCAGCTTTAATGGATGGCAGGCTAACACAGCAAATGACTCACCCAGCTCACTGCAAACACTATCAAAACCCATACACTCTTCCTTCTCCAAAAAGCCCTGTAGGCTCCTGACAGGCCAGATCAAGAAGCTCTAAGAAAAGTTAGTTTTACTTAAATAAATGCTGCTTTCAGCAAACATTGCTCATCGCTTGAAGTTTTTGTCTTTGAATCATTAAAAAATGAAGTGAACAATGTCCTGTAGTCTCGTAATAGATGGCACGTTCTCTTCATAGACTGGGCAGCAATCTGGTATCAGGAAGCAAAACAGGCGTGATTAAAATTCCAGTCCTGCTACTGACTGTGTGACTTTAGGAAAGTTGCTTAATTTCTCTACACTCCTATTCCTTCATCTCTGCAATGGGGCTAATAATACTTACCTCATAGTTTTCATTCTGATTCAAAGGTGGGACCTTGTTTGTACCCAAGGTATTGTTTCTTTTATTCAGGGGTCTACATATGCAGAACAGTATGTATGCATGATGTATGTATCTATCCATCTATACCCACACATATGTATACATGCACATAACACCTAACATCTAAGACCTGAATAATTACATACAAATATTTCAGATTTTCGGTTTCTCTTGGAAATAAATCAGAAGATCTGGCAACATGAGGTTGAGTTTGATTGGCAGCTGTCCCTCAAGTCATGGCAGGTACACATGGTCCCACCACTTCATTTAGTTTGTGAACAGCCTGTCGCCTTTGGTCATTTGACTGTGCCACTTTCTGTCTGCATCAGCCCCTATACCACAGGTCTTAATGGCAAGAACTCTTCAGAAAAGCAGAAGCAAACTCCAGTCAAATAGATTGGGGGTGGGTAGGCTGGGAGTTACTTTCAATGAGGGGCCTCCTTTGTCTTTCACCTTGTTGAAGAGTTAAACTTGGAAGAGAGGAATTCAGAAAAGATGGGTCAATTTTTTTAATCAATAATTTTTTGGGGCACAGCCCTGGTCAAGAAGGCCCTCTGCCTTTCTCCACAGCTGCCAGGCTGAGCAGATGATTTTGCAGGAAGTGGGAATAAAGCTATGGGTCCCAAACATATTTCGGCAGTAACAGTGCTTCTCCTTGTGGGCACTATCCATCCTTAGGGAGTGTATTAACTTGTCAGAGTTTTTTTGGTTGTCACAGTGGTTGGGAGGACACCACTTGCATTTGGTAGGTAGGACTAAGGTGGTAGAGTCCCTGCAATGTGCAGAAAAAATCCTCACAATAAAGGATTTGCTGCATGCCCCACAAATTTTGGACATCCTGCCAGATATTTGTATATTTATAATTATCATATTAATAATTATCTGAAAAACATACTTACAATTGTCTTAACTAAAATCCAACCCCATTATGCATACAGTGTTTTCAAACAGTCTTAAAAAGCACTGAATTTTCTAGGAGTTCAGGCATGGTATAAAGTGAGGAAAGAGTGTACTTTCTTTGTTCAGAAATTTACTAAGAACTGGTTCCCAGTTCAGAAACTAGCTGAAGCCATCACTGTTTAAGGTATTCTGGCTGACCATCCAGCCAGTGGAGTCAGTCTGCCTGTGCAGATGCCTCATTCAGCATGTTTTTACCTGTGGTTGCAAATGTCTGACTATTTCATTAGCGATAATACAGAGTGTGCTGCGGTGGAGAACTGTGCACCATCTACAGGACACCCCTCCAGGTTATCTGGTTCTAATTCCATGGAGACTATGCTACAACTTTGTAAAATATAGATAACTGACAGCAATGCAAAATAATTTTTGTCTGCAGACATGCAAATTCTGACCTATTTGGTAAATGTTCAATTGACCTGTCTACTCCACTATTAAAGAAGTTAGTTTTGCCTTCATTTGTACATTCATTTCAATATTCCTGATCTATAATGTGTCCATTATTTGGTTACTCTCTTAAACAGGTTATAACATTTGCCTGGTTCCTCATTTTGAGTTAATTAAAATATACAACATATGCTCATTTTTATATCTGGGTGAGAGTCATGATTTTATCTTTTTTTAAAAAATTATCTTTTAATGGTAGTCTTGTCTCGACATTTGCAAATTGAGATACATATCTTATTAAAAATGACTTTCTATTTTGTTCTCCTGTTATAACAGGATGTTATATTTATTTTTAAATGTGTCATATATAAATTTGATTCCAGTATACTAAAAGGGGTGTTCAAATATTTGTTATAAAAGGAAGCGTGGGACCTGACAGGGTTTAGAATCACAGATTCCATCAGAAATTCTCTGAACAAACCCACATATGTAACTGATGAGTTGGGTCATTATTTTTCCCAGTCAGATAGAAAGATCCAGAGCTCCAAGTAATTTACAGCAACCACGGGGCTGTGAATTGTTTTGGGAACTTCTCACCTTTCCCCCAAGTCCAGCTTCATTTAGATAGGACAATTACAAAATAGCTATTTATGAGTACCACTGACCTAAACTTCTTCCCCCATCATCAAATGCCAAGGCTATTCCATACAAATGGCATTGTCATCTGGCCACCTTAGGTAATGTCAGAAAAGATTAAATGAAGACATTTTATCTTACTTCCCCTTCTCTGATTCATAGTTTTTAATCCCAAGATGAGAATACCCCAGAGTGTTCATTCTCCACATCACATACAGGGAAGCCGGTCCTGACTTGCAGCCCTATAGTAAGTCTTACGACCAACTATTCTAATACATTCATATGTTGCCACATTTTAGAATCCAAAAGGAATAGGATTTCAGGCTGAAATTTCTTTAACTCAGAAAGAAACAATAAACCAGCTCACCCATCTTGGTACCATTTCACCCCTAGCTGCTGGCTGGGAATGGTCTCAGCTGACAATGATGAATGAAAGAGAAAATAGATCCACTCACGGTTGTATACTACTAAAATATCCTTATTTCAAGATATCACCATACTTTTTACTTAATAAACACATTTACCCCCAGAAAAGTACAGAAAACTTGGCAAATAAAAATAAACTTTAGAAAATTTGCAAGCCTGGCTTATATATTGCCTTATTTAGAGGATAATTCTCACATTTTTTTCCTTCCACCTACCAAAAGGAACATGCATAATAAATGAAACTAAGCTTGGCAGGAAACCCATCAATAAGGTTAATTTAAAGTGTAGGCAGAATAGCAAATCTCCATATGGCTATCAAGGGGTTTGTTCTTGTTTCAAAACCAATTGACTTCCAAACAACAGAATATGCCTTTCTGAAGAAACCAGATAGAAGGAAATCCCAGCCACCTAAACATCCACATCCCCGTCATGATAATACAGCTCCTGGGAATTCATTTTTAGGGTCACTTAATATATAAGAACAAGGCTGTTTGGCTTCAAACTCTGGCTTCCTCACAAGCTTTATGATGTGGGTTAGATACAAAAGCTCCATAAGTCTCAGTTCCCTCACCAGTAAAATAAGGAGAATATACAATGCTGTGTAACATTACATATTATACACATGGTTCAGATGACTGCATTAGATAATCCATAAAAATATTTAACAATGTGCCTGGTATTATTGTAATTGTGAAATATTTAAGACTGGATTTTTTCAATGATGTAAATTGGTGATAGGGTGAGTGCTGTAACAGGGAGAGTATCATTTTAGAAATTAATGATTTGAAAAGAACAGCCCCTTCAAAGAGAGGATCAGGAGATAAGACCTGGGCAAATGGTAGGCACTTTTGTTTTATAGCGTGAATGAATTTGGTTCTCACTAAGGGTTTACTCTTTTCTTGGCCCAAGTCCTCCACCAAAAACTATACTAGGGGATGGCCCTGAGTCACAATGAAAACAAGACAACTTTCCTGTTGATTCCATTTGGAGTTAAGTATGCACACACAACACAAAAAATGGGAACCTTGGGAAATGAAGGCTTTAAATGTCTGCAGCAGTGAGGTGTTAATACTGGTTTTTTGGTAACTAGTGATACTATATGTTGCTATGGAGTTTCAGTCATTACAGGGCAAATGGTGTGTGAAGATGTTAGTTGAGTCTAGGGATATCTTTTCAATAAATGAAACTCACTCAAAGCACACAGAATTTGTGCTTTTTCAGAGTGGATTAAAGGCAAGTTGCAGACCCCTGGGTACAGTATGATACCATTTTTTTAAATTATTTTGTAAAAAAAAAAAAAGGACAAAAATAATATCACAAATGTGTGCGTGTGTGTGGTATATATCTAAGCATAGAAATTAAGTCTAGATGGAGACCCATCAAATTTTAAATGTGGTTTTACCCATGGGAAGATGAATGGTGAAGATGAAACTGACATCAAAGAGGAGGCAATTCCTTCTTTAAATTATGTTGCTTTATAAACAGTTAAGCAGCATGTATTACTTCTACAAAAGGAAGGAAGGAAAGGAATAAGGAATGGAGGAATGGAGTACTTAAGTTGTCCTTTTTCCCCTTTTGTTTCCTCTCTAAGGTCTCTTCCAGCTCTAAAAGTTTGAATCTATGTGTAAAGAAAAAAAAAAAAAAAAAACTGTAAGAATACAAATGACTATCAAGGGTATATTCACAAAGGCAACTTTTACAGTATGTTCATTGCCAGCACAGATTTATTTCATTTAAGTCTGCTGTTTGAACTGACCCTAGAACAAAAATTGTCTTCCAAAACATTAAAAGACAAACAAACAAACAAAAAAGATTGGGAATGGTGGCTCACACTTGTAATCCCAGCATTTTCAGAAGCCAAGACAGGAGCATTGCTTGAGCCCGGGACTTCAAGACCAGCCTGGACAAAGTAGTGAGACCTCATCTATACCAAAAAACAAAAAAGGAAAAAAGAAAAAAAAATTAGCTGGGTGTGGTGATGTAGTCCCAGCTACTCAGGAGGCTGAGGTGAAAAGATTGCTTGAGCCTGGGAGGTCCAGACTGCAGTGAGCCTAGATCATGCCACTCCAGCCTGGGTTACAGAGTGAGACCTTGTCTCAAAACAAACAAACAAAAAAAGAAAATTATACTCAACATAGTTTTGCTTCAGCGTCTTTGAGTTTATTGATTGGAATGTAGCAATCTCTAAAAGATATAGAGGATCATATTAAACAAGTCAGAATCCATCTGCCCAAAATGCTTCCACCCTTCCCATCTCAACCAGGTAAAGCCCTACTCAACACTATTGATTAAATTCCTAGCTGTAGAGTTCAAAAGTCATGAGTTTTTATTGTAACTTTGCTGCTTAACTGATTACCTCAGGCAAGCTAATTAACTTCTCAAAGCTTCAATTTCCTAGTCCATAAAATGAAGAGAATTAAAGCCTGAGCAATCAGGCAAGAAAAAAAAATAAAAGGCATCCAAATGAGAAAGGAAGAAGTAAAATGATCTCTGTTTGCAGATGACATAATGTTATCTGTACAATGTCCTAAAGATACCATATACACCAAATAAATAAATAAATAAAGCCTTATTGGAACTAGTACACTAATTCAGCAAAGTTGCAGGATACAAAATCAACATACAGAAATCAGCTGCATTTCTAAACAGTAACAATAAGCCAAAAAAATTAAGAACATTTCATTTCCAGTAACATTAAAAAGAATAAAATACTTAGAAATAAACGTAACCAAGGAGATGAAAGACTTGTGCACTGAAAACTATAAAACAATGCTGAAATAAATTAAGGAAGATACAAATAAATGAAAAGATATCCTATGTTCATGGATTGGAGGACTTTATATATATATATATATTTTTTTTTTAGATGGAGTCTCGCTCTATTGGCAGACTGGAGTGCAGTGGTGCGATCTTGGCTCACTGCAACCTCTGCCTCCCAGATTCAAGCAATTTGCCTGCCTCAGCCTCCCGGGTAGCTGGGACTACAGGTGCACACCACCACGCCTAGCTAATTTTAGTATTTTTAGTAGAGATGGGGTTTCAACATGTTGGCCAGGATGGTCTCAATCTCTTGACCTTATGATCTGCCTGCTTCGGCCTCCCAAAGTGCTGGGATGACAGGGGTGAGCCACTGTGCCTGACCAAGGAGGACTTAATATTGTTAAGATGTCATACTACTGAAAGTTATCTACAGATTCAATAGAATCCCTATCAAAGTCCCAATGGCATTTTTTGCAGAAATAGAAAAATTTGCCCTAAAATTTATATGGAATCTCAAGGGACCCTCAATAACCAAAACAATTTTGAAAAAGAACAAAGATGGAGAACTCCCACTTCCTGATTTCAAAACATTACAAAGCTTCAGAAATCAAAATAATGTGGTACTGGCATAACACAAATGGACCAATAGAATGGAATAGTAGCTCAGAAACAAACTCTCATATATATGGCCAAATAATTTTCAACAAGGTTGCCAACACCCCTCAATGCGGAAGAAAAAAAATCTCTTCAACAAATGGTGTGGGGAAAACTGGATATCTGCATGCAAAAGAATGAAGTTGGGTCCTTATACCACGTACAGAAAATTAACTCAAAATGGATTAAAAACATAAATGTAAGACCTAAAATTGTAAAATTACCAGAAGAAAACATAGGGGAAAATATTTGTGACATTGAACTTGACAATGATTTCTTGGATATGAAAAATGATTTCTTGGATACAACAGAAGTGTAGGCAACAAAAGCAAAAATTAGGCAAATAGAACTATATCAAACTTAAAAATTTCTGTGCATCAAACAACACAATCAACATAGTGAAAAGGCAACCTACAGAATGGTAGAAAATATTAGAAAATCATATCTCTGATAAGGAATTAATATATAGAATTTATAAAGAACTTCTATAACTCAACAACAAAATAATCAAATAACTCTGAGAAAATGGGCAAAAGACCTGAATAGATGGTTTTCTAAATATGATATGATACTCAAATGGCTAATATATGAAAAGATGCTCAGCAGCACTAATTACCAGAAAAATGCAAATCAAAACCACAGTGAGATATCACTTTACACTCATTTGCATGGCTGCTGTCAAAAACCAGAAAATAACAAGTGTTGGTGAGGCTGTGGAGAAATTGGATCCCTTGGGCACTGTTGGTGGGAATGTGAAATGTACAATCACTATGGAAAACAGTATGGAGGTTGTCAACAATGTAAAAATAGAACCACCGTATGATCTAGCAACTTCATTTCTAGATATATACCCAAAATAATTGAGAGCAGTATCTTGAAAAGGTATTTACACACCCATGTTCATAGCAGCATTATTCACATAGGCCAAAAAGTGAAAGTAACCCATGTATTCCATTCATTGATGAATAAATGGATAAACAAAATGTGGTATATACAAACAATGGAATATTATTCTGCCTTAAAAAGAAAGGAAATCCTGTTACATGCTACAACATGGATGAACCTTGAAGACATTGTACTAAGCGAAATAAGCCAGTCACTCACACACAAAAATACAGTAGGACTCCACTGATCTCTGGTATCTAAAGTAGCCAAATTCATAGAAACAAAGTAAAATGGTAGTTACCAGGGGCTCGGCGGAGATGAAAAGGGGAGTTGTTATTTAATGGTTATAAAGTGTCAAATTTGAAAGATGAAAAAGTTCTGGACATCTATTTCACAACAATGTGAATATACTTAACACTATTATGCCGTGCAATTAAAAATGCTTAAAATAGTAAATCTTACACAACATCTTTTTAACACAACAACAAAAAAAGAAGAAAGTTAAATGAGGTGCATGTGAAGGACTTAGGAGGGTGCTTGGTATGTAACAAATGTACATTAAATACTAGCTAGTAGCTATTAATGGGATTATCAAATGCTACCCTTCCAAGACAATTCCTTCCCTTCCATCCTCTCCTCAGCCTTTTCCCCACAGATACAATGTTATTTTCCAATCTGTACTTATATTCTGTCCTGTTTTATAGCTTACACTTTTGTACTGTCAATGCAGGAAGAGTGGATTATTCACCATTGTGTTCCTTCCTGGGTCCTAGCTGGTGACATGCATATAGTAGGTCCTCACTTATTTAGAAGTTACATTTTTTTCTCTTTTCACTATAAGTACTGTACATCATTAATATAGAGAATGTGGATAATAGTAAAATAGAAAATGGGGGAAAAAGTCATCCCAAATCCTACCACTTGAAAACAATCAGAGTTAATATTTCTTTTTTCAGTAAATACTTCTTGAATTAAACACTTAAAATAAGATGCTAACTTGCCTTAAAAGAAAGGTAGGATATGGATATAAGTTTGGAAATTATCTTCCTTGGGGGTATTTCAGAATAGGATGAGGCACCTGGTAGCCAAGAGCTTGATGGGGAAGTTGAAATAAAGGAGATCATATAACTATGATAACACAAATATAGTTCTTTTATTCAGTATATAATGTATGTAAGTCAGAGATTATTTACCTAATTAATGAGGGAACAAGTAGGATGATAAAGCTGATTCAAAAGAAGATATGAAACAAAGCAAAAACAAAAGCAATACAACTATAGCCTCTACGGTTATCTGTTCTACTCAACAAAAATGATTCACATCCTCTAGTAGACCAAATCATATGCAACTTAGTTAGTTAATATCTAACTTTAGGGGAACTGGATGCAAATCAATAGCCAATTGTGCCAGACAAAGTTCCTACCCTACAGCGTCACAGGACCTGGGGTAGACCTATTGGACAGCTCTCCACTATGACATTGAAAGGCACACAGTCATTCATCCTCTTGCCTTATTTCTGAAGTTTTGATAATTTTTCTATACTGGGAGCCTCAAGTTATTGAATAATTATTACTAACAAATATCAAACATTTATCATGGACCAGGATTGTGCTAAATGCTTTCCATGCAATATCTCACTGAATTCTCACCACAACCCTGGAAGTAGTACTATCATTATCTGCTTTTACAGACTCTTCAATAGAAGTCTCAGAAAGGTCATTTCCGCGAGGTTATACGGGTGAGAAAGTAGCAATCCAGCCTCAGTTTCAGCCCTGTCTACCCATCCCTAATTATTAATACAACAGGAGTCTCCACGGTGGGATGAAGGCACTGCAGAGACAATATGAGAGAAGGCATTAGGGTGTAGAGGAAAAAGAGTAGAACTTCCACTGAGGGTGACTTAAACTGCTATTCTTTATATTCCCCATTACAGGTATGATTTAAGATGTCCATATTAATATATGAGGGTATCTTAGTTCAGTCCTGCTACTATAACAAAATTCCACAGACTGGGTAATTTATAAACAGAGTAAATGTAACTTACAGTTACGGAAGCTGGGAAGTTCAAAACCCAAATGCCCGCAGGTTCAGTGTCTGGTGAGGGCCCAGTCTTTACTTCCAAGATGGTGCCTTCAATGCTGTCTTTTCCAGAGAAGACAAACACTGTGTCCTCACATAGTGGAAGGGCGCAAGAGCACAAACAACCTAGTTAGTTTCCTCTAACACTTTTATAAAGTTCTAATGCCATTGGTGAGGGAGGAACCCTCATAGACTAATCACCTCCTAAAGGCCCTACCTCTTAATACTGTTGCTTTGGGGATTAAATTTCAACATTAATTTTGGAGGGGATGTAAACTTTCAAGCCAAAGCACAGAGATACATGGATAAACATACATGTGACAATCAAAAAATCTTGGAGCCTTCTGCTGTAAAGCCTTTAGTTCACTGAGGCTGTGATTTACTCACATTTTCACATCTGCTACTTGGCATTTCTGACTCACTTCTCTAACCTTACTCATCTTGTTTTCTTAAAACATTTAAGATTTTGATATCCAGCTGTGTGGATTGAGAGCCTCACACCTCTTCCTTGCAGTGCGAGGCGGATAGAGCATTTTCATTTCTAGAGACATTAGGAGATGCTGGGAGGCAGCATTGTTGTCCTTCTGTGCCCTGGCTGGGAAGTCCTGGGGAAGGCAAATCCGCTTTCCCATTCCTTTTTGTCCCTGGCTCTGGGCTTTGTGAGGGTGGAGGGAAGAGAGGTCTACCATGAAATAGAGAGTGGTTTACACAACGTAATTCTCAAATTTTCACACAGTGCTTTCAGAAATCACATTGGTGGGTGGCTGAAGTGATCTGAAGATGAAAGAAAGCAAATAGCTCAGGTCCTAGCCTTGGAAAAACCAAAGAGCAATGCAAGCTTGATACAGAGTCCACAGGAATTAAGGAGATTTGTTTCTGAAGCAAAGTGCCAGGATTCTCCCCAGTGCCAAACAGAGGAAATGCTTGGCATTTCTGGAGCAAAGCATGCCAAGTGTGCTGTAACATCAGTATTATTGGGCATTTTTTGAAATTACTAGTTACACTTACTTGAATAAATGCTCCTAAATGCAATTAATGTATTATATGTTAACTTCATGGATGAGCTAAGAAAACTACTCATTATCTTGTCTCTCTAAGAGATACTACAAAGCAATATGCACATACTGAGAGGCTTTGTGTTGTTGCCACAGTTGTAGGAGACAAACAAGGAGAGACCAGAGCTCCCTGGCCCAGCTAGGGATGTCCCTTCAGCTCCCCAACACCCACACACAGACTGCCTCACGCATAGCCCTTGCCCCAACTTGGAAGCCCCCGTTGAGAAGCTGTGTTTGGTTAAGTTGGGAAGTGCAGCCTCCTGCCTGGTCCCAAATGCACCCCCAAAAGCAGACGACCTTCATGGACCTCCCCAAAGGTGGATGATAGCACAAAAGTAGAGTCTGATCCCAGGAAAAAAGGAGGAAGCCTCCAGAAATAGTGTGGCTTTGACTCTCAACCTCCCACTGCAGCTCTCCTCAAAACAATCCTCATCGTTTTTTTTAGAAGGATGAGATAAGCTCACCAGATAATTTCCTCTGGGCTTCCCTCTTCAGGATTATAAGGAGACTCCAGAGTGGATTGTGGGTACTGAGTCTCAGCTCCCCTTTGCAGAGAAGATTTACCATTTGCTTGACAATTCGTTGTGCCAGGTACTGCACTTAGAAAGCTTCACTCCTTTGCATAGCCACTAGCAGTGGCTTGTACTACCTCCTTGTGAGGTCCCTTGTCAGCAGCATAGCATAATTTGGGGGATTGTTAGCTATGTAGAACCTCGCCTGGCCCAAACCCTACTGAAACAGAATATGCATTTGAATTAGATTCTTCAGGTGATTTGGAAATGCATTCATTGGGAAGCACTGATTTGAACTGTTTGAGAAATTCAACTTTATTTAACGGATCTGAGATCAAATTCCAGCTCCACCACTTGTGTGACTTCAGCAGAACCACCCAGCTAAACCACTCTTGAATTTTTCTTTTTTTTTCTGAGACGGAGTCTCGCTCTGTCCCCCAGGTTGGAGTGCAGTGGCACGATCTTGGCTCACTGCAAGCTCTGCCTCCTAGGTTCAAGCTATTATCCTGCCTCAGCCTCCCGAGTAGCTCGGACTACAGATGTCCACCACCATGCCCAGCTAATTTTTGTATTTTTAGTAGAGACGGGGTTTCACCATGTTGGCCAAGATGGCCTTGATATCCTGACCTTGTGATCCACCCGCCTCAGCCTCCCAAAGTGCTGGGATTACAGGCATGAGCCACCGCGCCTGGCCTGAATTCTTGACTTGCAGAAACTATGTGAAATAATATTTATTACTGTTTTAAGTTACTGCAATATAGGATTATTGGTTATGGCACAATAGGCAATTAATATGCCCACTATAGTAGCCAAATATATATACAGTCTTTCCCAATAAAATTTTTCATACCTAAGATCAATCAAAACAAATAAAAAGAAGGAAATAAAATTCTCTTTCACTGGCACTTGATAAAGCATTCCAACAGTTACAGAAAAGCATAAAGCACACAGGTCCAAGATAAAAAATGTTAGCAGAGGGGACATATCCTTTCCATGTCCCCTTAGTTTTCCATCGAAGGGTTTGATTAACCACTCCATTCACGGAGGGTTCCCTTAGCGTTTTCTTCCAGGAGCATCTTTATGTCCCTTCACACTCTCATCCCTGGGGGAGCCAACTTAATGGAATGCTGCATTTGGGAGAAGAGACTGAGAATACTCAGTTCTGTCTGGTCCTCCCAGCTACAGAGGGAGGCTGACTCTGCAACTTCACACATAAGCTTATGGAAATGGCCCTTGCAGGGAAGGCCTGCAGTGGTCCAGCACGTCCAGAGAATCTGTGCAGGGTCTTAAATTGAGTAGAGTGTTAGGACCCATGTGTTCACATGCTTAAGCCATGTCATCCAAGCCAGCTTTTATCGGTAGCAACATGTCACTTTGAGTTTTTGATTTGGGGTTTTAAATTTAAGTCTTTAATCCATCTTGAGTTAATTTTTGTATATGGCGTAAGGAAGGGAAACAATTTCAGTTTTCTGCATATGTGTATCAGGTCTCTTTAAACTGTTTTCTCAACTAATCCTAATTCATTCCCATGAGGTACATCATTGTCCCCATTATGTAAAGTAAGAAACTGAGATCCGTAAGTGTACATTCATTCTTTCAACAAATACTTATTACGTGCCAATAATGTACCAGGAACTGCTCCAGACAATACATCAAAATGATGCCTCTAGGTGAATGAGCTTGCCTAAGTCACAAAGTGGTAAGAAAGAAAGGAGCCTGGACTCAACTTCCGACTGACTCACCCTGCACTTTCCTGAGCAGCTGACTGTCACACAGCTGGGAGGTTCAGGCCGGTACAGAACAGGCACCAGGCAAAAGGTTTCATGTTTCATCTTTCATTCAACCCTCAGCCTTCAGGGGGCGCTAGTCACATTGCATCATTCTACCTGAATATGTCCCCAGAGTTGAGCAAGCCCTGCCTTTTCTGTCACTGCCATTTTACAGATGGGGAAACCAAGGCACATGGACGGTCCTAGGATCACAGAAACAGCAGGTACCTGCCAAGCTTCAGGCTGTTTTGTAATCTTTGTGAGGACAAGATGTCCATTTCTGTGTAGGCCATTGCTGTATATGCTACAGGTATTTGAGCCACAGTAAACGATGGCTGAGCAGTGCCTGGCAGGGCCCTCCTGAGGGAGTCAGTGACCTTAGGAACCAGGGCAGGTAGCGAGTCTCATAGTTGTGGGTTCCAAGCAGATGCCAACCCTAAGCATGGGGTGATTGTACATCTTCATGATTATATTTAGCTTGTATTGCATCACACACCCAACCAAACCTATTAAAACATAGTGTCTGCATCTAAAGAACTAACAAGATGAAAAACCAGGGAGAAAATGATGTGTACCAGGAGGAAGGGAGTGAGTCTTTCCTTTCCATGCTGTTTCCAGGTTTGCACTGAGAACTGATATCAGATACGGAATCAATACTTAATGCTTTTTGTTTTTACTACCCAGTAGCTTCAGTGGAAAGACATGGCCTGATAATGTGGACCTCTGTCCACTGATTGCTTGGGTACATCAACACGTGAATGGCCAGCAGCCTTGATCAGGCGGGACCCCAGCCTCATTCACAAAGTTTAGAACTCTGGATCTGGATGTGCATCAGAAGGACCCAGAGAGCTTGTTAAAGCATGAATTGCTGAGCCTCATCCACCGAGTTTCTAATTCTTCGCCTTTCTAACAAGATCCCACTTTATGCTGATGCTGTCCATCCAGGGACCATGCTTTCAGAACCCCTGGTATCCAACAAGGTAGTTCTGTGGATGCCAGAATGGGCCCAAATCCAAGAAATATGACTGTTGAGCAATAAAGAGCAAGAATGGGCAGGGTGGGGCGGGTAGTCGGGGAAGAGTTTCCTACTATTTTGTAGAGAAAATGGGTTGGCATAGACATTGTAGCTTGTACATGCATTGACTATTTCTGGATGGTTACAAAGAAAATGTGAATATAGTTCTCTCTTAGTATATGTAAGGGATTGTTTCAAGGACCCCGCATGTATACTCAAATCCTCACACTCTTCAAGTCTCGCAGTTGGCCCTGCAGAACCCTACTATACCAAAAGTCAGCCTTGTATACACTCACATTTCTAATCCCACAAATGCTGTATTTTTGATGCGCTCAGTTTGGGTGAAAAAACATCTACATATAAGTAGATTCACACAGTTCAAACCATGTTATTCAAGGGTCTACTGTAATTGCTGCCTCAGGGGACTGAGGGATAGGGGAGTGCTATGTTGGTTGTTCTGTGGGTCCTGCCCCAACCCCACACCACCCCAGATCACATTCCTGCCCTCCTCTCTGCCCTGTTCAGAGTGTCCTCCAAAGCCTCCATCACCCTTTTTCCTTGGGGTTGACTTCCTCTTGGTTTTGACCAATGGGATGCACCAGCAAAATATCTGAGAGTGAGAAAGACAAGCGATTCCTTCCATGCTCCCTCCCTGCTTTGTTGCCATGTCTCACAATAGCTGTGTCTGTCCACGACTAGGTCCTCCAAGGTTCCAACTCTCACTGGGCTCCACTAACACTCTTTCCTTCCTCAGGCTGTTGCCAGTCTCTGGGGCCTCCACATCTCTTGTTTTTCCCCCTTAACCCTGCACCTCTGTAAGCAGTCCCTTCAGTAAAGGCTCTTAATTTGAAGCTTCTGGAGGTAAATTTGGTTTTCTGCTAGGATCCTGACCGATAGATGTGGGAAACTTACTATTTGCTGTCTATCCTTTTGTATCATTTAAACACTTTGACACCAGGTGTGGTGGCTCACATCTGTAACCCCAGCACTTTGGGAGGCCGAGATGGGAGGATTGCTTGAGGCAAAGAGTCAAGACCAGCCTGGGCAACATAAAAAGACCCTATCACTAAAAAAAAAAAAAAGAAAAAAAAAAAAGAAACCTGGGATGGTAGCACACACCTGTAGTCCTGGCTACTCTAGAGGCTGAGGCAGGAGGATTGTTTGAGGCCAGGAGTTTGAAGCTGCATGAGCTATGATCATGCCACTACACTCCAGCCTGCATAACAGAGCAAGAGTCTGTCTCTAAAAAAACACAATAAATACTTTGCCCTGTGTTTGGAATATCTGTTTGAAAAATATAAATAATAAAAACTAAATAGTGGAAATGCAAATTTGATCTCAAATAATCTAGAACAGTAAGTTTCAAAGAGAATCACTGGAGAATTGGTTTTCTTCAGCACTTAATGTGCCTTCATCTTGTTTGGCTTTAGTCTGATGCCAATCATGAGTTGTTATTTATCTTCTCATGTTTCAGCCTGTCAGTACAGCTAAACTGAAAACTCCTGGAAGACAAGAACCATAGCTGATGCCTCTTTGCAGGGCACATAGTGTCTAGGTAGCCAAGGCATAATATGGTAGAAAGAAATTTTTTAGTATTACACAGACTGAATTCAAATTACATCTATACCATTTGCTTGTTTTGATTCTTCCAGACTCCTGTCTCTCCTGGGTACCTTAGGGGACTCATAATATCACAGAAAATGTTTATACTGTTTGGGCATGGCCTCTTGAATGCCATAAATATTAAAACTTTAATGTCATTTCATGACCCTGAGAAGTAAACCATTAAACTCTTAGTTGTTTTCATACCGGTATCTGTGCAACATCCGCCCTTACCCCATGCCTGAGCTGTACCCAATCTCTGGCTGGAGTAGGAGGGGAACAGGAGCCAAACATTAGAAAAGGCTTGTACCTAAGGCATGAAACTTAGATGACACAAAAATTGTAAATAATGATTTTGAAAGCTTAACATCTATTTAGCAAGAATAATGATTTAAAGTGGGAAGCTGCCAGATGGTGCGCACTGTTAATAATGCCCATCTGTGAGCCCTATCATGAATTATAAAATTGATTTGGAGAAGAACATCACCTGCTGTTTACCCCAGGTGCCAAAAATGTCTCTTTATAGCTCAAAGGGTCAGGAATGTGTGAGGCAGGCTGTGGTGCACATTGCTTAATAGTATATGATATTTTTACATAATAATAGAAAACAACAAGAAAAGAATGCTATATTTTTAAGGTTATAAGATATTTGTGGCATCCAGGAGACCATGTCAGAACTTTCTGCTTCACATGCAAGCCTGCTTCCAGGAGCATGGAAGAGCCTGATGGTAGGCAGGACTTCTGTCTCCAGTGTTGGGTCTGAATAACTCCTGACCTCTGCCCCAAGTCTGGTGGCCCCAGCTTATCTGAGTCTCTTGATCCTCATCTGGGATCCTGATGAGGGCTTCAGATTCTCTCACATTACAGGTCAGTTTGCTGCTGCTTCTCCACTTTGCGCCTGCAAACGCTCCATCCCACTGATGTCACAGCTGCAGATAATTTGAGTTTTCCGACCTTCCCCCTTGGGACCAGGTGAGATTGACGACCCCCACCTGGATTTTCTGACTGAAAAGGGAACTAGACCCTGAGCAAGTTACTTATGCCTTGAAGGCCCAGCATCTCAGTATCTTCATCTGTAATGATACATCACAGAGGAGTTCCTGTAAAGATTGATGTAAAGTGCTCAGTGGAGGCTGGTAATGAGACTAGAGTAAACCAAACCTAAACCACAGCCCCAAGACAGTCCACTAGCTCTTCCCTACACCCCCAGCACACTCTTTCCTTTGCTTTCTGTCTCACCTGCAGTGAATGCCCCCTTCCTACTCTCCACAAAGTCCTAAGTCAACACTTTCCCTGTGAAGCCTCTAAACCATCCTCCCCCACCATGGTCTTTCCTCCCCAGAATCGCTGTGGGTATAATGTCCACATGATAAGATATTGCCTTATGCTGTTCTCAGCTATTCTCCTGTGTTTATCTTGCCTCTGATATAGATTACAAAACCCTGTAAGAGCCATTCCTTCTATGTCTTTGCACATTCTCCCATGATGTGTCTTATATAGAGTTGGGGAGACAGAGGGAGCTTAATTATTCCTATTCCTGCATAATGTATCTTGTCCTGTATCAGCAATTCTTAACCCTCATAGTGCATCAGAATCACCTGGGGAACTTTGCAATATGCTAATTCTCCCCCTCCCAGGGATCCAGTTTCCATTGGTCTGGAATAGAACCCACCTATGGGTGCTTGCTTAGAAGCTCCCCAAATGATTCTAATGTGATATGCAGCTAAGAGCAAGCACCACTGCACCATATTAGCCAGGATGACTTTGTCCTCAGCTGTACTTAATTCCCTATGCCATGTCAATTTGTCTTCTGGCTGCACTTTCTCCATTTAAAAATCTCAAATTATATCTTACAAGTTAAGTTACAATCCTCAGCTACTTTCTGATATAATACACAAGAAATCATCTTTAGGCAAGTGAATATTTTCTGCCATTACCTCATTGGGCAGAGAATGAAGTGGTAAAAAACCCAGCCGAGTAATCCCCTTCAAGATGAGACTCTCATTAATGAATGATCCCTTCTGCAAGCACCTGTGTGAAGCCAGCAGTCACTATTTGTGACTTCCTTCCCACAAATGTGTCAGACAGGAGAGCCAGCAAACAATGACTAAAGCTGTGCTTATGTATTGGGGTGACCTATAAGTTACAAGAGAAAAGGAAAAGGAGCACAAAGCAAAGATGATGAATTAATGAGGCTGCTGTGACAAAATGAGTTAATGGCAAATATGTAAAAGTGAATTCATGAGACTTTGATGGTGTTTACAAGTTTCATTTCTCTTGAATATCTCAATGAATTCAATATCTTCTGAAAAACTTTAAAAAACATTATCCTTTGATGACTTTCTGCTAACGACAGGAAAAGCAACCTGAGGAATATTATTCTTATTTGCCTCTTTTTGGCTTTCTACAGTTTTAATTACTAGGTGAAGTAAAACCATGAGGTGAAAGGAAAATAACCCAACAACCCACAGAACTCTTCAGCAGCCAAGGTGCTTTTAAATACAAATTTTTATAAGATTGTTAAAACAAAGAAGGAAACTGTGAGGAAGTGTACACTATACCCACAAATTTGTCTTCAAATTATAATATTTTTCAAGGTTTTCCAAGAGGCACCAATGAGTTTTTAAATATTCTGTCAGATTCATTTTCTCCACAGTCACTTTAAAAAGAGCTCCGTTTACCTGCTTAGAACGAAGAGAGCTTTTATACTTTTTTATAAACCATGGAGCTGCTTTACTGAGGATCTACCACTTCAACTTTTTCTCTATGGTGTACAGTTAAACTAGATTCTAGAATTCAATAATTTACTTCTGCATCTACCCACTCATTCTTTTCATGACCAAAATTTTTATTATTCATGAATCTTTGGTATTGAACAGGTTACTTTTTTACTTGAAAATCATTGCATGACATTTTAAAAAATAAAATTTGCCATTTTTTTCTTCTCGATAATTCAACAGAGAGGCCCACTGGGTGATATGTGCAGTATATATATTTTTGCATATTTTAATTCCTCCCTCTAAAATATGAACAGAGGCCAAGGATCACCAAAAATAGAAAAATCCTCCAATATACAAGAAAGTGACACCGGAACAAGTATGCAGACTATGGGAATGTATATGAATGACATAATGAAGTGAGAAGAAGAAAGTATAGAAACAATTATAATTTATATCCTATGGGAGAAAAGAGAAGTTGTTTGTATTCACTAACCAAGTCAAGCCTAGGAAAAAAGATACTTTCCAATAATAAGGAAAAGCTCATAGAAATTTAAACTATGATAGCCAAAATAAAATCTCAGTGATTATTATCACTAAAAATGAGATGAAAAAGTCAAGGGCAGAATGATAAAGTCAAGAAAATCTACTATAAGTAGAACAAAAAGTAGCAAAGAAATGAAATAAAAGAGAGAAAGAAAAGCAATAACCCAGGAGGTCCAACAGTAACCTGTAATCCAGAAAGGGAAAATGAGGGATGTGTGGGGCTGAGATGGAGGAAATTGTAGACATTTTTCAGAACTTAAGGATGTGAGTTTTGGATGGAAAGGGATGGATCCTGGAAAGTCCATCATGGTGAGAAAAAGAAAGAAGACCCAAACTAAGGTTGATCATTTAAAAATTCTAGAACACCAGGGACAAGAAAAGATCATAAAGCTTTTGGTGATTATTTCAAAATAGACTTCAGCTTTCTCAGCAGCAACACTAGATAGTAGAAGACAATGGGGGCCCCAGCACAATGGTGGCTCACACCTGTAATCCCAGCAGTTTGGGAGGCTGAGGTGGGTGGATCACTTGAAGTCGGTTCAAGACCAGCCTAGCCAACATGGTGAAACCCCATCTCTACTAAAAATATAAAAATTAGCTGGGCAAGGTGCAACAAACCTGTAGTCCCAGCTACTCAGGAGTCTAAGGCAAGAGAATCACTTGAACCTGGGAGGTGGATGTTGCAGTGAGCTGAGATCGTGCCACTGCACCCCAGCCTGGGCAACAGAAAAACAAAAAAGAAGATAATGGATAAATACCATAAAAATTCTAAGAGTACTCAAAAATTTAACTCTTATCCATCCTTTCTCAGGAAAACATCAAAGAATACAGATACCAGCAAAAATAGAAAATAAACTAAGAAATACGAAGTCACTGAGTGGAAGAAACAAGGGATTCTTCATAAAAGAATGGTGATAGGAAGTCCCAGAAAGTTGCTCCCTATCCTTGCCAACACTTGATATTGTCAGTTTTTTGTTTTTTGTTCTGTTTTTATCCTCACCATCCAGTTGGTGTGTACTGGCATCTCATTATGGTTTTTTATTTGCATTTTTCTGATAACTAATGGTGCTAGGCACATTTTCATTTGTTTATTGACCACTTGGGCATCTTCTTTTTGCCTGTTCAAGCCTTTTGCCCATCTTTCAAATGTTGCTGTCTCCTTTTTCTTATTGATTTGTAAGAATTCTTGTATATCTTCTGGATATGGGTCCTCTGTCAGGCTTGCCCCATACTCTGTTAAAGGTATACGCTTTTTTCAAAGGGTGAGTTATTAGTCTTTTCCTTTATGGCTAATACTTTTAAATATTCTGTTAATATCGGAGTTTTCATTCCCAAATTGAGAACATTCTGAACATGCTTTTTGTAACGTTTTAAAAATTTACCATTGTATCGCAAAGCATTTGATGTCATTATATTTCTGAAAGAACACTTTTTTAAATAGCTACATATTATTTCCATTATATGGATGTATTATTCCTTAAATAACACTTACTGTTGTACATTCAGATTGTTTTAGAGCATTACTTAAGTAAAATTATAAAATTAATAAATGTGCTATAAATTAAAAACCTAAGATTTTTAAATGCAAGTTTGACTGTTTCCAATCTTCATTACCCAGTGAGTATATATTGAGTACCTAATGTTTCCTCTGCATTGTGCTGGAGATTCTGGAGGATATAAGAGAACGCATAAGGTGGGCCCTGTCCTTAAGGAGGTGACAATATATTTAGGGGTCTCAAATGTCACCTGTTTAGCAATTCCTTAAGGAATAATTGATAACTCAACTAACTGTTAATAGCTATATTTGAAATAGGAAGAAAGTTAGGGGAAAGCAAGATGGGAGTGTACTAAAATAGTTGGCTTCAAGCAGAAACGGGTCTTGAAGGGTCTTCATATGTTGGGGTTGAGTACTTCGCAGAGTGGGGACTGCTTGATCAAAGGTGTGGAATCAGAAGGAGTAAGAAGGGCATATCCGAAGGGCAGAAAGGAGTTGCTCTAGATTGAAAGTTAGGGTATATGTGGACAAATTGAAGGAAATAAGAATGGATAAGTAAGATGAAACGACATTAATGAGGGCTTTGACATGAGGAATTTGGATCCAATCCCATAGGCTCACTGCAGCTGGGGGTGAGGTGGCAGGGAGCCAGGCCATTGAATGGCAGTTTCCATAACAGCCTTCAGGTGAGTGGGAGGGTAGGCAGAGTGGAATTAGAAGACAAATTAAAATGGATAGGAATTGTCCAAAAGGCAGGTGATGTTATCTTCAAGATTTACAGATAATACAATTTTTTAATGAAACAGAAAACTAGATATTTACTCCATAGTCTCTTGTTTCTCTCTAAATAATATCTTGGGTTTTTTAAAGTGGCATTTCAAAAACAAAGTATCTTGACAATCGTTATTAGAGCCACTAACAAGTGTTCTCTCTAAAAAGAAAAAAAAAACCTTTCTATACACAGGAATAGTGTGATTCTGTCACTATTTGGCAGTAAAAGGCAAATAGAATTCATTGTACGCGGTTTGGGGTTTTACTTACATGGAGAAGCATTAGAACATAGCGGCCTGGGTTCAAATTCCAGCTATGCCATGTTAGAGAAGTCATTTAATCTCCCTAAACCTCACTTTCCTCTCTGCAAAATGGGTATAACAATAATTAGAAAAATGCTTGACACATAATAAATGTTAACTATGATTATCCTGGTCTCTGAGGTAGATGTTATCATTTTTATAGATTAATTGATCAAAATATTGCCTATATAGAGATAATTTATATTGGAAAAATACTGTCATTTATTACAGTGGTAAACAAAGGGTTACAGTTTGTTGTAAGAAATAAGTAATGAACAGTGGGAACTTTCATCAAAACCACTAAGGACAAAGTACCATTCCTTGGCTCTGCATCTATTATAACCATAGTATTATTAATAGTAATAAAGTGCTTGGTTTCTATAGAGCCTAAGACTTGGAAACAAAGCCAAGCGACATATGTATATATTTATTTAATTGTGGGAGACCCAGCAACATTTGGCGGCAGGCGCGGTGCTCCACTCAGTGGGATGAAATGCGTGCTTCATGCCAGCTTCTTTAGAGGGACTGTTATTCATCACAGCTGTAATGTTCCCTTCAGAGAGCTCCCACCGGAATGGAAAAGGCGCACTGGCAATTTATATACAAAAGCCAACCCACGTTTGGCTTTGAGAATTCACTGGGAAAACTGTATGCAGTCTGCTAGTTATTCACGGACATGCTCTGATTTCTGATGGAAGTGCTGTGGTTTCATTTTGTTATCATCACAGTAAAATTAGAAAGCAGCAAAGAAAAATTAAAGGACTAGCATGTAGACATCTTCTAGCTGACAAAATGTTATATGGTAAGTTTTCAGAGTTCAGTGGCCGTGTAAAAATAGTCATAATTGGCACGGCCCTGTGTTTGGAGTGTGCACCCTGGCATTTGCCCCTACTATCCAGCCCTGCCCCCACATCCCCTTGATGAAGTTACACAGTTACCCTCTTCCCTAGGAACATGGAACAAGCCTGCAGAGACACGGCAACACCCTGCCTCTCAAAACAGTGCCATTTATGTGAAATATATTGGGACATCTCTTAACATCTAATGAATATAAATTTCTTTACAGTTGAATCTTGATTCAAAAGGACTAATATCTACAGTTAACCCTGCAGCTAGAATAGTTCTCTACCGCTTATTGGAATAGATGTCTAACTCCAAGATTTCTTTCCAAATAATATATTATTTCACATCACCAGAGGTGTGATCTACTATTGTAAAAGCACGTTCACATCTACCAACACATCTGATCTTCACAAGAAATGTGAGAGGGAGACAAGGCAGGTACCACAACACCCATATTACAGATGAGGACACTGAAGTCCAGGAAGACTCACTAATTTGCGCCAAATCTCACAACTAGGAGGGGCAGTAGTGGGGCTCAAATCCAGTGACCAGTAAAGGGTTCTGTCCAACACTTTATACCACTTTCCTGAAATGATTTTTATTTTGCAAGAGAAATAGGGCTTCATCTCCTGCAATGATGAGTTAAATCTCAATTTATTTAAATGACAAAGAATAAAAATAAGTAGTTTCTTTTAGTCCCAACCAGAAAAGCAAGCATGATACTGGATTGTTTAAGTATGAAATATATGAGAATGTGATGCTGTCATTTTGTTGGTTGCTTTTTTTCCCCCACGGAATCAGTTCTGTACTCATTTTAGTTCAACCAGCATTGGACTGAGCAACCACTATATAGCAACCGATATGTTCTGGCTCTTGTCCCAACAGTCCTTTGTGGAGACAGACAAGTAAATAGATAACACCTCACAGTATTCTGAGTCCTATGATCGAGAAGTATGCACCGGCTGCTAGGAGAGCCCAGGGGAGGCAGTGTCAATTAAGAAAGGCTTTCTGCAAGGGGAGACATCTAAGATTAGTTGGGAAGGATGAGTAGGAGTTCTTCAAACAACGAAGGGTGGAAGGAAATTCCAGGCAAGTTCAGAGATGTGGAGATTGGAGACAGCAATAATAAACACAGTTTCTGCCAAGGGGCACAGTTTCTGGAAAGTAGCGGGGAGGGCCATTTTAAAGGGGAATGGCGTGTAATCATAATAATCACTAACGCTCACATAGTGCTTGCCACGTACCAAGCTATATTCTAAGCACTTTACATATACAAATGCATTTAATCCTCACAGCCACCCTGGGGGGTAGGCGAAATTATCACCCCCAATTGCAACAAAGAATTGAGGCACAAAAATGTGAAGCAACTTGGTCAATATTTCATGGCCCATGCTTTCAACACTGTGCTATTAGACTATCTTTCAAAAATGTGTGTGTGTGTGTGTGTGCATGTGTGTGAAAGAGAGAACACGAAAAACTCCAAAGACAGAAAGAAAGATGACCAAAGTTTGGGGAAACATAAATTTTAAAAAATTAAACCAATGGACGGGCTTTATTCTAGAGAAGAGGGCTGAGAAGGCAGCATGAAGAAAATGGGCCTCAGTAATATTAAGGAGCCTGTATGTTAAACTCAAGTAAGAATTTTCTGCTGATTAGAAGTAAGCTAAGTCAGACGCGTGTCACTCAGGGAAGCTGCCAACTCTACTTCCTGTGGGTTGTGCTCCTTGGAAATGTTTTGAATTGGTCTGAATCCTGCCAGCTGACTTGAGCAGGATGTGAAGAAGACACACAAGTTTGTTGGAATGTGTAAACTCTTTGAGTGCACATGTTCGATAAATAGTAATTGATGGCAAACCAAATTTAGTGCTACAGCTAAGATCAGTAGCATTAATTGAGAACACTTCTCATGTTATGCATAGTTGTTATGTTTCATGGCCAACAGGTAAAAATTCTATGAGGAAAGTTTTGCATTTTCTATCTTCTCCTTTTTAAGGACTTTGGTATAGATAAGCTATCACTGGTTATTAAGAAGTTCAATGTTCAATGTGCAATCCACTTCTGGCAAGGTGAAAAGAACTTTGTGATATTAGTTTAATTACTAATCTTGTCCCCATTTCATCTTGTTTTTTCAGTGCTTATTTCCTCCCCATATTCACTATTTAAAAATAAATTATTGCAGTATATGTATCTTTGAAAATGACCACAAAGTCTTTTGAAATAAGATAGGGTATAATTAAATACACATGTAAACCACATGTTACTTGGACCGACTACTTGCAGATTAGGTAAAAATTAGTTTATCCCCAACCTCAGGACTTCAAAGTATCCCCATGATTTCTACACTCCTGTGGGCCATGTCAGTTCAGCCCCATTTATTCATTTTTTAAGTTCATTCTTTCAACAAGTATTTACTGACCCCCTACTACATCCCAGGCATTATTATAGGTAATAACAACACAATGGTGCAAAACACAGGCAAGTTCCTGTTCTGGCAGAATTTAAATTCCAGTGGGTGAGAGGCAAACAAACGAAAGTAAGGAATTCAATGCAAGAAAAGAGATTTTCAGATAGTGAAAAGTTTGATGAGGAAAGTGAAACAGGATCCTGTGAGGTCCTGAGACGTAGTGAATTTCCTCTTGGGGGTTAGGGAAGTCTTCCCTGGAAGGTGGCTGCTGGCTGAGGCCTGAATGGCCAGTTTGGCAGCCTGTCGATCTGGAGGAGGGGTTCCGGGCAAAGGGAACCACCAGGGCCAAAGCTTTGAGGTCAGGCTGAGCTGGGCACATTTCAAAGGCAAGGGAGACCTGAGTGGCTGAGATTAGCTGCACTCAGGAGAGAAGGGGTAGCTATGAGGGGTGAGCAGCTGGAAGGGGCCAGATCCTACAGGGCTTTGTAACCAGGAGAAGGAGGTGGACGTTTCTTCTAAGTGGGAGTCCTAAGGTATCTGACTGCTGATTTTTAAGAGGTCAGTGTTTCTGTTTTGTGGAGAAAAGGTTGAACAGAAGCAGAAATGAAAGCAGAACACCCATTAGGAGGTTCTTGCGCTGAGAGCGAGGCTGCTTGAACTACGAGGTACTGGACATTCAGGCAGAAGTGGACGGAGGCAGTTTCCATTGTAGAGATACTGAGAGAGGCAAACCTCCCTCCTCAATCCCCCACCTACTCCCTTTGATGGCTTCTACAAGAAACTCAGTTGAACCAACTGGAATGTTTGGAATTTTACAAAAGATTTGCAGGGCCTTGGGGAGGGGTTCACTTTAGGGAACATGTGGGTATCTTGGATACTGCCCCGTTTGTCTCACTCTGCCCTTTTTAAGGGTCCCTGGTGCCTACCCATGGCCCTCCCCTCTATGCGAATCCTCTAACATATGTAATCCTGTCCCCGCAACCAGCTTCCTCCAAGGGAGCAGCCCCTGTGCATCAGTGTCAGTTTCAGATCATTGCAAGCATATTAACTCACACGGAAATCCACCCACATTCCACATTAAATATTATTTACATGAGTTGACTTGTGGCTGACTGGATGATACGGTATTATGGTTTGCAGACATTTAATTAGGCATTTATCTTTATTTTATGATTTACTTTTCTGTTGCTGTAATCTATATATATTTTTTCAGACCTCAAACATTTTGTAGGCCGTTACAAAGCTCATGTCCCCCATGTCTGTGGGGCCTAATGATTCAAACAGCCGTGACCAGGCCTGCCTGTGTGGCCCAACCGCGCTGGCATTCTAGTGAATAACATCATCTCCATCTCACTGCACAGAAGTATGAACTGCGGTGTCAGCAGGTTTCCATGACACCACCCGCGATGTAGAGCACACATCTCTCCCACACTCCGCTGGTTACCAGGCCCTGGCAGTGCAGACCGGGCCTCCTGGGCTGCCTTCCTCCCTCTGGCTCGCAGGTTCCTCTTCACTCCCACGCTCTGCTCCCCAGACCTCCGGCCCAGAAGGTGCGACCCAGAGCCTGAGGCAGGAGAAATTTCGAGGCAGAGACTGGATCTGAGGGTGAGGCCCAGGCCAGGCTAGAGAAAAAACACTGTGAGAAAGGACTGAGGCCCCCACATGCTGGAATCTTGTGGAAAGAGGTGAAGGCAAAGCTGGGGATGAGAGAGAAAAGAGGGAGCAGGAGCGTAGTGAGGAAATGAGGTGAGGAAACAGCTGGGAAGACAGACATGCATCTGGAAGATTCCAGAAGAGGCCATTTCATCCAGCCTTGCTCCAGCAGTTGTGTTTCAGCAGCCACACGGGACACCTAGCCTTTCCTCTGTGACATCATTCTCCATCCGTCCAGCACCTCTTGGAGATCACAAGGGGCTCTCCACATGAGGAGACTTTTGAAACTAAGAAACAGATTTGGGTGTTGCACATGTTTGCTCTGGAGCCACATTGCTTGGGCTCAAATCCCAGATCCATGGCTTCATCACCTGTGAACCTTGGGCACATTTCCCCACATGCCTGTCTCAGTTTCCTCAGCTGTGAAATGGAGTGGTAATAGTTCCTACTTTTACCAAGTCATTGTGACGTTTCTTGTGAAAGGCCTAGCATACAAAAAGCACTCCATAAATGTTTAGCTATTATTATTTCAAGGAATTGTAAAAACAGGATCACAAAGTTGTGGAATATCATTAATGTTTACATTTAATAAATTATACCCTTTAATTCAAAAAATGCAATGGCATATAACTGTGATATTTACAGGTAATATAGAAGTTAGGGTTTTTTCTATATAATTAATTTATAGCACCCTAGAGGTAGGATGCTTCAATCATGGGACATGAGTTTAGAGTTGAATGAGAAGCATCTGTGTTTTGACCATATTTATAACCTCATTTGGAAGCAACGTTAAAAGCCTAAATTTGAAGTCCTTTGTAAATGTTTGTCTCCAAGCCAAATGCTTTTCCTGGTCGCCTTCCTGACTCCTGCTCCCACCCCCAGGTTCATATCTTAAAATGATTAGGGCAGAAAAGGGTGGAGGAGTTGGAATAGACTCTACTTCCTGTCTCTCTGATTTTACCATTAGATTAACAAGGCATAAGTCCTTTATCTCTATAACTGGATGATTTATAGGTTTATATATATTACACACATAGACACACACACACACACACACACACAGAGAGAGAGAGAGACAGACAGACAGACAGACAGACAGACAGAGATATTCAGCTTAAGATGTCAGTATAGATCCTTCTGCAATTCATGAGCATGATGATGGGGTATCACATTTATGTGTGAGATGTGCCTCCCTCAAACCTTCTTCCTACAGGTTGGCACTTTGCCCACCTGACATGAAAAAAAGAAAGTCAATGTAGAAGGAGAGATAATGCAAGACTAAGACTCACTTGTTCTGTAAACAACTGAAGGCAAGCCAGTCTTTGAGAGGATGGAAGCCTGCAGGTGCTAGCCAAAAGAGAAGGGTGGGGAGGACAGGTAAACTTTCCCTACCTCACAATTTTGTTTTTACTCATTATATGCCCAATAGAAGCTGTGTGTAATACAAGTGAAAAATGAATGACTTTCTACCAAATGGCACTCTTCATGGCTGCAAACGTGACCCTAAACTACAGCAGTCTATAATGTGGCAGACTCAAGAGGGACACAAAGTCAATACTGCCCCATGGTTTCCCCTGGAAACACCAATGCCATGCATGAAGGGCTTTGTGGCTGCTAACCCAGGGAATATTGCTTGCGAACTTTAGAAACAGGAGCCGTGCCAGCTCTCAGGGAAGCTCAGATGAAAAGTCTACCTAGAGTACAGCAGACTGGCTGACCTTTCAAAGGCTCTTTTATCCTCGGGAGTCTGTGGTTTTGATGTAGTGTTGAGTATTTTTTAACTTTCTCTCAAGAAGTGTCAGTAAGTAGATGAAAAATAAAGTCTGCTTCCGCACGAATGCACTAATTCCCCCATGCCTTTTTAAAGATTGTTTAAAATAGAGAAATTTTATAGTCGCATAATGAGTAATAATCCAAACATGATGAGAAATTTAATTTGTCTGCTTTGCAGATCTAAGAGTTCAAAATTGCTATGAAGACATATTTTGGGGGGATACTATTTTATAAACATGGGAGACAAGTCATTGTTATTCTGCACATAGTAGGAAGACAGCACTTTTTTTGAGTGAGGTTTTTTTGTGTGTTTTTTGTTTGTTTTTTTTTTAGATGGAATCTCGTTCTGTCGCCCAGGTTCCAGGCTGGAGTGCAGTGGCGTGATCTTGGCTCACTGAAACCTCTGCTTCCCAGGTTCAAGCAATTCTCCTGCCTCAGCTTCCCATGTAGCTGGGACTACAGGTGCTGGCCACCACACACCACTAATTTTTGTATTTTTAGTAGAGATGGGGTTTCACCATGTTGGTCACGCTGGTCTCAAACTCCTTACCTCAGGTGATCTGCCTGCCTCAGCCCCCCAAAGTGCTGGGATTACTGGCATGAGCCACCATGCCCAGCTTTTTGAGTGAGTTTTTAAGAAAGTTTTTCACATCTTCATGTTAATTATTTTAGAGGAAATAAAGTCATTGGATAATGATGCTAACTTTTAAAAATAGCTAATATTTATTAAATGCAGTCTATCTCAGTTATCTATTGCTATGTAACAGGCCACAAAATTTAGTTGCTTAAGACAATATTTTATTATTTCTTAGGGTTTTATGGATTGATTGGGCTCAGCTGGAAGGTTCTTCTACTCCACATGGTGTCTCCTAAGACTAGAATGTACAAGATAGTTGTCTAATACCTCAGTTGGCCTGCATAAAAGAGCTTGGGTTTGACTGGGCATTTCTATCTTTCTCTCTCCAGATGGTCTCTCCAATAGGACAAACTAATAACTCTATGTGGTGGTTCAGGGCTCTAAGAGCAAATGTCCAAGGAGGATAAATCCCTATTTGTAAGCACTTATTAAGACTCTGCTTCCATACCATTTGCTAGAATCTCAATGGTCAAAGCAAGCTACTCAGCCAAGTCCAGAGTCAATGGGAGAGGGAACTACATAAAGACTTAAATACTGGAAGGCATGGCTCATTGGGGTCATGTCACCAGTGTAACAGGCAACCACACAAATTATACACCACATCTTGGATTGGGCACTTTACATCCATTTATCTTCTTTAAAAATCAAAACAATCCTATGAAGTGGATACTATTTACAATTTTCATTCTAAATAGATACAGAGAGGTTAGGTTACTTGAACAAAGTCACACTAGTATATCAGGGGAAACAGCCCCCAATATTTCAACGTAGGTTCTTTTCTATTTTCCCTAATTGTTGACTGGTCTGAGAAATAAAGGGAAAGAGTACAAAAGAGAGAAATTTTAAAGCTGGGTGTCCGGGGGATACATCACATGTCGGCAGGTTCCGCAATGCCCCCGAGCCATAAAACGGGCAAGTTTTTATTAGCAATTTTCAAAGGGGAGGGAGTGTACGAGTAGGATGTGGGTCACAGAGATTGCATGCTTCAAGGGCAACAAAAGATCACAAGGCAGAAGGTCAGGGCAAGATCACAAGGTCAGGGCAAAACTAGAATTACTAATGAAGTTCCATGTCCTGCTGTGCATGCATTGTCACTACTAAACATCTTAACAGGGTTCAAGAGCAGAGAACCGGTTTGACTAGAATTCACCAGGCTGGAATTTCCTAATCCTAGCAAGCCTAGGGGCACTGCAGGAGGCCAGGGCATGTTTCATCCCTTATCTACAAATGCATAAGGCAGACACCCCCAGAGAGGCAATTTTAGAGGCCCTCCCTGGGAATGCATTCTTTTCCCAGGGCTGTTAATTATTAATATTCCTTACTGGGGAAAGACTTCAGCAATATTTCTCTTACCCGATTTCGGCAATAAGAGAAATATGGATCTGTCCTGCCTGGCTCCCAGGCAGTCAGACCTAATGGTTATCTCCCTTGTTCCCTGAACATCGCTGTTATCCTGTTCTTTTTTCAAGGTGCCCAGATTTCATATTGTTCAAACACACATGCTTTATGAACAATTTGTGCAGTTAATGCAATCATCACGGGTCCTGAAGTGACATACATCCTCCACTTACAAAGATGACAGGATTAAGAGATTAAAGTAAAGACAGGCATAGGAAATTATAGGAGTACTGACTGGGTAAGTGATAAATGTCCATGAAATCTTCACAATTTATGTTCTTCTGTCACAGCTTCAGCAGGTTCCTCCATTCAGGGTCCCTGACTTCCCGCAACACTAGCAAAAAGGGGCAGAGCTGGGATTAAATCCAAGCCATCTAATCGCATAGCCTGAACTCACAAATCTGAAGACACAAGTGCAAGAATAGGAAATTATTAAGTTCTAGAAGTAAATGATATTCCAGAAATACTGAGGTAATAATTGGTTTCAGAATTTATACATTCTATAACAATTATAATATTTTTGTCCTGCTCTTTTGAAGAGAGGGCTAAAAGCATTGTGAATCACAGAGGCAAGAGTGGTAGCTTGACCTGGGTGACAATTGTACTTCTCCTTATTCATTGAGTCACTCAATGTCTTAATTTCCTCAACTATAAAATGAGAATAGTAATAATATCTAACTTGCAAGTCTGTGATAAGGTTAAGTTAGATAATATAGTGAGCATAAAGTACCTAAAATATTATTGATGCTTAGAAGATGCTCATAGCCATGTGTGAGGGTGCCTGGTAGATGGAGCTGAGCATGGTAGGACACGTGGGAAGCCAGTCCCAGGGGATTCATGATCTCCTCCATTAGCTCTCTGGAGGATGATTAGGGTGTTGAGTTTAAACTACAGGATAGGCTATTACCCCTGCCCGTGGGTGGGAATCATGGGTCAGAGCAGGGTGGGAGAAATTCCTGGTTTGTGACACCTCACTCTAGGAACACTGGAAAAATAGACGCCGTGGTTCCTGGAAGACTTATAACTGCTATCACCACAGAACTAGTCTAAGTAACCCATCCCAACTCGACCAGGCTGTATTATCTGCAAATTTAATCTGGCTCTAAAAATGTTTCAGGACACTTCCCAAATTTGGCATGTACTAACTCAGTAAGGATCAATTATCTAGCTCTCATTACCTGCCAGCAGAAAAACTGCTTTGATGTTAGTGAAGATGTGGGAAAGGGAGGAAAGAAAAAGCAATTTGTCATGGATAACTTTCCAAACCTTAGTTTCCATTGTCTGGTTATGCCAGCTGCTGTCTGCTGGTTTTGAGGCAATTTATAGCTGGAAGAAACGGGACTCCACATTTCTTCATTTGGGGTCTGAATGATGGCTTTTTCCATGATATTGTAGTCACAGTTCTATACATGAGTTATGGCAGCCACAATACTATGGGTAAAAGGATAAATCCCTCACAGCCACAATACTATGGGTAAAAGGATAAATCCCTCACAGCCACAATACTATGGGTAAAAGGATAAATCCCTCACTGCCTTCTCTTATCTCCAAAGCAGTCGGGAGTGGGGAGGAGGCCATTTACCCCAAAGCAATAAAATGAGGGTGGGAGATGTGCCTGTGTCAGAAATGGCAGCTGGAAGCATGCTTTGCTGAAATGCTCTCAGATGCAAATGCGTTATTACACAAATCTCTCTTCCCCAGTTGCAGAAGGACAAACTGAGAGAGGATGATAGAGGAGAAACCCTCGATCTTCAGGGCAAGCCCTTTTAAGACCTGCTCATTCCACGTATGTCCCTGGTAGCATATTGCCCAAACATCACTCTCCAAGGACTCAAGGAAACTTTTCCCAAAGCTTTGTTTTGGGGGTTTTTAAAGGTAGTTTTCCATAATTCATTAAATGTGTTCTTTCTCACGATCTCACATGCTTGAGTAATTCCTGAGTGCAGCACCTCAATACTGTGGTACAGTTTCTGTTTCATTAGCTGTGTAAACTCACATAAGTTTCTCTACCTCTTTAATCTCAGTTTCATCATCTGTAAAATGGACATAATGACCCCTATGTCACAGTGTTATTGTGGGAGTGAAATGAAGTCATTTGCACCCTCTTTCCTCTCACCTTTCTCCTGGACTTTATCAATTCTGCATCCCACATGTCTCTAGGATGGATTCCTTTTTCTCCATTGTCCTGCTGACACATCATCTTTCACCTGGACCCTAGCAGGACCCTCCATCCCCCTGCCACAGATGCCAGAGGGATTTTTCAGAATGCACACTGACTCTCCTCCACCCAAAGTTCTTTGCTCACCCTCATTGGCCCTAGGCTAAGGTCCAAACGGGAGCAGAACACCCATGGCTTGGTGACCCCACCCTAAGGATCCCCCCACCGCCGGCTTTGGCCTCCATCCACCTCACTCTCCATATACAGTTTCCCACGTCACATAGCAAACGACAGCATTTGCTTTTCCACCAAACTCTCTGTCTCTCTTTGTCGCTCTCTTTTTCAAGTCTATTGGGTCTTTACACAAGTTACTTTCTCTGCACAGGGGGCTCTAGTTCCTTTTTTCCACCCAGAACATTCCCATCCACTCTTCAATACTCAGCACAAGAATCATCCTGTCCACAAAGTTTCCTTCTCCATCTCCCAGGAAGACGTGGGCTCCCCTTTCTTTGCACAACACCTCCTGCCTCCAAGCGGGCACTTTTCATTTCATTGTGTTACAGTCTACCCCACCTTGCTGTTGGCCGCAGCAACTGTCTTTGTTACCTCAGGGTACTGCACAGGTCTGCAGAGAAGAATGACTCAAAATATGTTGGCCTAGGGCCGGGCGCGGTGGCTCACGCCTGTAATCCCAGCACTTTGGGAGGCCGAGGCGGGTGGATCACGAGGTCAGCAGATCGAGACCATCCTGGCTAACACGGTGAAACCCCGTCTCTACTACAAAATACAAAACATTTGCCGGGCGCGGTGGCGGGCGCCTGTAGTCCCAGCTACTCGGGAGACTGAGGCACGAGAATGGCGTAAACCCAGGAGGCGGAGCTTGCAGTGAGCCGAGATCCCGCCACTGCACTCCAGAATGGGCAACAGAGCCAGACACCGTCTCAAAAAAAAATAAAATAAAATAAATGTTGGCCTAAAGGAACTAATAAATGCAAAATATTCTTCTTTTTAAATGATGACTTTCTTATCTCCCTCCCTCCTGTCTCAAGAAGTCAAACTCACTTTCAGGAACAATGACAAACTGCATGGATCTAGCTGAGCTCAAAGCAGACAAGACAGGGAGGAGTCATTATTTTCAGCACAAGCAAAATAATAGGGGGACTCAAAATGATAAGAAATACAATGCTTAATTCTCATAACATTTATTTTGTCAATGACACTCCATCTAGTTCAAGAAAGTATCTGGGGGTAGTTCATACATATTAAAGCATCTTTAAAACATGACAAGTTAAAGAAATAAAACCCAGAACAAAAATATTTTAAAGGGAGTAAAGAATGAGATGCCTCAGTCTCCTGGAATATTAGTGGTCTGTAAGAGTGGGGCTGGGGAGGAGGAAGGAATGTGCCCTTGACTGCTCTGGTAGATTCTTTAGAGGTGAGAGCATCCACGAGTGGTATGGCCTTTGAGGGGGGGACAAAAGCTACTTATGAGATGGCAGAATTGAGAATCCAAAAGATGGTTACAACTGTGTGGTCACACGTGCAGTGGACAAAGCTGAGATTTTTGGTTTAAGTTTTTGTATGGAAATTGTATTTCAGGCACATCTTTGTCCTTGAAAGACTTTTAGCAGCCTAGGGTTATTTCTGAACAAACACATTCCCTCGTATTCTTTTCGTGGTTTAAAAATTTGTCTCTTAATTATATTGAAAATACAATAAAAAGGGAATCCAAGCAGTACTTCCTTCCTTTGATTAGACAATTCCTAGGACTTCTAGTCCTGGGAAGAGATGAGGCACTTGGAGGCTCGGGAGCCAGCTCTGTGAGCGGCTCTGACGCAGCAGCGTGGTACAGTGAGGACGTCTCTCGGGTCATGCACCCTCTTTCCTACTTGTGCCTCTGCAATGGTGTTATCAGGGCTTCAATCTCAGCATTTCAAGGAAAAAAGAAAATTATTTGAATGGACAGCTTTACAGTTTATGCAGAAAAGAAATTGGAAGCTGAAGGATGACGTCGAAAACTACCACAAGAGCAATAGACTCCACTCTGTAATAAAACGAAACAAAATACTGATGTATGCAAAAGCACAGATGAACCTCAAAAGCATCAGGCTAAGTGAAAGAAGGCAGCTATGAGAGATTACACACTGCATGACTCCATTTATATGATATTCTGGAAAAGGTAAAGCTATAGAGACAGAAATCAGATCAGGGATGGGGATGAGGGGAGGGGATTTTCTGGAAAGGGATGCAAAGGAATTCAGTGGGTGATGGAGCTGTTCTGTGTCTTGATTGTGGCATTACTACAAGCCTGTTATTACAGTTTTATTGTATTGAATTTTACTGTATGAAAATCATACCGAAATAAACCTCACTTACATACATACACTCAGGACAGTCCTGCTGGAGATTATTGGAATCAAGGTCTGTGGAGGTGTCTGGGAAATGGCCACTTGGATTTTGCCTGTGTTATCCATTAAAACTCTGTGGCAGATTTTGTCTGGAAAAAGAGTTCTGCTGCTAAAAACACTTGGAAACCACAGGATAAGATGAATGCCAGTGAGGGGCAGCCGAGGTTTCTTAAGAGAGCAATGCCTGTCTTCATTGTTGTTGTTGTTTTTATATGTATCTTACTAGGAGACAGAAACCAGAAGAGGAATAAAAAAAGACTATGTGTAATTACTTGCCCTGAGTAACCCCACAAGTGTTTTCTTTCCTTACAATTTAGTCTTAATAAGGACTCTGCACTCTCTAAATTTAGGACCAATGGTATGGAAGCCTTCTATTTTTGCCAGCTTGGAAGAGTCACCTAAACGATGCCCCTCAGAGTAAAGAGGTGCAAGTCAGCGACGCCTTTGTTAACCCCAGACAAGCCCCTGATGGGCTTTACTGGCCCCCAAACAGCAACCATAGTACAGCAATAAGAGGACTTTGGAAAGTTTTGCAAGCTGGGAAACTTGCTGAATAAATCATCTCCGAAGCTGCAGTTTGTCCCCAGGAACCAGACTGCTCTCCTGAATTCAGGACTGTGTAATGCTTCCATTTGAATGCCCTTCAGTGGAGCCAGCCTCACCCTTTCACCACTGCCCACCCCCCGCTCATTATTGGTTTTCGCCTGAATTCCTCACAGGTTCCTGACTGAGCCCTGAAGGCGTTAAAGTTTATGAAAAGAGTTACAGTTTACTAACAAATATTTGGACTAAGGGTATTGATTGGAAGATGTGAAATTCTTTCTTTCCAGCTTCTGTAATTCATGTCAAATGTTCAGATCGTTGTGTGCTCCATTGTCCTCAGAAGTCCAGACCTGCCATGTCCCCTATCCGCACCTGGACTCTCACCCCATAAGAGCTTCTCTCTGTTGCTAGTTCCTGGATGCTTCACCACCCTTTATTAGTTTCCTAATCCTGCCCACATTTAAGTAAATAATCCTCTCATTGCATTGTCTTCGGTTAAACCCTTTGATTGTATCATCTAATTTCTGTTAGAATAGTGACCATCACAACTCCCTACCCAAATCCTACAGTAAGTTCTCCGAGTCCTAATGATCAAATCCAAACTCCTTTATGCCCTTCCTCCCTGACCTCATCTCCTGCCACTCTCCCACTGTCCAGTAGGTTCCATTCTGTTCCAACATTTTCCCATCCGGGGCAGTTTGCATCAGTGTTCCCCACTCTAGATTGTTCTCTATATGCTGGTGTGGCTGTCTCATTCTCACTGTCATCGTGCCAGGTCAGATGTCACCTCTTCAGAAAGGCCTTTTCTGGCTACCTAACATAAAGTAGCCCTCCTCCCTAGACCCTCTCCAGCCATTCCACTACTCTAGGGTACTTTTTTATTTTTTTTAAGTTTTTATCAGTATCTGAAATTACATACACTATTTGCAAACACATTTGTTGTCTTTGTTCCATACTAACCTAAGCTCCAAGGAGGCTAGGGCTTTATCTTATTTACCACTGTAGGGTCAGAGTTACTGCAAAAAGAGTTTATGGCACTCTCAAACTGAGTCAAAGGAGTTTAATAAAGGAATCATTTAGAAAGATGAGGGCAACCGCAGATAGGGCAATACTCTGGGGCTAATAACATCAGGGTCATCAGAGTGTTTGCCTGAACTCTGAGAGGACTGTCTGGTGGGCAACAGCTGCTGGTAACAAACCCATAGCAAACTGGCAGGAAGGTAGGTTCACTGGTCACTCTCTTCCTTCTCATCGTCCAACCTCTTGCCACAGGTCCCCATTATCCAACAGGAAGTTGGAGTGCAAAAGACTTGATGCAGCCCATACCAGTCGGCCTGCTGGGACACAGGGTAAATGGCTGAACGCCTCTCAAGGACCACAGCATCATCTTCACTAGGCTCAAGACAAAGCTCAGCACCAGGCCCACCATAGTTTCTAGCCTCAGGGGCACCATTCACCCAGATTTGTGCAAAATGGTGGCTGTGCCTGGCAGTAGGATATCAGAGAAGGAGACATAGAATGAATCCATGAGTTTCATGGGTTTGGCCCTGGTTTCTAGCTACTGCTTGGGGGGACATTCACTCCCTCCCTAACACAGGGCAATCAGGACAAATGAAGGTTCCCTCCCCAGTGGGCTTCCTGAAAGAGTTCCCAAGACCTCAGCCATTGCCCTGTAAGACAGAGAGAGAGAATTCCTATGACTGGTAGACTCATACATTCTGTGCTAAGGACATTTCTGAAGTTGAAGAACAATCTCTATTTATGTGCAGCATGGAAACCGGAGCTTGTTTTGCATTGTGTTTGGAGGCAGAGAGGAATCAGGTAGCAGGCTGGCAACTCTTCTGATTTTTTCATGGGCTACAGAGCTCTCCAGGCTTTGTGGGGGTAGGAACAAAATCATCCATCTATAGGATTAGTGGCTGAATGCGGAAGAAGCCAAGTCATTACACACTATGCCATCAACTTTTAGCAAGGTGTAGAGTTACCATGGCGACATGTATGGGGTAGGTATATCTAAGTGGATTATTAATCATAAATCCCCCTTGAGTGCCTACTAGGTATGGGAATGGTGAGAATTCACAGCAATGTGAAGACAGATGTCTTCCCTTTAATAATAAGCAACGAGAGGAGCTATAGATGCATGATTGAGAAGCAATTACAAGGGGACATGTTACAATACTAAGAGTGAAGTGGAAGCCACTTGTCAGAAGAGTTTGAACATAAGGCTGGAGAATAATATGATGTGATGAAAATTGCTGCCAGAACAATCTTCCTCACTTCCTCAGTGTAGGACAGGTTGAAAGAGGAGGTGGCCTGGGATGGCTGTGAAAATGAAGAAGCTGGAACAGACGGGACAGACTGCTAGAATGTACAGCCCAGTCATCCTGAGTATGCCTGATGGCTAGGCTGTGTCATCCCATAAATACAACTGAGCTATAAACAGCTGTGAGCTCTCTGTGGCTGTGTTTACCTAGTAAATTTAATTTCTCAACACATCTTTATATTTGATCCAGCCTATGCTATTTGGATGAAATAATGTCATTGCTTTCAATTACTTTGCATTACTTTTGTTACAAAAGGAAAATGAATCCCCAGCACGTGTTAATTTCTGGTACGAATTCTGGTTCCTTGTAGAGGAAGCTGCTGCATACTTGTTGAGTGATGACACACTGATCAATAAAAAAAATAATAATAAAACCAGTGAGTACATATCCTCTGGGGGCCTTTTAACTTCAAGCCTATAATGCAGAAACTTGTTCTTTCTTACCATAAACCACTGAGGCACCAGTTGACAGCAGACTAAGAAGTTTACCTTCTATGTGAAATTTGCATTTGAAAGGAGGATCTTTCTTTATTCAACATTTATGGAGCCTTTACCAAGTGCCAGGCTCTGTGTTAGCTATCGAGGATATAAAGATGGCTAAGATGTGGCAGAACCCCCTCAAATAGCTCACCCCCCTAAGGGGGGCAGATACAGCAATGCTTGACAGCGAGAATTACAGGGTTTAGGAGGCCCTAACAGAAGCTGCTGACCTAGACTGGGGTTAGGGTTGGTCAGGGAAAGGGTTGTGGGCGTCTCCCACTTGCCTCTCCAGGCCCACACTCCATGCTCCACACTGCCCTGTGCCCTGGGGGCTGACTGCAGGGACTGCCTCAATGGGTTCCTGTGCCTGCTGCTTCTAGTTGGATTTGGCCAATGGGGAGCTACAGCGAAGATGAGCTAGAGGAAGGAGAAGAAGGCTGAGGTGTTAATTCTCCAGAATCCCTCCTTTCAGGATCGTTGTAGATGGGCTGTATCCCTTACTGAAGGATGCAGCTCTGGTCAAGTGGCCCTTTCCTCTGACTCCTTCTCTGGGTCCTAGTAACCTTCTCTCCCCTGGTGCTTTCCAGCCTCTCAGATGGTCACAGGACTACCAGCCATTGGGTTCAGTGCCATCGCTTTTTTGTTTCCTTAAACCCTGCTCTCACCTTTATAACTAGTCCCTTTAACGGGCTCCTCAGTTACCCAGTGATACTGTGCCATGCCTTTCCTGTGGAATCACAGGATGTGACCATCCTGTGGATAGTCAGAGAAGCTTTCCAGGGAGGAGTGATGCCCAAATCAAGAATGGAATAACAAGGCGTTATTTGGGTAGAAAAGTGGAAAGGGTTCAGTCAGAAGCAACAAGAAGCCAGCAGAGGGAAGAGATCATGGGATGTTCTAGCAGCCGGGGCATGATCCTTGAACTCTCCTTCTCCTTTACCCCCAACATCCACCTGGATGCCAAGTCCTGTCCATGCTACTTCCTCACTATCATCCAAGCTGCCCACTTCTTTCCACCTCTGCCATCCTCTGGATTTCTCACCTCTCTTACTACACCAGCTTTGCAGTCATTCTCACACTCCTGCTGAAACCCTTTCACTGTTTCTTCATAAGCTTCAGGGTAAAGGTGAACTCCTCAGCACGGTCCTCACAGCCCTGCCCACTGCCCTTGGGCCCAGCCTCCTGCACTTGCTGCCACAACTCTGCCTCATCAATCCACCTCCCCCAACTTGTTCTCTAGGCTCACTCTGCTCATCCCATAGAACAAACAAGTAGCACAAGAGTAAAGAGCACAGGCTTTGAAATCAGACCAAGGATGGTGCTGCACGAGGGCAGGTGCTTTGTTTTGCTCACTTCCCTAATGTCCAGACAGTGCCTGGCACACAGCAGATGCTCAAGAAAATTTGTGCAATGAGTGAAATCCCAGTTCCACCAAATACTAACTCTATGACTGTGAACACATTAGGTCATCTCTCTATGCCTTAATTACCTTTACTATAAAATGTGGAATAATAATAGCAATTAACACAGAGATTGGTGTGATAATTACATGAGATAATACACGTAAGAAGACCGCTTGGACTATAGTAAGCTCTCAATGTGTAGTGCAAACGTAAAAAGCCCTGGCCAATTGTAAGGGAAGAATTTCCTCCTAGAATTGTATTTCTTTTCCCTTAGCTTTCGAAGTACAGATGGGTACTTTATCCATCAGACACAATGCCTGGGGCCCATGGAAATATTTTACTTCTTTTAAAATTAGAAGCAAAAGGAATATAATAAAAATGAGTATGTAATAATAAACACAGCCTGGATTATATTCACTGTTATACCAATGTGGTTATAAAGCATAATATAATTTGTTTTGTTTCGATGAAAGAAAGACCCCATGAAAAGTTATAATGTGTTCCTGTTTCTTTCCATCATCCTATTCTTATTATTCCAATGGATAATATGATTTAAAGCTTTATACATTAAGCTGCTACTGTAGATCAGACACTGCCCTATAAAGAACAAAATCTAGAAAAGAGTGGGAGGGGCTCTCTGTGTTTGGGGTGCTCATCAGGCACAGTATTAGGTAATAGAGAGGCAAAGAAGGAGGGTGATAAAGAGATGCAGTAATCCAGAGAGAAGTATTGTTTCCTCAAAAAGTCGATGATGTGGGTGGCTAGGAAGTTCCCAACACATGATCCCAGCATGATGAACTCTGTGTATCAAGAGGAAGGTGACACAGCACTATGGCATCATATCATTTTTCCAAGTCGGGAGCATGAAGCTGAAAAATATTTTTTACTGACAAGACATGGAGAAGTTGAGTCATGGTTTTCCTTCTTGGCATTTGTAATGTATCATGTCAGAATTCATCTTGATTTTGCTGAATACCCAATAAATAAGCTCTGAAAGAAGAATAGTAGTAATGTGTAAAACGTGAAGACATCAGTAGGTTGTTACTACATGAGTACCCGATAAAATTTCAGCCATTTGGGCAAAGAGGAAAATAGAAGGAAATTATCAGAATTTTGCAATAAATGTTCTGTCAACTTGGGGATGGAGTGCCATCAAAATCTAGCTGAGTTTATCTATGGGTAGTGGAATTGTGAGTTATTTTGAATTTTGTTTTATTTTATTTTTTCTTCTCTCTCTATTTTTTGTTTTTACAACCAACACCTGCAGATTTTGTCTCTAAAGGTCAATATAGTTTTTTGAACTCAGTTATAAAAAAATAATGTCACATATTGAGGAACTGAAAGCTGGCCATAAGCTAAGTTTTATCAATACAAGATTGATTAAATACATATAGTGTAGCCTTAAACAGACATTAAAAATTATTATTTAGTCAGGATTTATTGATGTAAATGACATTCACAATACAGTGTTGAATATAATGTACTAAAAGAGTACATATGACATAATTTTCTTTTTTAAAAAATTAAAAATATCTTTTTAAGGCCAAGAAAGACACACATTAAAATATCCACAGCAATTTCGAGGTGTTGGAAATAGAGATCATTTTAACTTTTTCTTTATATCTTTCTTTCTAGGCTTCTTTACAAACAAAAATGTAAAAAACTACGTGTATGTGTTTTTTCTAAGAAACGTTTTCCCTGAACAACATTTCTCTAACTGAAATTCATGTGATTTTGAAAGAAGGAACAACAATGAAAATGCCATTGCCACAAATTCAACATCTCCAAGATATACCGTATTTCCCAACCAACCTGCTTCTCCTTCCTGCTTGACTTATTGGGACCATCCTTGAACTCACAAACCCAGACATTTGTTTCCCAAACAAAGTTGTAGTGAGTTGCAATGACTATAAAGACCACATGGCAAAAGTGAGGTTATATTTAGGATGGGCTGAGGGGTCATGCATTCCAGCAGGGGGAAGAGCATGAACCAATGGCATTTAAGAATATGCACATCGTCACTGAAAAACTGTGAGGAAACACAAGTGGATGAGTGGAGAGTTTGTGAAGCGTATAGTAGGAAGTAAGATAAAGTGGGCCAGATTAGAAGGTCTTAAATACCAGACTGAGGGGTCTTCAGTTTATCCAGGAAATGATGGGGCCATTGAGCTTTTGAGCAATAAAATGACTAGAGGTAATTGGAATCTTTGAAAGACTCATCTGAAGGCAGAAAGCAAAAAGATCAGTTTTATTGCTGCTGTTCATATCTGGGATGAGAAGAGCCTGGATTAAAATAATTAAAATAGCAGCAGTGGCAGAAGAAAAAGGGACAAATGAAAGACTCCCAAAGGAAATAAAATATTTACAATTTGGATTCAAGATGTCCACCTACCAGGAGTACACCTACAGGCTTGTCCCAACTCTGGGAAGAGACACTTCCTGAGCTCTCAGACATACAGCTGACACTCTATCATCCAACAGAGGGGACAACTGTGACAATGGCCATTGAGCCATCAGGCAGGTCTCACTGAGGTAGTCATTGCCCACAGCCACAAGCACATTTGTCCAGGCACAGCTCAGAACATCCCAGTGAGCAGGTATTACTGGTGTGTTCTCCTCCTACCCAATTTAAAGATGAGGAAAATCTTGGCCAGGAACATTGAAATGACTTGTTAAAAGTCTCATAGCTATTAAGTGGCAAAGCTAGAACCAGGGAGGAAAATAAACTATTGCACACCCATGGTGGATTAGGCAATGGCTGCTCATACACTTTACTGGGATTAATCCTCACAGTAACCCTAGGTGCTGTTATTATCCCCATTTTATAGATGAGGAAACCGAGGCTTATGGAGCTTAAGAATCCCTCCCAAAGTAGGCAAAGAGATTCAGGATTGGAATTCATGTCTGTGTGATTTCGAAGCCCCGTGCTGTAGTCCACTGCTATACAACAGATCACTCAAGGACAGAGGAGAAAGTGAAAGACCACCAAGGGCAATGATCCAGCCCCAGTCCAAATTACTGGAGTAAATGAGCCTAGAAATTTCAATTCACTCGTCCCTATGTATAAGGATGGAGTCTGTTTTCCCGCTAATCAGCCTTGCAGTTTGGCCCAGACCTGTCTCCTAGCAGCTTTCTCTCCTCCAAGCCACATACAGGCCTGTGAACAAATACTCAGTGGTGCCTGGAGTCACAGAAGGGCTCGACTTTCTTGATTGTGACAGAGAGGAACTCAGTGTTAGCAAACTGAAAGCAGAAATCCCAACTGCCAGAGAGATCCTTACACTTTGTACAATGCCTGTTTCCTTAAAAACCAAGCAGTCCTAACTAACCGTCTGTTGTGACTCATTGCCAGAACGTTCTTTGGACAGACAGAGCTCAGAAGCTTCCAACAAAAAGTAAGATCGGCCCTTTGGAACAGCTTTTTCTCCCTTACGGGCAGAAACTTCCAAACAGAAAGCTTTAGGGTCAGGTTTCACTGGGACCTTAAATATAATTTCCTCACTGTGGAGAGATCAGTGGATGAAGAAAAACCAGAGGCCTGGAAAATGCCATGGGGGTTCTGCTCATCCTTTTCCTGGTTTCACTCCTTTGCTACCTTGCAGGGGAGGGACAAAAACCTAAAAACAGAGTTTGTTAGGACCCTATTGTTTAGGTTTACACTGAAGTAAGACATTTGTTCCATATCTCACCTACATTTACCTAGTTTCCTGGAAATTCCTTTCATGATCCCACAGTCTAGCCACCCCAAAAAGTAAAAACTAACCTCAGGTAAAATTTATATGAATGAAATGAATCCGGGTAGCAAAAGGTATTCTGTCCTAGCCTGTGGGGGTCTTGTATTCCTGATACACCCAGCCATGTATACACTGTCCACATTTGTCTACAATTTTCCCATAAACCTCCCAAGGAATGATCTGTAACCTCCACAAAGAAATACCATTTTCTCTACCAAAAAAACTTAGCTGGGCGTGGCGGCGGGCGCCTGTAGTCCCAGCCACTCGGGAGGCTGAGGCAGGAGAATGGCGTGAACCAGGGAGGCGGAGCTTGCAGTGAGTCGAGATGGTGCCACTGCACTCCAGCCTGGGCCACAGAGCGAGACTCTGTCTCAAAAACAAAACAAAAAACAAAAAACATTTTTTCACATCATACCTCTGAGTTGGCACTCATATCCACACAGACATGGAGAGACCAGAGAACATTGAAAAAAAAATGTATGCCTTTAAGAGAACGTCGTTGCTGCTTAATATTGCTGTGCATATTCCTCTCTCTCTCCAGCTGCTTTGTCAAGTCCCTGAGGGTAGAAACCATGCCCTGTGCATCTTAGAGCCTCCACATAGAGTCTAGCTTGTGGTAGGTATTCAATGAATAGGTCAGAAGATGCAGGTCAGCTCAGAGAGCAGGTCAGGGAGACAGCCAGGAGGAAGCAATGCCAAACACAAAGGAACATCTAAAATCTGAGAATAGGCCACTTCTGCAGTGCCCATGATAACGCTGAGTTGGATCTGATTTTGCCACTGAGTTCCAGTGGTACAGGCATGAAGCCCAAAGCGGTGTCAGGTGGCGGCCACAGGGAGATGAGGCAGCAGCCGGTTGGCAACTTCTGAACTGGCCGGAGTGAAAGGGGAGATGATTCAAAGGGAATCTCAACTGTCACTCCAAGACCTGATATGCCTTGGAAACAATTCGGCGAAGCTTCAACAATTACCAGAAGTCCTCAGCCCTTTGGTTGTGGGTGGCACTGATCTATGACACAGCCTCTAAGTCCTGGCAGGCTTTGAGAGGGCAGAAAGGACACTGCCTGCGCAGAGATTTCTATATTTAAGATGGTTGTCTCAGCCTCTGATTTGGAAACAGTTTGTCGTAACTAAACCATGAGTGCTTCCCTACGGGGTTGTTTCTTTGCAGTTGACACCCTACATTGAAAAAGTCACTTTTTGTTCTTTGTTTCAAGAGGTAGCCCATCTGGATATTATCCATGTTTGTAGTAATAATATAAAACAGAAGGATTGTTTAATTTATAGTTAAGCAAAGAAGCTGGGGTCACTGATGCTGGCTTCGAAATAGAGATTATTTTGAAGAGTACATGCTTGTTGCAAAAACATGCAGCATCTTATATGATGGTTAGTGGTAAGAGAACTAGAATTTCTATAATGGAGGGGTTTAAGGTACTCATATGTTTGGAAATAGAGAAGGAGGCTGGAAGCTGCTTTTACATGGTAACTTTCACAATATTGAGAAAATCTCAATTTTCTATACCAACGGTGGCATGAAGACTAAAGTCCCCCGAACTACAATCATCATCCCTTCTACCCCTGAGTTGTCATTGCTTTTGGCTTAATCCTGCATTTCATCATGATTTTCAATCTTTTCCCACTCCTTCCAAGGAAAGCCTTGTTTAGTTTTGGCATTTTACTCTGAAATGTTCATTTCAACCTATGATTTATGTAGCAATATGGGTTATTGTTGGCTCCTCTCTTTTGAACCTACCCTCTGTGGGTTCTCCCACAGTCACAGCCTAAAACCAGGACCCCATCATCTCTCTCCCAGACTGTTGTAAAGACCTCCTGCCCTCCTTCTCATTTATCCTGCTGCTTGATGGACTTTCTTAATGCATATTTGAGTGTCACTCTCCTTCCTTAACAGTTCTCTGCAGTATCCAATCTGACTTCCTTAGCATGACATCTCTAGGCTTTTATGACCTGACCCTTGCCTACCATTCTTATAAAAATGAAAATAGTTCTTTCTGTTGTTGCAGAGGTTAATAATGTAATGAAAGCCTTTGTAACGGGTCTTCATGATTAGGGATTACTGAACCCTCTGCAGCACTTTGTAGCTGCCCCCCTGTGACTTCTGCTTCCAGGGAGCAATCTCTGGTCAAAAAATAATGACCACCACTGGAATCTGTCAAAAAATGAACTCTCTTAGGCTTTTCCCAAAGACAGTCATATAAGGGAGGGTGAGTTCAAATCAGGGCAGGTTACATATGGCATTCCTTTCCCAGGTAAATATCTTTACCATGGCAGCCGACAAAGGTTTACGAATATTTTTTAGCATTCTGAAAGCTGTGAAGAACTAAAATAGAAATAGCCAATCTAATTACCAGCACTATTCAGAAGCTGTTGACTCAAGGACACGCCTATTAAATGACAAGAGAAATAACTCCCTGTGGACCCAATTGAGCCCAGGACTGCTGGGCTGTTGATTTGCGCTAAAAAATTACTGGTGTACTTTACTTTGTACTTCGCAGCTGAGGCCTGCTGGGGGATGTTTACTCTTTGGGCTTTGAGATCTATATTAGTTTATTATTAAAGATGAGTGGGGTTGGTGGCAGGCAAACTCTGACACTAAGGGAGAGACCCTAGTTGCCCTTAGAACCAGTCAAACTGGAAGAAGCCAGCCTTGGAAAAAGGCTCAGAAATATGAGATTTGCCTCCTGGGCCCCAGCCTCCCCTTTTGGGGCCCTCCATGGCACCTCATCAGAGTCATATGGTGATAGGGTTAACATAAAGTCATCAGGCCTGTGTTCAAATCCCTTAAGATACATGGCCTAGAGTAGGGGATGTCAAACTAAGGCCTGAGAGCCAAATCCAGCCTGCCACCTGATTTTATAAATAAAAGTTTTATTGGAACACGGCCATGCTTACTCATTGAGGTGTTGTCTATGACAGCTTTTGTGCTCCAGCGGTAGAGCTGAGTAGCCACAAGACAGACCACACAGCTCTCAAAGATTAAAACATTTTTCACCTGACATTTTACAGAGTTTGTAGATCCCTGGCTTAGAGCTAGTGACTTAATCTCAATTTATTTATCCATAGAATCCTGATAAAAATATTTCAAAAGATTTTATGATAACACTAATAGGTGTTAAACAAAAATAAATAAGTACACTTGGAAAATGCTAGGTTAAACAAGGATGTGTGCTTTTACTACAGGCTCTCTTGGGTTTTTTTTTTAATTTTTTTTTTTTTGAGACAGGGTCTTGCTCTGTCACACGGGCTGAAGTGCAGTCACAAGATCATAGCCTTGACCTCTAGGCTCAAGCAATCCTCCTGCCTCCCACTGAGTAGTTGGGACTGCAGGTATGTACCACTAAAGCCTAGGTAATTTTTTCATTTTTATTTTTCATAGAGATGGGGTCTTGCTATGTTGCCCAGGCTGGTTTCAAATTCCTGGTACCAGTTTGTGACACATATTCAAGCAGTCCTCCCACCTTGGCCTCCGAAAGTGCTGGGGTTACCGAGGGGTGAGCCACCACATCTGGACCCTCTCAGAGTCTTTAAGAAGCCAGTCAGGGAATCTGGTAGACGTTTCCCAAATTAATTTAAACTTGGAACCCTACTGTCATGAAGAATGTACAAGAGTTGTTTTCATGCATACATGCGTGTGCTTCAGGGATACACAAAGACTTCCAAGAGATACAGATAGAGTAAAATGAACTGGTTTCCAGTTCTTAATTCCATATGAAGTTTTTCATAAAACTGACCCACCGAAGGATCAGCCTGCCTTCCCAATACTGCGGTCTTCTTCCCCTTATAAGAGAGAGTCTGGCTCCACCCTTATCCCATATCTTACCATAGGGACCTGCACCTACTCTGGATTTCCAACTTCTTTAATGATAAATCATGAAGTCCCCAGGGCCCACTGTCTTACACAGATTTTTGTTAAGCCTGAAGGCTTGCATTAATGACGTGTTTGGGGCCTGCTGAGATGCTCTGAATTCAGAATAGCTAAAGTGGTATGGGTTTGTGACACATATTCTTAAGCCTATAACTGGAAAGTTTTCTGATACTACCAAATTTTTCAAGATACATCAAAGAAAACCCTCGGGTGAAAATTCTACATCATTTATTTTAGATTTAGTCCTCTTTATTCAACAAGCTACTTAAAACATTTTATCAAGTCATATTATGAAATGTTTATGTCCATTTTGATCCACCCCCACCTGATTTCAAGTTATCAAACATTTCATCTTTTCCACTCCTATTATTAAAAAAGGAATCTTTAGACTTGTAATGAAAAATCTTAGATATTAACTTAAAAATGTGTAAAAGGGTATGTGAGTCCTAAATTCTTTTGTGAGGTAAGTGAGCAAAAAAGTTTGGATATTTGTCTCTTGCAAGACTAGTTTTATCAGCACTCTCTCTGGGAAACACTAAATTAGACAGGTATATGAAGAGACCCAACCCAACACACAGTAGCTACTTAACAACTATCTGTTCTCTCCTCCTGGTCTCTTCCCCAGCCAGTCTGATCAATACATTCATGCTCTTTCTCCTCTCTCCAAAACACCAACCTTGCTCCCAGCAGAGGGTTGATAAATTAATTTATACTAAGAGATGATTTAATTTAGGGTTCTTGCTCGTAGATCACCCAGCACCAGCAAGTTCACATTCAACAGAATACAAGCCAATGGAAGAGGCAAGGCAGTACTGGGGAGTTTCTCTGCTCTTGATATCAGGCAGCTGAAAAGGACCGCCTATTTGTACAGCTTTTTTTTTTTTTTTTTTTTTCTTTTGCAGGTGATTTTTCACTGGAACGAGTATGTGCTGTTTGAGCCCCAAGCAGAATGCTTCACAAGAGCAGCTTCAGGGCTGGGCTCCCGCTCCGTGGACTGTGAGGCTGAGGCTGACAGTGACTTCCGGGGCCCCAGGAGCACATTCCCTCTGAAAGGTCCCATGGGGGCCGTCTACCAGGAACACTTCTGCGCCTTCTCCCGGCACCACCCACGCTCTGCCAGCTTGTGGTATTTGGGGCTGTCTTACTTTCTCAGAAGTTAGAGAACAATCTGGAAGGGCCAATTTTGTGAGTTTTCTCTAACCTCAGAGATGAGATCAGTAAAACAATTAGCAGAGCACAAGAAATTCTGACACATCTACCCTTTTAGGAAAGCCCTGAACAAAAATCAACCCAAGGTGACACTATTCTCACCATTTACCTTCTGAACATCTTTCTGGCCTTGCACTGCCCTGTATTCAGTTTGTGGTAGGGGCTGCTGCTTCCAGAAAGAAGCCCCCAATCCAGGAGGACTGCCTTCAGGTAACATTCCAAACCACCGTCCCCAGAGAAGCTGGGAGGAGTTATTTTCTAAAAGCCTGATTCCTGAACTCAGAGGCCTTTGTATCCCATTATTACTCCTCCTTTAGGCTTTGCTCTCTTCTAAGACTCTGTGTTGAAAAAAGCAGCAGTTAAAACTCTGTGTTGAAGAAACAGAAAGAGAAAATACCATTAAAATTGGCTGAAGTAATAGTAATAATAATAATAATAATATGTATTGGTTCCAGTATCTGAAACACAGGGGTAATTGGTACATCAAGTCGGGTTTGATCCAACAGCTCTGATAATTCACTAAAATCTTCCCTCCTCCTTGCCACAACAAAGGATCCATCCTCAGCTCCACGTGATGTGCGGTTGTAGCCCACCCTGCCCCATGCGCCCTCCACCCCGTGACTACAGCCACTGTGCACCTCACACATTCACACTCCACCGCCCGGAGAAAAGAGGCTTATCAAATGGAAAAGAAAAAAATTTCTTTCCTAGAAGCCCTAGCCAGCATGTTGTTTCTTATCACCTCAGATTGGCTTATGCACCCATAAACCAATCACTAGGTTAAGTCAACAGGGCTCACCCCTGTTATGAGGATACAGTAAACCCCACCCAAACCAGGCATAGACCCATTCCTTCCCCACCTTGAGACCAACCCCATGCTAAATAGAATATGCCTGGTCATAAGCATTATACTGACTGACCTTCTGAACTCTTAACTTTTTCCTTGCCATGGCCTTTAAGAAGGAGCCCCATCTTTGTGTCTCCTGACAGATGCCTTGCCTTCTAAACATCTGCTTCTTCTAGACGCAGTACAGGTCATTGATCTCAGACTACTGCCTTGATTGCCAGCCCATCTGGGTTGGAATTTAGTTTTAAGGTGAACAGTATCTAGTTCTCTCCTCTTATTTTTCCCAAGGGCTTTTCCCCTGTAACAAAGCCTCGGCATTGGCAATCTTTAGTACAGGAGTGGTTGGGTGGGTAATGGGTCCACAGTCTCAGTTACTCTGACAACTTGGCATAAACGTAAACCATCCCAGTCTGTTCTGAACCAACCCCTTTGAACCCTTCCAGTTAGTTAGCTGCTTGCTTCTAGCTCCAACCCTATAATGAAGTGAAACATTGATGAGAAACATTATCTCCACTATTACATTAAGGGCTTCTTCAATCAAGCTAGCTGTTTGCTTTTCTCTCTAGGCAGCCCAGTCAGAGATTAGTTCTAACCAGGGTAGAATGGGGATGAGCCCAAAGTATGGCAAAGATCTGATTTACTGTTCAAGCTCCTCTGGAATCAAGGCAGAAAGTTATAGCAGCCTTAAAAGATCTGATTTACTGTTCAAGCTCCTCTGGAGGCTTAGGTAGACTCCCTTTCTTTCCTGTAGGCATCTGGATTCAGGAACCTCTGCTTTTTTCCATGCCCCCCACACCTGTGTCTACATGGCACACCCTGGTCTGGACACCACTTCACCCTGACTTCAGTCCTTGGCCACATCAGAGCTCAGTGTGCCATGCTCACAGTTAAGGCTTCCTCTGACCTTAGTAATGGCTCAGCCAGCCCTAGGAACAGCTTGTTTTGTTTGTGCTGCTTCTTTGAGCCACATGACTGATTTGTCATTCAAGGTGCAGGTCCTCTGCTTACCAGCCTTAAAATCTGCCTATCCTTCCCAGCCCTGATCACTGGAAATCTACGTTAAAATAGCTGAGTCCTTTCCCATCTGAGCACCATACCTGTCCCTTGACTTTGAAAGACACCTGCTCTCCCCTGGTGCCCCAGGATTCTGACAGCTGAAATTCCCTAAACCAGCCCCATGTCTTCCAATCCTACACACTCCTCTTAGGTGAACCCACAGTCCCAGTGAGCGTATCCTGCTTTCCTCCCAGGCCTTTTCTGTTTTCCCTCATAAAAGCCACAACATCTCATTAAAACCTCATGGTCTACTTTCTTTCCCCATGTTGCTATCCTGAAGCTGCCAGGTAGCCTGCTAAAGAAAAACATTTCACTCCTTCCATTTTACATCTAATGTCCAAGTAGTGTTCTTTCCTCTTGCCATTCACATATTTTTAAATCCAGTTTTATCTTTTTCACATGCAACCCACTGCTCAGGGATGCCCGAGCAGTCTACAGAGTGCAAGCTCCAGTCATGAAACTGGCCTCTTGAGATAGAACTCTGGGGGAGAGGCTAGCAGGAAGGGTGGCAGGAATGCATTTTAAAGGACTGAGCCATCAGGGCAGGAGGCAGGAGACAATGTCCATGGAGGACATTAGGCCTGTGCCTAATGCCTGTGACCAGGGCCAGGATTAGAATCAGCCGACTAGACCAGTGACCCCACTGCTGAACCTTCTCCGCCTGGTGCTCTCTGGGTAGACTAGAAATATTCTTGAACTTGTAGTGAACAGCTGTTTGACCTTCTTCTCGTGTCCCACTTCCCTTCTCCCATAATAGCGAAGATATAAGAATCAAGACAGAAAGTTACAGTAGCCTTGAAAATAGCCCCCGACAAAAGGCTGCCAGCCCCAAATGAACCTAAACCATTTTCCAACATGGTTGTCAGTCAGCATTTACATAGCACTCCACATTTACAGATTGGGGGACTGAGGGCAGTTAGTCATTTGTATCAGGACAGAGAACAAGATGAGGGCTGCGGGTCCTGTTTTCAATTCTTCTTAAGATTCTGATTCACTGCCTGAATGAAGAAACCCCAACCCCAACTCCTTCAGGTGGAGGCCTCCTGCACAAGGGCAGGCTGAACCCCAAACTTGACATTGGCTGCTCCTCAGTTCTCAGCCCACAGCCAACAGCTTTCTTTTCACAGAACACTTTAGGTCCCCTCTCCTGTCATGAGCCCTAGCAGAGACAACGAATACATCAAACCCTTAACAGGTATGCCAAGCTCTCTTGAACATTCACAGATCAACGCAGTTATGAGCATCTTTGTACTTCCAACTGACTGCTTCATTATTAATGTGAAATTAAACCCATTCTGAGCGCTCACAATCTGGTAAGTGTTCTATAATTGTGTTTACTGATATTGCCTTGATATTGAACACCTGGGAACAGATATAATAAATAAAGGAGGCTGGAAATCTTAGACATGATTACTTTCAAGTTGGAAAACTATAGATCTGAATGTGGCTTTGCCAGATGCTTGAGCCACTTAAATTCGCTCAGCCTCAACTTTTGCATCGTAAAACAGGGATAATTATGCCTTCCACTTAGGGTTGTTGTGAAGACAATGAGATAAGATTTGCAAAAGGCCTAACATAACATTTGAAAATATAGCACATCCCCAATAAATAGTAGTTAGTATTAATGTGCAACATTAAGATGGAAGTACAAGATAATCAGAAGATACAGATAAACAGAGCAACTCTTAAAAGCTGTCTTTTTCTTCTTTTATGCATTTAACAGTATTCATGGAGCACCTACACTGTACCAGATATCATTCTAGAAGCAGAAAATACAGCAGAGAACAAGACAGGTAAAGCCCCAGCTCTCCTGAAGGTTACCTGTGAATGGCAGGAAGATAATAGAGAAATAATAGTTAATAAAGATGATAATTTCAGATATCCATAAGTGTTGAGAAGAAAATTAAACAGAGTGATATGATAGAGAGTGACTGGTGGATTTTAGAAAGAACCTCTGTAAAGGATCATAATTGAAGTAACACCTGCCAGGAGAAGCCATAGGAGTAGAGAGGGGGCCAGGTGGAGGAAACAAGTGCCCAGGCCTGAGGTGGAATCAAGCCTGGCTGGCCAGGAGAACTGAATGAGGACAATGGTGTCTGGGGTGGTGAGAGAGAAAAGGGACGAGATTAAGTTGAAAGTCTAGGCAGGGGATCTGAATTCTTATCACAGCTCTGCTACTAGCAAGCTGTTTGGCTTTAAATAAAGATTTTAAACTCTTGAGGTCTCTCAGTTTTGCCATCTGAAAAATGAGGGGAAGGGGTTACCCTTGATCATTGTTAAGGTCCTTTCAACTCTGACTGTAATATAGACCAAAAGCACCATTACTCTTCCTATGATGACAATACTGTAGTCAAATATGACTCTCTTACAGATTGTCCAGTCTTATTTGTAAGTGTCTATATTGATCTTTAGGAAAGAGTTACCTGTAAAATCAATCAGTCCCCACAATGTAAAATCCTTCATTCTGCTTATTTCGAAGTATCTTTTGGATTAGTTATGGCCAAAAGATCAGCTGGCCATAGAGAGTTTTTGGTTCCTGGTGGCAAAATACTAGCAGCTCACAGATGGTCCCAGGAACCTAGTTTTTAAAGTTTATTTTAATCGTTCTGTATTGCGTCTTGACCTTTTTTCAAGCAACTAAAGAGCATGTATGAAGTCATACAACTGAGTCTGGAAAACTTTAAGAAACTTTCTATTTTGTTTGATAGCATCAACTTGCAGAGTAGGTTATTCTGAATAGTCAAAATGAGTGTTAAAATGCTGTTTGTAAATCATTATCATCTTTTTTTAAGTCCTCATGATAGTGATTTTATTAAATTAGTTGCTTTATAAAACATTGCAGATGTCGCAATTGTTAACATAACAATTTACCAAACTGCAGTTAACTGGTGCAGTTTACTGAGCATGTTTATAAAGGGAAGGAAATGCCAAAACCCTGGTAAAGTTGTTCCACTGTGGCCTAAGAGAACAATGATTGGTTTTTCAGACACTTAAATTGGCAAATAAAAACAGGTAAAGAGTTTCCCTCCCCCAGCTGAAGCACTTCATCAGTAGAAATAGCCTGATAAATTACTTTGCATTCAAGAGATTCCACAACATGTAATGCAATAATGGAGAAATTTACCTCCTTTAGCTTCAAAGTTGGAGGGTTTTGGTCATTTTAATTTTATATCAAACTACTGCTGCAGTTTGATATAAAAACTATAGAGTGAAGATATCAACCACAGTATCTTCACTCTGAGATAAGCAGTCTTCTTCACAAAGTATTTGTAATATCATCATGTTCAATTTTAAGACAAAGCAATTTTAATACTAGGTGCACACCACATGCCCTGGCTGCAAAATGGTATTCTTGACAAGTTATGGAGCAGTTCAAGGAGGTATGGTTAAGGCTGTATTACTGAATGATACCGGTAAATACTATACAATTTTTTTGTCATGTTGCAATCTTTTGTTTCCAATTCCGTGACTGCTGCTATGAAATCAGAGAGCAACAATGACAATATTATTAGGTTTGTTTTGAACTATGATTTAGTAGCAACTGAAGTTCCCAATTTTAACCCCTTGGCAGCAAGATCCAAGTTCCCTCATTTGCACATTAGCACCTAAGGGTTGAGGGGCTAAATAACCAACACAAAAGATACAACTGAACTTCCAATTGTAGCATTTGGCAGAACTGAAAGGAAAGGAAGTTGTACTACATGTTCAAGGGATTGTGCGCAACATAAAGATGACACCAGGACGGGAGGCTAAGGCAGAGAATTGCTTGAACCCGGGAGGCAGAGGTTGCAGTGAGCCTAGATGACGCGGCTGCACTCCAGCCTGGGAGACAGAGCGAGACTCCGTCTCAAAAACAAAAACAAAACAAAACAAAACAAAATGACACCAGGAAAAGATAAAATGTCACATGAAGTCTTCATAGTCTTGTACATATCCTCCATCATAACCACCATAATCTGCCAGATCATCTTTCCTGGTGGCTTTTATCCCCCTCCAGGAACCACATCTTTCTTCTTTTTGGTTTTGCTTTGTTTTCAGTGAATTGGTCATCTTTTTCAAGTCATCAGTTTCCAATGAAATACACACATCTCGAACTAAGATTTCCAAAAAGAAAGGCATCATATAGTGACCTTTCATATTGTGTAATTCTATCTTTTAGTAACTTTCCAAACTCTGTAAAATCATCTCTTGAAGATGGGCTCATAGCATCTATTCCATAAACTGTATTATTAACACCAAGAGTTTCCTTTGCTAATTAGAGGTCTGACTCTTCCTGTAACTTATTTAGCCCCAGTTTATCTGCTAATTGTTCTTCTGGTGTTAGCACTTTAGGTTCTTCAGGTTCTTCTAACCTCTTTTTAATTTCTTCTGGCCTTTTCTTCTGTTGCCGTTCTTTCTCTTTTATCTTCTCTGCTGTTTTTCTCTTTTCTGAACTTTTAACCTCTGGTTTTACTTCTGCTGCTTCTTTTTTTACGTCATCATTGTTATCAGTTATCCTTGACGTCCTCGTCCTAGTCCTCGCCTTCCTAGCGGTCCCCACCGGCAGTGCCGCCGCCCCACACCTTCTGCACTGGGTCTTCCACGGAGAATGCGTCTGCCTCTCAGGAGTCGGAGTCTCCCGCCGCCGCCGCCATCTTGAGCCGGGTGTGAGAGTGTATGAGCCGGAGAGCTAGCGAGGAGTTAGCGTGGAGAAGGTGAGTCACTGGGTTTGCTCGATCTTTATCATCTTAAATGTTCAAGCAGGTCTGACTGTAGTGCACGCCTCTTCTCTAGGGATTTAATATGCAGTAGTTGACCACCAGAGGAAATGTACATTTAGGATAATGACAATTATCCACCATGGTCAACAGTGACATAGATAAAGTCACCCAGCGTGAGAACTGAGTGAAATTCTAAGCCATCAGGTCAAGAAGGTAGGTACTTATTCTGAAATGGCTTTAGTATAACAGATTTGCACTAAAACTGTTCTGGTCAAATGAGTAACTAACTCTCCTGCTTTGTTTTTTACACACTTACAGCTTCTTGGGTAGACCATTCCAGAACTTAAAAAACAATCTTCCAGTTCTTTCTTATTTCTAACCTAAGTCCTTTACATTGCCTTCTAGGTTATTTCCTCTATTTCTGTCATATATGGAGAAGGGTAAACTGGTGGTTACCCTCAGCACATTACACTTTTTGGTATGGTTTGGCTCTATACTCCCACCCAAATCTCATGTAGAGTTGTAATCCCCAGTGTTGGAGGTGGGGTGTGGTGGGAAGTGATTGGATTATGGGAATGGTTTCCAGTGGTTTACCACCATCCCCTTGGTGCTGGCTCATGATAGAGTTTTCAGGAGATCTGGTTGTTTAAAAGTGTGTAGCACCTCCCACTTCACTTTCTTCCTCCTTCTCTGGCCATGTAAGACGTGCCTGCTTCCCCTTCACCTTCTGCCATGATTGTAAGTTTCCTGAGGCCTCCCCAGCCATGCTTCCTGTACAACCTGTGGAACTGTGAGTGAATTAAACCTCTTACCTTTATAAACTACCTAGTCTCAGGTAGTTCTTCAAAACAATGAGAGAATGGACTGCTACACTTTTAAAACAAATACTAATCTAGGTTCTTTACAGATTACCATTTAATTCTCAGAATTCCATCAGATAGATAACTCTTTCAATTCCACTTTATGGGTGGGACAGCTGAGGCACAGAAGCTAAACACCAGCTAGTGAGAGACACAGCTGGGATCTGAGCCCATGCCCCCGGCTCCAAGATCTGTGCTTCAGTCACTGCACCATTTTGCCCCTCACATAAGCAAATTCTCCATCTGGGTTGCTATTCACAAATCTATCTCTTTTTTTGTTTGTTTGTTTAAGTGATTCATGAAGAGACACCAAAAACCTTTTTCTGTTTTCTTTCATTATTTTATAAGTAAATGTAATTCTTTTCCTTCTTCCTGAAAATGAAAACCTACAACCAATGCTTTATCTGAAAAAGCCTTTGACAGGTTACTGCAGAAAGGGTCTTTAGTTTATTCATGCTGCCCTCATTAATAGAGAAAAAGTCTTGCTGGGGCAAATTAAGTCAGTGTGTTCCCCACTCACCATGTAATTATTTTAAAAAGCACAATCCAGCACCAGAATTAAAGCAGGAATTCTACCCATCCGTTGTGAGAGCACAAGAGGTCACGAGATGAACCACATAGCTAAGACTGGTGACGTGGACTGGAGAACCCAGGAGATAATGTTATTCAAGTTTATGTGGAGGCTTTCGTGGCACTCTGGTTTTTCTGCATCAGGAAAACAACTGCTGTAGGCAGAGAGTTGGTAGCTCCATATCTATCTACTTACCTATGTATCTGCGTATTCGTCTATGCACATATATGTACCACACACACCTACACAATTTCTTTTCGTTTTCCTTATCTTAACCACTAAAATACTAAGTTTTTTTGTGTACCCTTTCAAGTCTTCATCACAGATAGCAAAGAAAAGCCTGCCCTTCTTATTGTCCACTTCCCAAGCAAATTCCCTAAAACAAACCGGAAACATAAAATAGAGGATGCACATAACTAAAATATATAAAATATATACCACATAGGTATAAATAAAAAATTACATATACTTATAGGTATAGGTGAAAATTATATATATAGGTATAAATAAAATTTATATATATGGACATTATGTATATGTATATGTGTGTGTACAGGGTATTTCAGACCACAAACTTAGTGGTACAAAATATATCACTTTATTTAGTGTCATGAGAACAAACCTTAACACATCTTATGAGGAAACAATCTCAGTCAGGAAGGGTTTCTCCTCCCTTCTAAGTTACCGGGGTAGAGCTGTGTGCCAAGGCAGTGGGCGGAAGGGGTTGTCTGGTCTGGGTCATGATCCATCCAAGTTGGTGAAGACTGAGGCATCCTTATTGCTGTCTGGTCTTTGTTCACACAGAGAGGTAGCAAGGCTGCAAGAGTTCAACGCTCTCAGAGCTGCAGCCCAGGGCACAAGCAGCTCCATGAGGCTGCCTGAGGCCCTGAACCCTGCTGCTCCAGCATGCACATGAAGATTCCAGGGGACTCTGGTTCTGGCTGCCACCCCTTTGAGGTTGGGGTAGAGGGACAAGAGAGTATAGATGCTCACCACGCTCAGATTGTCTCCTTTTATCTGGTATTTTTCTTACCCTGCTTCTTACCTCCTTCCCAGGGTCTTAGCCTAGGGGAGGGAGCAGCATGTGGGAACCATTTCTCAGGTCACATCAGAGTTTAGCTAACCTCCCTTTGCCTCTCCTTTAATTGTCTTCCTTTCACTATTCCACTAACCTGTGAACCTTTGGAGGAATTAAGGATCAAATGGAAGACTCTCTCCTTCTCATTAGGTCTTCTTTATGCCCTGAGCTCCTCAGCACATATGCTTTTAAAAGGCATAGGCTTTTTTTCTTTTATAATATCTTGAAGCAAAGAGGTTACATGCCTAAGTGATACAGTGGGGCAAAGGAAAATGGAGTGCAGAGAGACAACAGTCTTTTCCTCCAATCACATGTACCCACCTCACAGTATATAATATATGTCAGCTGTGTGTATCTTAACATGATATATACATATATGTATTTAATACACAAGAATCATATTTACACTTACAGGCATTACTCATGTGGTTTGGGGCTATGGATTGTGGCTTTTTGGGGGATAAAAATTTATGGATGAATACTTCTATCCAATTCTTAAATATTTAAGTCATAAGTATATGTTCTTAATTTATGGATCATAAGAGAAAAAAATGGAGAACCAGAATATAAAAGATGATTATAGATAGACTGTAAGATAGATTATAATAATAATATATCAGATTATAGATAGATTTCTCATCACCAATTGCAGGGAGAGAAAAGGGAGCAAGAATTTCTGACTCAGGAACTCTGTAACAATCAACTTACTGTAATCCCAGCCATGTCATTTAGCTTCATTAACAATCTCATTTTCATTATTAATAAGGATGAAAAAGTGCTCAAAATACATTACAAGTATAAGATCACAGATTTCAAATAATAAAGTCGATTGAGCTGAAGATTGAAAATATTGGCTTATTCATAAGACATTTTAGAGCACTATGCAGACAATAAAGAATTCTTAATCCTTACACAAAATGCCATGATTCACGATGTTTTTCTTTAGTATGAAATTACTTTCAATGTAAACTCTGACACACTTGGGAAAAAAAATAGGTTCCTTAAGACCTTTCCATACAAAATGTAGGTAAAATAATTTGAAAAAGAAGTGAATCAATCTTAGGTTATATTGGCTACATCTTTAACTTGTTGCTACTAGTTTAAGGCAAGAACTTAATCTTTATTTATATCTAAACATGCAAAGGGAAATATCCCTTTGCTCCATGGTGAGGAGACAGGACAAAGCAGGTTTTTTTTTGTTTGTTTGTTTGTTTACCTGTGGTTGAGGAAATAGCTGTTTAAGAAAAAGATACTTCCGTTCTTCTGGCTAGCCTGAATCTTGAGAGGACAATTCCTCTCTCCCAGTTGTTGGGCAGGGTGTTTTTGTTTCTTGATGGATAAACATACTTCTACTATTAACACTAGGTGATAAGATTCGGGGTAAACAGTGTCTCAGGGATTACTTAGGAGGGACAATAGGCAGACGCAGAATCCTAGGGGAAAGCCTTCAGGTATGTTGTCAAATTTAGCAAGTAAAAATACAGAAAAACCGGTTAAATGTAGATTTCAGATAAAGAATATAAGTTCCTTATATTGCATGGGACCACCTTACCAAGGTGGAATCATGTGAACATAGGAAATGACCACTGGGTGAGTGCCCAGCAGGAATATGGGCTCACCAACCAAAAGAGTAAACAAGTGGCCTCTGGGCATTCCAGCCTCAGAAGGTAGCTTATAATTCTACCAAATTCTACCAACAGTAGAACCAGTCTTCAGGGAGTACTAAAAATGCATGTGGCAAACCGAAACAGTGGTGTTAGCACCAGCCTACCTTGGAATTAGCCTGAGCTGCTTGGTGTAACATTCAAGTGAGACCAAAGTAGGGCAGAAGAAGGAACAGGGGCCTGTGTACCCAGGGAGTGTCTGTCATGCAAATCTGTGCCTTGTCTCTAAGTTATCTTAGGACACAAATCTGTGCTCAGGAAGCTCATCTGTTTCTGTGCTTCTGTTTTTTCCCGTTTTTGGTCTTCTTGTGCTTTCCCCTCATTTATCATTCAAGTTTCTTTTTGAATATTCCAGCTTTTGTCTCTAAATAATTAACATCTAGGTCTTTAGTCTTGATCACCCTCACCACCCCATCCTCTTTGTACCAACCAGAGGGTCTCTCTCCTTCTATCTTTTAAAATCAGATTTATTGAGATATAATTTATATGTAATAAAGTTCACCAATTTTATATGTATGATCTATGAGTTTTGACAAATGTATACAGTTGTATAACCACTGCCATCACCACAATCAAGAGAGTAGAATATTTCTATGACACCAAAAAAGGTTTCTCATGTTCCTTTACAGGTAATCTCGAGACTCCTTCCACACCTGGTCTCTGGCAACCACTGATCTGCTTTGAAACACTTCAGTTTTTACTTTTCTAGAACTTCATATAATTGAAATCATATTGTATGAAGTCTTTGTTGTCCAACTTCTTTTATTTAGCATAATGCTTTTGAGATTCATCTGTATTGTGTATTATCAGTTGTTCATTCCCTTTTTACTGCTGACTAGTATTCCATCATATTGACATACCACAATTTGTTTATCTATTCAAAAATTAATTGACATTTGGATTGTTTCCAGTTTAAGGCTATTATACAAAAGGCTCCTATAACATTAAAGTAAAAGGGTTTTTTTGAATATAAGTATTCTTTTTCTCTTGGGTAAATATCTACAAATAGGATTACTGGGTCATATCATAATCAGAGTTGTACATCTAACTTATTAAAAACTTCCAAACTGTTTCCCAAACTTGTTCTAACATTTTGTATTCACATCAGCAACATCTGGGAGTTTCAGTTACTTCACATTCTCACCACACTTGGTATTGTCAGTCATTTGTCAATTATGAGTGTGTGCTAATATCTCATTGTGGTTTTAATTGACATTTTCCTAATGATTAATGATGTTGATAATCTTCTCATGTACTTCTTGGTTATTTGTATTTTTTTGATCTATTCAAATCTTTTGTACAATTTTTAATCAGGTAGTTTGATTAGTATTTAGTTGTACATGTTCTTTATAGATTATGTATGCAGACCTTTGTCATACATGTTTTGTAAATATTTTCTCCCACACTGCAGTTCACCTTTTCACTGTTCTTTTCTTTTGAAAAGAAAAAGTTTTTAATTTTGGTGAGGTTCAATTTATTGCTTTTATGGTTTATGCCTTTTTGTGTTCTGTCAAAGAAGACAGCTTAATACAAGGCCATGAAGATCTTCTCCCACAATTTCTTCCAGAACTTTTGTAGTTTTAACTCTAACATTTAGGTGTATGATCCATTTCAAGTTAATTTTTGTTTAAAATGTGAAGTAAACATCAAGGTACTTCTTTTGCATATAAATACCTAGTTGATCTGGCACGATTATTGAAAAAGCCCTCCTTTCCCATATTTATATGCTTTGGCTCATTAATCGAAGACCAATTGACCATGTATATGTGAGACTACTTCTGGACTTTCTATTTTGCTTAATTGATCTTTATGGCTATCCTTAGGACAATACCTTACTTTCTTGATTATTTTAGCATTGTAGTAAATCTTGAAATCAGGTGGCGTTAGTTTTTCACTTTTGTTTTGGCCATTCTAGGTCCTTTGCATTTCCATATACACTTGAGGATCAACTGGTCAGTTTATTTATTTATTCATTTATTTATTTCCTTCTTTCTTTTTTAGAAATTGGGTCTCACGATGTTGTCCAGTCTCAAACACCTTGGCTCAAGCCATCCATCTAGCTCAGCCTCCTGAGTAAGTGGGGCAACAGGTGCATGCCACCAAGCTCAGCTAAATTTGTCCGTTTCTTAAAAACAAAAACAAAAACAAAAGGCTCCCAGAATTTTGATTGAGATATTATTGAATCTGTGGAATCTATGGATCTGTTCAAGGAGAACTGACATTGTAACAAGAGTAGAGTAAGACTTCCAAACCATGAACACAGTATACCCTTCTTTTATTAGGTCTTTGATTTTTCTCAATGTTTTGAGTTTTCAGCATACCGATCTTTCATGTATTTTGTTATATAACTTACTTATAAGTGTCATGATTTTTTAATGCTAATGTAAATAAGATTTCGTTAACTATAAAGAAGTGTCCTTTTTGTGGTCTGTTTATTGCCATGTTGTCCTAGTCCACCTAGTGTTGCTATAAAGGAATACTTGAGGCTGGGTAATTTATAAAGAAAAGAGATTTATTTGGATCATGTTTCTCAGGCTGTACAGGAAGCATGGCACCAGCATCTGCTTCCAGTGAGGGCTTCAGGCTGCTTCCACTAATGGCAGAAGGCCAGAGGGAGCCAGCATGTGCAGAGATCACATAGTGAGAGAGGAAATAAGAGAGAGAAAAGGTGCTAAGTTCTTTTTAACAACCAGCTCCTGCAGGAACTAATAGAGCAAGAACTCACTCATTACCACAAAGATGGTACCAAGCCATTCATGAGGGATCCATCCCCATAATACAAATACCTCCCATGAGGCCCCACCTCCAATATTGGGGATCAAATTTCAACATGAAGTCTGAGGGAGTCAAGTATTCAAGCCATAGCACTTTTTTTTTTTGATTTTTTTTTTCTTTTTGTTGGTGAATTTGCTATTTAAAATGCGCCCCCCCCAAGTGTAGTGCTGAAGTGCTATCTTGTGTTGCTCAGCACAAGAAGTCTGTGATATATGTTACAGAGAAAATACATGTTTTAAATAAGCTTTATTGAGGCATGAGTTATAGTGCTGTTGGCTGTGAGTTAGATGTTAATGAATCAACAATATATATTAAATAAGGTGTCTTTAAAACAGAAACAAAGGCAAAGAAAAATTATTTATTGATTGGTTGACAGAAATATTGTGACCAGAGGCTCACAGGAACATAATCGTATATTTTGCCTAGGTGCAATGGTTCAGTATTCACTAAGTCAATGCTTATGGTGGCTTTATTTACTATACTGCATTTTTGTTTACTCATTTGTCAGTTGATGGACATATGGCTTGTTTCCACTTTTGGTCTATTAGCAATAGTGCTGCTATGAATATTCATATACGGGCTTTTGTGTCTCTAATTTGTTCTGTCAACTACTGAGAGAGGAACGTTGATGATTCCAAATGTTATTGTGAATCTGTGTATATCTCATTTCAGTCTTACCATTTTCGCCTTTTGAAGCTCTGTGTTAAGTACATACACAATTGTGATTCTTATGTCTTCTCAGTGAATTGACCCTTTTATTATTAAGTCCTTTTTTACTCCTAGTAATATTCTTTGTCTTGACTACATGCCAGATATTGTAAAGTTTACATTATTAATTGCTGGATTTTGTTATATTCCTTTAAAAAGTGTTGGATTTTTTGATACACAGCTAAGTTACATGGAATGATTTTGACCCTTTGGAGGCTTGCTTTCCAACTCTGTTAGAATGAGTTCAGAGGGATCTTTAGGGCTATTTTAGCCCTACTACTACTACTTTTACTACTAAAATAATACCCTTCTGAGGAATTTATTCAATTTCCTGTGTATTACAAGATCTTTTAACTCTGGATGGTGAAATGCAAGCTATTTTCAAGTCTAGGAATTCTTCTACTGCACCATTTAGTGGCTTTTTTCCTGCTTCTCATGCATTTACAGATCTGTACTCAGCCAAAAACTTGAGGATATTTCTCTACATCTCTCTAGGGCACTCTTGTTGGTTCTCTCTCTCTGTCTCTCTCTCTCTCTATCTCTCCCTCTCTCCCTCTCTCCCTCCCTCCCTCCCTCCCTTCCTCCCTTTCTCTCTCTGTCTCTGGTACTATGCTGCCTTGGCTCCCCAAACTCTGATCTCTCTCTCCTCACTTTGGCATGATGGTTGGGCCAAGTTGGGTTCCTTGTGCTGCAATTTAGAAAGAGCCTGCAAGCAGAAACCTGGGCGCATTACAGAGCTCACCTCATTTGTTTCCCTTCTATCATATGTCACAATCCTGCGCCACATCTTGTTTAATATGTGAAGGCCATTGTTTCATATATTTTGTTTGGTTTTCTAGCTGTATAGGCATGAGGGTAAATCTGGTCCTGGTTCCTCCATCTTGACTGAAAGAGAAGTCCTGAGAGCTCAGAGTGCTGTTTTTATGACAAATCTAATTCAATTGCCTCCCCTAAACTTTTTAATTACTTCCTTGGGCATCAGTTTCAAAAGAGTAAATAAATGAAGGAGAAAGGAATGTGTGTATGTATCTCTAAAGATGGAAGGAGGTAGAACATGGCCTTTAGGGAACCAGAAATAGTAATGGAGTCTGGACAATGAAAGGTGCAAACACATGAGAGGGGAGGTCCAGGGTTGGATTACGAAGGCAGAATGGAGCAAACAGTGGTCCAGAATCCCAGGGTCCTCGAGTCCCTCTGCTGAAATCTGCAAAAATAGCTGAAACAGTATCCCACTCTAGCCGTTCCAGCTACTCAGCGTCATGTCCTCTTTGTCCATACATTCTTCATCCCATAGAGTCTTGCGAAGAATACAGACCATGTAAATCATGTTGACCATGCTGCTAGATTTTGGGGGGTGGGAGGAGTTATCTGAAGGAACTAGAGAACTAAAATGGAAACATCTTTTGCCTTCAAGATTGAATATGAGAAGATGGAAAGACAGACTATACATAATTAAAAAGGACCCAATCAATGGTTAAAAAAAAAAAAAAGTTGGACAAGACAGTGAAGTTTCAGCTGTTTGAGAACCAAATGAGTTCAGGAGGGAAGCCCCAAGGAGGGAAGCCATCTTCTGCTTCTGGGTGAGTCTGGGGGCTGACAGAGTCATTTAAGCCATAATCAGAAAGAGAAATGGGCTCCTCAGTCTAGGTCTTTTTTGCTGCAACTGTTTACTTGCCAGGAAAGTACGGCTGTGGGTCTAATCTTCTCAATTTCTGCCTTGGGTTCTGGGAGACACCTGGGCTGCCTTGGGTGACTGAAAGGATACTGGCTGAGGCAGGAAAGATATCAACAATTATTGAGGGAAAATATGTGAGGTGTTGTGTCAGAGCCTTAAATACCTCATCTCGTAATCTTAACAGCAACCCACATTTCACAGATGAGAAAATTGAGGCTCAGAAAGGTTACATGCACGGTTTCAAGTTGGGGCTCTGTGCCAGCCCACCAGGCCATAAAATGAAAGAGATTATTAGGTTTTGTGGTGAGAGCAGCTCAAGCCAAGTTTGAATCCTGACTATAAGTAAACATAAAGATGGGTGACATATACTCGTGTATGTCATAATAAATTATAAATAGAATGATTTTCTTTGGAGAGTTTAACGTACTGTCAAAGTACAATTTCCAAAAAGTTAAAGACGTAACTCCTGTACAAATTTAGAATGAACACATGTCAAATATGTTATTTAATTCATTAAGGAGGGAATTTGTAAGATGGTAACTCTGGTACAAAGAATATTGGAGGAACTGGGTGTTCCTTGGCAACAAAAAATAGAGAATGAGATTACTAGATTAGATACAAAACTTGTTAATGTCTTACAGGGCAATAAAACTATAATCTTTTAGGTTACCCTTTCTCTCAGACAGAAGTCATTTGCATCTCCACCAGACAAAAATGTCTACAAGTTAGCATGTAATTTCACCAAGTCTGAGACCTGTAAACGTTAATTAAAAAGGAATCAAACAAAGATACATTTCCCTAGATAATTACTCATTGATGGGTTTCTTAACTCCTTGGCTGATATTAAAAGGTCGTGGTTTCTCTCTTGGTCTTATTTCCAAATTTTGGTTGATTATTTTTCTTATCAATACACTAGGAAATCTATCATAATAGTGTTAAGTCCTTTGACGGAAAATGATTCTAGGTTTTATGGGGCCTGGAGTTCTTACAATATTAGAGTCTCTTTAAAAAAAAAAATACAAAAAATTTTACTTTTGCAAATCTTATAAAAATATATAAACAAGAGAACACATAAATTTATGTCCCCCAAGGGCATTGGAAGGAGTCATGCACAAAAGGGTCCCTGTTTTTTTTAAATGTCAAATATTCTGTAACCAAGTATCTTCAGCTCTGAGTTAGTGTGTAACTGTATTTGTTCATTTTCATGCTGCTGATAAAGACATACCTAAGACTGGGTAATTTATAAAGAAAAAGAGGTTTAATGGGCTCACGGTTCCACGTGGCTGTGTCATCAGTGGAGGGTGTCCAGGTTCTTGGCATCTTGAACAAAGAATTGGACAAAACACACACAAAAAACAAGGAAGGAATGAAGGGATTTACTGAAAATGAAAGTACACTCCACAGTGTGGGAGCGGCCGGAGCATAGGGGCTCAAGGGCCTGTATACAGAATCTTCTCGGGTCCAAATACCCTCTACAGGTTTCCCATTGGCCACTTGGTGGTCACCTCATGTAAATGAAGTGGTGGCCAGCAATCAGAGGCTGCAGGGAAGTTACAAAGGTTACACTCCTGTGCAAACATCTGATAAGCTGCAAAAAGCAACCCATCAGAGGTTAAAGTGAAGTTACAAAGTTGCACTTTTACACAAAGGAAGACTCTGCCCCCAATCAGTCTGACTGGTTGCGGACATTCAGTTTCTCATCTGCCTTGCAGAAAAGGTGGGGATTTGTAAAGGTAGTAGTCTCTGGTCCTTTTGTTACTTAGGCATGGGAAGGTAGGGTTTTCCTTTCAATTTAGTTCTCGGAAGTCGGTGTAAAATGGCCTTAGGTTCTCTGCCTCCATACCCTATTCTCCTGCCTCAGCTGGGGAGGCCTCACAATCATGATGGAAGGTGAAAGGCACATCTTACATTGTGACAGACAAGAGAGAATGAGAGCCAAGCAAAAAGGGTTTCCCCTTATAAAACCATCAGATCTCATGAGACTTATTCACTACCATGAGAACAGTATGGGGAAAACCAGCCCCATGATTCAATTATCTCCCACAATTGTGGAAGCTACAATTCAAGATGAGATTTGGGTGGGGACACAGCCAAACCATATCAATAACCAACCTAAACACCTATACCTTTTTTGTATTATCTAATATTCTATATTATTTTATGATCATTCTGCTGACTGTTCCACAGGTGATTTGGTTGAATGATTTCCCTACAGCCTTACAAATTGTCTTTAAAATCTTATACCAGAAAATATGTGCTGGCATTAAATTTTCAGTAGTTAAGAAGATATTAAAGGCTAATGTGAATAAACTGATTAATGTGTTCAGTCTATATTTGACAAACTCAACTTTGTTAACAAATGTGTGTTCTTGACAGGATTATCTTCTATCCCCATTCACTGAAGAGTCTCTGCCTTCACCAGCTCAGTTACTTCCCAGCCCCCAACCTTCAAAGCAAGTTCTGCCTGGTATTTACCAGACTAGTTTTCCACTTTTCTTTCTTTCTCTCTCTTTTTCTTTCTTTCTTTCTTTCTTTCTTTCTTTCTTTCTTTCTTTCTTTCTTTCTTTCTTTCTTTCTTTCTTTCTTTCTTTCTATCTCTTTCTTCCTTTCTTTCTTTCTATCTCTTTCTTCCTTTCCTTCTCTCTCTTTCTCTTTCTCTTTCTTTCTTTTTCTTTTCTTTCCTTTTTCTTTCCTTTTTTCCTTCCTTCCTTCCATCCTTCCTTCCTTCTTTTTCTTTCTTTCTTCTTTTTCTTGACACAGGGTCCCACTGTGTTGCCCACACTGACCTTGAGCTCCTGGGTTCACTCTTGGGCTCAAACAGTCCTCCCCTTGCAGCCTCTCGAGTAGCTGGGACAACAGGCATCTGCACTACCACACCTGACTGCACCTTTTTTTTGATGCTGACTTCAGGTAGAGGGGAAAATTAACGGAGGAAAGAAAGGAAATGCAAGGAGACTACTAGAGTGGAGAATATGTATACAGCATTTACTATGTGCTGGGCGCTGTTCTAAGAGCTCTGTATGTATTAACCTACTGGAGGCAGGCACTGCTACTATTCATATATTATAAAGGAGGAAACAAAATGAATAAATAACTTGCTCAGGTAAAGCCAAAACCCACGTTTCCATCTCAGAGCAAAATCACATTCAAGGAAACACAGAGTTTGCATTTTTCTGTGACAGGCCTTTGAAAAATAAAGTCTAAGCACAGTGTTTGTATCTACTCTTATTAAAATCCTTTGACTTTTTTTATTCTCTAATTCCCTTGCATTGGGTTTCAAATGACAAAAATCCAACTGTAACTTAAAAAGAGCTCTATGGAGACACTGAGGCTCTTGTAACTGGCATGTTCTCCCTTCAGGCATGGCTGGATCTGGGGCCTTTAGTGACGCCGTCAGAACTCTGAGTGTGTTTGTCTCCCCACCTCTTGGCTGTGCTTTCCTCTGTGTGATGGCTTGGTTCTATAGGCAGTTTCTCTCATACTGCTGGGGAAAATTGCTTCCAACAACTCCAGGCTCACCCAATCCCTACAACTGGAAATCCCAGAGTAAAATAGACACCTCCTCTCTCCCAGTGTCCGTAGAGCATGCCGTAGGGAAGGCCAGTGTTCCAGATGATAGAGACTGCCGGTTGGTCAGACTGGGCCACAGAGGGGATGGAGAAGGTCATTGGGGAACTTATGTTTTTCCAGGACCACATGCGGTGTGAGAAGCATAGTGCCCAAAAAGAAAAAAGAGCATGCTGTTACCTGATGAAGGAGAGAGAATACCAATCAGGTGAAATCAGTGGACATCCATGACACTATGAAACACTGCTCTCCCTCCTTCTGCTGACCCAGAGCTCCATCTTCTTCATGCCATTTAGAAACTGTGGTCTCACACCCCAACATCTCTGCATGAATTCTACCCAGAGCTCTCAATAGATTATATTTCTGCTTTGTCACTTCCCTCTCCCACAGCTTCTTTCTGATTTAGACTTGCATGTCAATCATTTACATTTTAATGTGATCTTTTTTCACTAATGCACTATGTCTCCCAATAATATTTGAACTTGAAGCTTAAGTGAGCAATTAAAGTGTTTATCCCTAGCTTAAATTAATTTTAGCATAGGCAAACAGGAAGGCTGCAGCTTCCCTGCAACATGTGAAAGTCCAGCAGATGGGCAGTTTTCCATATGCAAGCCGTTGTCACACAGAGTTCACTGACCACACACCGGTTCATTGAGGCAGAAGAACAGAATCTGCCTGCAGCTTGTACACAGAGAATTCCTTCCATAAACAGTCATAGTTTCTTTTAGGCCTGGGACACATGGACAGTCACTTCTTCTCAAGGAGATTTACTAGGGGCTCAAAATGATCTTCCCTTCTCTGGTTACCCAAACCAAATAGTTGACCCAACCACATTTCATCTGATATCACAATATCTGAATAGCCCTCTTATTCTTGCACAATTCTCTTTTTCTTTATACTTCCTTTCTCAGTCTCAGCAAAAACACTTTATAACCCCTCACTCTTAGTCATTTTTGACCACTTGCTGCCTCTTCTTTTATCTGCTACATAACTCTTTTGAATGAGAGCTGCCTACAGCAATGAAAGAAGGAAGAATTATATTGGCTGGATGATCGAGTGGCATCCCAGATGCTACAAACAGTGGGAATAAATGGAAGGTGACATTTCCTCCCAGTGCTGGGTGGAGGAGGCTATTATTAAATCAACTAACAGCTCATGCCTAGAGCAGCAGCCGTGAGATCTCCACTGCTGGGCCAACCTTTGGTGTTTAAATACATTCTGCCCACAGGTGGCCCAATGTTTTCTTTAAATTGTTTCTTGTCAACAAATGAGCTTTACTCCTATCCCCTGAGGGTGGCCACAAAGCATTGCAAGGTCTACCACTACCCTGCAAGCAAAAGAAAAGTGTGGCATTTCTAGAGGAGAGAAGCGCCTTATGTATTCCTACATTTCTTCCACATTCTTCCGGTTGAGTTGGCATTGATTCATGTAACAAACTTCTTCCCTGAGGAAAAGACTTTGCCAACATAAGAATGCTAAATAATACACACATCACCAGAGTTTATGTTCTTCATTCTGTTTGTGACATTTGTCTCTACGGGCCAGTAATCAATAGGAGCTCGCTATTTCTGTGCTGTAAAACACTTTGCTCTAAAATGTTGCTTTCCCTTCCTGTGTTCCTTAGGGCAATGTTTCTCTGTCAACCAAGTGCCATTATAGCTGGGGTCTCAAGGATAGCTGGGCTGTCTTACCAGTAAAATTCAGGCGTGTCCAGGTACCTCTGGAACACTGTGGACCAATAAAAGGAGCCCATTTGGATGTTCATTTGCATGAGTGTCCAAGAAATTTATGGGAGGAAACTCCTAAAAGAAGAAAGGATTCGTGCGTGTGCACAAATGTGAGTAAAGGGGTGGTTTTGAGTATGATGAGGAGTGCAGGGCTCACACTGCCCCGTGGATCCCCCTTCTCTGCCCCCACCCTTAGCTTTCCCCTGTACCTTCTTCCCGCAGTTCTCTAGCTAGAGCTGGGGAGGGAGGTTGAGATCCAAAAACAAAGGAGAGGTGTTTCACTAACACCTCTGTGAGGCTGTAAAAGCAGAAAGATGCCGTCCCCTATGGCCCATGTTACAGAGCACAGCACAAATGGAAAACAGTATTTTATCCCCATTTTATAGGGGACAACCTGTCAGCTCAACATTGCCATCCAGAGCAGCAGAGCACCAAAGCCACCCGGCACAACCCAGTGCTATCTGAGTGGGGAAGGTAGGAGATCACAGGAAACATGTGCAAAGCTATGGAGACAGGTTATGCTTAGGCTTCACCAAGGCTGCCATTGAGAATAACTTGTTTGAGGGGCAGGGGTAGCAGGAAAGATGTGTAGCTAGAGTTGCTGAAATTGTGCCTAGATGCTGAGTAATAAAAAATCACTTTATTACTACTTCTATAACCTGTTTCCCCCAGGTTTGATGTATGGAGATCAAATTCACAGTTACGATAAAAATGCATTTATTCAATTGTCAATGGGGTTTTTTTTTTTTTCCAAAATATAATTTTGACTCCAAGTCACTCCATTTTCTAGTTCTTAAATGAGCTGACATTTGGAATTAGTCTGATTTTTTATTGGTCCCATAATATACACCTTTTTTTAAGAGGCTCCTAAAAGCGTGGAAACTCAAGGAAGGCCCAGAGATTATAATATTGGTTTTGAATTACAAATACGCTTTCAGCGGGACAAAGAGCAGGCCAAATCCTTCACCAGGCTTCTACTGGGTGTCCCTATTTTAAGACTGCAATTTGGATGACTGCAATTATTTGCATTTTTATTACTAATTGCTCCTGCCATTGGTGCAACCAGCCACTTTTGGGTGCAATTACCCCCTCATGGGAGCAATTACATATAAAAACAATTCTGCACGTGCAGCTCATTGTGACAACACAAAAGGAGGCTGAGGAGAACAATTTGGCTCATCAAGTCCTGTCTCCAACTTCATCCATGTGCCAGCTATAAGGTAGAACAGCAGGGACAGGAAAGTAGCACCTACCCTGGGATGTGCAGGCTGGAGCAGTCCTTCCACTGTCTATGAACTTTTTTTTTTTTTTTTTTTTTGAGACAGAGTTTCGCTCTTGTCGCCCGGGCTAGAGTGCAATGGCATGATCTCGGCTCACTGCAACCTCCGCTTCCTGGGTTCAAGCAATCCTCCTGCCTCAGCCTCCCGAGTAGCTGGGATTACAGGCATCCGCCACCACGTCTGGCTAATTTCTGTATTTTTAGTAGAGACAGGGTTTCACCATGTTGGCCAAACTGGTCTCAAACTCCTGCCCTCAGGTGATCCGCCCGCCTCGGCCTCCTAAAGTGCTGGAATTATAGGCGTGAGCGCCCTACGAACATATTTTTAGAGGATTAGACTGTGAATTTATTTAATTAGAAAAAAGCAACTCATCTTGCTAAAGTGGATTCCAAACACCAAATCAAGTCATATAGCCCTCTAATTAAATACCCAGACTTCCAGAAAATGCCAGATTTCTATGAAATTCTGTTTTTTTTACAAAGAGCACTGACACATCCATCCCACTGAAATACGACATACACACCAGTCTCCCTCCCCTTGTCTCTACTAGACACACCAACTTAACTGCTCCAGCCCTGGGATTGGGAATGATGGTGTAATGAGCTGACACGTGAGGTCTGAGCACCAGGAGGAGCATCCCCAATTGCAAAATGCAGCAGGCATTCTACACAAACCATCTTAGGGTTTCCAGGCAGCCCACAGACCAAATTGTCATATTACATCTCACTACCCAATTCAAATTTTAATTAGAAATGGGAAATGGGAGTGCATCCAAGGCCACCATCAGCCTGTATATAGAGACTGTGTGCACAATTACCTCATTGTGCCTCAATTTCCTCCTCTGTAAAATGGGGATAAGAATAGCCCCTGCCTCATAGGGTCGTGACTGTGATTAAAAGAGCCAATTCATGGAAACACTTAGAACAGTGCCTACCATGCTATTTTGTTGCAATTATTTATTTCTAGATCTGTCTCCTCTCTGAGTTGTTAGGAAAAATTACACAAAACTGGAGATAATCATATAGTTTTTGGCATCATACTCAAGCATCATTTAACAAACAGACCTAAAGGGAAAGTAACTTTAACTGATTATTTTTTGTTAACTAGAGGCTGGATTCTGGAAAATTAGATATTTATTTGTAGAGGATTGATAAATTACAAATGATTTTTATCCAGGAAAGAGGCAAACTATTTTCTTCCAATCAAAAAGAATAAACCCAAAGGTTTAAGGTCCTGGAGGAAGGACATTAACCTGTTTTGTACCTAACTTTGCCCCCGTATTCCAGCATTTTCTTTTTTCCTATTGACTACATTTATCAGTTTCCTCCTATTACCCTATGCTCCAGCTTTGCCATTTTGCTGGTCCCCTCATTAGCAAATTAAATAAATCTTTGACACACACTCACTATACATTTTTCTGAGATCATGTTTTTACTTTTTGTAAAAAAAAAAAAAAAAAAAAAGTATTTGCCAGAAGCCATGCACTCCCTGCAGGCGGAACTCTCTCACAGTCATCTTTGTGTGCTGGTTCAGTGCTTCTCACATTTTAATGTGCATCCAAATCAACTGAGTGTTACCAGCAGCGAATCCATATGGGTCTGCAGCAACCTCAATTCTTGCCTCCTAAGAAGAAAGAATTTGACCGAGGAGGCGTAAGGCAAAAGGAGAGACTGAGGCAAGTTTTAGAGCAGGAATCAAAGTTATTAATAATTTAAAAAGCTTTAGAGCAGGAATGAAAAGAGGAAGGCCAAGCAGGTGACTTGAGAGATCAAGTGCGTGGTTTGACCTCTGACTTAGAGTTTTACACGTTGGCATACTTCCAGGGTCTTGCATTGCTTTCCTGATTCTTCCCGTGGGGTGGGCTGTCCGCATAGGCAGTGGCCTGCTAGCGTTTGGGAGGGGAGCATGCGTGGTATGTTTAGTGAAGTTGTACGCATGCTCTCTTGAGGCGTTCTCCCCTTACCAGTCGAATGTCTCTAGAAGGTCATATACCATTTAAACTCTACCATGTTGCCTCTTAATGCTCATGCTTGAGCTCACTTGCCCAACTCCTGAGGTCTTATTGGAAAACTGCTGATTACCAGTTTCAGGCTTTTTCTATCTATTGGGAGATTGCCTTTCCCCGGCACTAGCTGCAACTGACCAATTATTATTTTGGAGAGACAGTTAAGAACCGCCTGACCATCACCTGCTGGTTGCCTGACATTCCTGGTGGGAGGTGCGGGGAGTCCTCTCCTGCCCTGAGCATGACTGACTAGCTACCTACTGTAACATGAGGATTCACTCGGTCTGGGGAGAGGCCTAAAATACGAAATTTCTGCAGATGCTGCAGACATGAGTCCTGAGCACAAAGCCTGGACTTGGAAAATGCAGGTGCTTAGAAATGTCTGTAAACATCCACCTGTGAGGACAAATGACACGTCTTACTCCTTATTGCTACCTCCTCCAATACCTATCTTTTATTTCCACAATCTATATGCTGTAATGCAGAGGACCTGGTTTGGGTGGGGACACAATTAGTAGGGCTTGCTTATCATAATGACTTAGTTAAATGAGAGCTCATTAAGAGGATGAGGGAAGATGGGAGGTAGTTCGATAATGGGAAAACACAGTCATTTAGGATGTAAAAACTATGCTACTTACAGTAGTTATGGTCTCCCCTATTGATGCCCCCATTGCAGTACTCTCAGCGGGACTAATACCAGCAGCATTGCCCAACCTCATTCCCCAAAGGCCGCGTGGATCCCCTCTCAGGCAATCTTAGGTTTAAGAGAAGTGAATCATAGTTGGCCTTAAAAACACAGTGGGGACTTCTAACCTAGGCAGCAGACTTAGTTTCTAGCTTCTGTTGTCTCAGGGCATCCTACCTCCATGTGCCTTCATGTATATAAAATTAACAGGCAGTGAACTCTACTACTAGAAAAATAAAGTAGTCCTTGTGTGAATTTAGGCAGAATTATAATTGTCTACCCCAGTGGTTCTCAAACCTGAGATCACATTACAATCCGAAGCTTGTATGAAAACATACATATGCCTGGGTCTCACTTCTAGAGAGTCTGCTGTAGTTAGCTTGGGCAACACATGAACAATATTCCTCTATGGCTAAAGAGGAGATGGCATTAGCTCATCAACTGCACTGTCACTGCAATAAGTGAAAAGTTGTTAGGTATTGACTTCTTCTATCGTTCTCCAACACATTAAGGCAAAGGTGTCTCTAGTCATCTTAGAAGCACTGCAAATTTTTCAGTAGTTTTAATTTTAATTCTATGTACTTTATAATGTGAATACATTAGAACTGCTTTTCAAGGGGGAAGTGCTAGATGCTGCAAAAGGTCTGATATAAGTGGCATGAATCCTGACCGTGAGGTGCTACTTCCCCAAGCTCCCGGAAATAGGAAGAATAATGTTTTACCTGAGGCTGAAACTAATACAATCTACACATAATAGATAAAATTAAGCAACCAAATGATTGTAAATATGTGATTATAAAGTTTTCTTTGGCTTTTAAATAGAATACTTTTATTATTGAAATAGTATCTTTCTAAAAATAAATTACTTTGGAAAGAGTTGTATGAGGTAAGAATGTGAAGTTTCCATTTCTACACCCTCTCCCACTCCCCATCAGCCCCCTGCTCCCAGTTCCTCCTTCCTCAAAGAGAGCTTTCACTGAGTTTAGCGCATTTCCTTCCAGAGCTCTTCTGTGCGTGTACAAATGCATGCTCATGTGTATGTGTGTGTATAGCTTTTTCTTCTTTTTGCATCCTGTTTCCAAGTCTTCCC
>NW_012101255.1:3495059-3498262 GCF_000951045.1 Mandrillus leucophaeus
TGTTTAGTGAAGTTGTACGCATGCTCTCTTGAGGCGTTCTCCCCTTACCAGTCGAATGTCTCTAGAAGGTCATATACCATTTAAACTCTACCATGTTGCCTCTTAATGCTCATGCTTGAGCTCACTTGCCCAACTCCTGAGGTCTTATTGGAAAACTGCTGATTACCAGTTTCAGGCTTTTTCTATCTATTGGGAGATTGCCTTTCCCCGGCACTAGCTGCAACTGACCAATTATTATTTTGGAGAGACAGTTAAGAACCGCCTGACCATCACCTGCTGGTTGCCTGACATTCCTGGTGGGAGGTGCGGGGAGTCCTCTCCTGCCCTGAGCATGACTGACTAGCTACCTACTGTAACATGAGGATTCACTCGGTCTGGGGAGAGGCCTAAAATACGAAATTTCTGCAGATGCTGCAGACATGAGTCCTGAGCACAAAGCCTGGACTTGGAAAATGCAGGTGCTTAGAAATGTCTGTAAACATCCACCTGTGAGGACAAATGACACGTCTTACTCCTTATTGCTACCTCCTCCAATACCTATCTTTTATTTCCACAATCTATATGCTGTAATGCAGAGGACCTGGTTTGGGTGGGGACACAATTAGTAGGGCTTGCTTATCATAATGACTTAGTTAAATGAGAGCTCATTAAGAGGATGAGGGAAGATGGGAGGTAGTTCGATAATGGGAAAACACAGTCATTTAGGATGTAAAAACTATGCTACTTACAGTAGTTATGGTCTCCCCTATTGATGCCCCCATTGCAGTACTCTCAGCGGGACTAATACCAGCAGCATTGCCCAACCTCATTCCCCAAAGGCCGCGTGGATCCCCTCTCAGGCAATCTTAGGTTTAAGAGAAGTGAATCATAGTTGGCCTTAAAAACACAGTGGGGACTTCTAACCTAGGCAGCAGACTTAGTTTCTAGCTTCTGTTGTCTCAGGGCATCCTACCTCCATGTGCCTTCATGTATATAAAATTAACAGGCAGTGAACTCTACTACTAGAAAAATAAAGTAGTCCTTGTGTGAATTTAGGCAGAATTATAATTGTCTACCCCAGTGGTTCTCAAACCTGAGATCACATTACAATCCGAAGCTTGTATGAAAACATACATATGCCTGGGTCTCACTTCTAGAGAGTCTGCTGTAGTTAGCTTGGGCAACACATGAACAATATTCCTCTATGGCTAAAGAGGAGATGGCATTAGCTCATCAACTGCACTGTCACTGCAATAAGTGAAAAGTTGTTAGGTATTGACTTCTTCTATCGTTCTCCAACACATTAAGGCAAAGGTGTCTCTAGTCATCTTAGAAGCACTGCAAATTTTTCAGTAGTTTTAATTTTAATTCTATGTACTTTATAATGTGAATACATTAGAACTGCTTTTCAAGGGGGAAGTGCTAGATGCTGCAAAAGGTCTGATATAAGTGGCATGAATCCTGACCGTGAGGTGCTACTTCCCCAAGCTCCCGGAAATAGGAAGAATAATGTTTTACCTGCGGCTGAAACTAATACAATCTACACATAATAGATAAAATTAAGCAACCAAATGATTGTAAATATGTGATTATAAAGTTTTCTTTGGCTTTTAAATAGAATACTTTTATTATTGAAATAGTATCTTTCTAAAAATAAATTACTTTGGAAAGAGTTGTATGAGGTAAGAATGTGAAGTTTCCATTTCTACACCCTCTCCCACTCCCCATCAGCCCCCTGCTCCCAGTTCCTCCTTCCTCAAAGAGAGCTTTCACTGAGTTTAGCGCATTTCCTTCCAGAGCTCTTCTGTGCGTGTACAAATGCATGCTCATGTGTATGTGTGTGTATAGCTTTTTCTTCTTTTTGCATCCTGTTTCCAAGTCTTCCCCACCATTCTCACTTAAATCTACTGTAGTCAGGTTTTCCTTTATCCCAGGCAACTTTATCACAGGCAACTTCAGCAAAGCTCCCACAGTGGTAAATCCTATGGCAAATCTCTAATTGTCACAGTGGCTCATTCCTGACACCACACACATCTGGTTTTCTTCCTGCCTCCTAGCTACTCCTCCTCAGTCTCCTCTGCAGTTTGTTTCTTTAATTCTCTCTCTAATCTCTAAATGTAGACACCTTTTCCCCAACCCCTAGTCCTCCAAGTCCTTTCCTGCTCTATGTGCACTTTCTCCCTTAGTGATCTCCGCTAGTCTCTTGGCTTTAAACACCATCTGTACGCTGATGACACCCAAATTTATATTTCCAGCATGAATAACTCTCATAAACTTTATGTTTTGGTTTGTTTTTTGTTATTACATGAATATTGATTTGTATGCATTTATCTTTTTTCCTTCCCAACTTTTACTTTAGGTTCAGGGATACATGTGCAGGTTTGTTACATAGGTAAATTACATCTTGTGAGGATTTGGTACACAAATAATTTTGTCACCCAGGTAATGAGTACAGCACTTGATAGGTAGTTTTTCAGTCCTCACTCTCCTCCCGCCCTTCACCCTCAAGCGGCTCCAGAGTCTTTTGTTGTCTCCTTTGTGTACATGTGTACTTAACATTTAACTCCCACTTCTAAATGAGAACATGCAATATTTGGTTTTTGGATTCCTGCATTAATTTTCTTAGGATAATGGCCTCTGGCTCCATCCATGTTGCAACAAAGAACATGATCTCATTCATTCTTATGGCTGCATAGTGTTCCAGAGTGTATATGTACCACATTTTCTTTATCTAGTCCACGGTCAGTGGGTATCTAGGTTGATTCCATGTCTTTTTTTGCGGGGGGAGGGATTTGTTTTATTAATTTAGTTTTTAATTTTTGCTTTAAATTTTTTTTATTTCAGTAGATTTTGGGGGAGCAGGTGGTATTTGGTTACATGAATAAGCTCTTTAGTGGTAATTTCTGAGATTTTAGTGCACCCATCACCCAAACAGTGTACGCTGTACCCAATGTGTAGTCTTTCATTGCTTGCCACACCCCACCCTTTCCATGAGTCCCCAGAGTCCGATGTATTATTCTTATACCTTTACATTCTCATAGCTTAGCTCCCACATACGAATGAAAACATACAATGTTTGGTTTTTCATTCCTGAGTTAACTTCACTTAAAATAATATTCTCCAATTCCACCCAGGTTGCTGTGAATGCCATTATTTCATTCCTTTTTATGGCTGAGTAGTAGTCCGTGGTGTGTGTATGTATATATATATGTGTGTGTGTGTGT
>NW_012101255.1:3498907-3550499 GCF_000951045.1 Mandrillus leucophaeus
TATGCTTGTGGGCCATTTGTACATCTTCTTTTGAGAATTGTCTATTCATGTCATTGGCCCACTTTTTGATGGGATTGTTTGTTTTTTCTTGCTGATTTGTTTGAATTCCTTGTAGATTCTGGATATTAGTTATTTGTTGGATGTATAGATTGTGAAGATTTTCTCCCACTCTGTGGATTGTCTGTTTTCTCCCACTCTGTGAGTTAACTCTTCTGATTATTTCTTTTGTTGGGTAGAAGCTTTTTAGTTTAATTAAGTCCCATCTATTTATCTTTATCTTTGTTGCATTTACTTTTGAATTCTTAGTCATGAAGTTTTGCCCAAGCCAATGTCTAGAAGGGTTTTTCCAATGTTATCTTCTACAATCTTTATGGTTTCAGATCTTAGATTTAAGTCTTTGATCCATCTTGAGTTGATTTTTTTATAAGGTGAGAGATGAGGATCCAATTTCATTCTTCTGCATGTGGCTTGCCAATTATCCCAGCACCATTTGTTGAATAGGGTGTCCTTTCCCCACTTTATGTTTTTGTTTGCTTTGTCAAAGATCAGTGGCTGTATTAGAGTTTATCTTGGTTCTCTATTCTGTTCCATTGGTCTGTGTGCCTATTTTTATACCAATACCATGCTGTTTTGGTGACTATGGCCTTTTAGTATAGTTTGAAGTTAGGTAATGTGATGTCTCCAGATTTGTTCTTTTTTCTTAGTCTTGCTTTTGCTATGCGGGCTCTTTTTTGGTTCCATATGAATTTTAATACTTTTTGTTCTAGTTCTGAGAAGAATGATGGTGGTATATTGATGGGAATTGCACTGAATTTGTGCATTGCTTTTGCCAGTATGGTGATTTTCACAGTATTGAGTCTACCCATCCATGAGCATGGGATATGTTTCTATCTGCTTGTTTCATCTATGATTTCTTTCAGAAGTGTTTTGTAGTTTTCTTTGTAGAAGTCCTTTATGTCCTTGGTTAGGTATATCCGTAAGTATTTTATTTTTTTGCAGCTATTGTGAAAGGGGCTGAGTTCTTGATTTGATTCGCATCTTGGTCACTGTTGGTGTATAGTAGAGCTACTGACTTATGTACATTAATTTTATATCCTGAAACTTTGCTGAATTCATTTACTGGTTCTAGAAGCCTTTTATGGATGAGTCTTTAGGTTTTTTTAGGTATACAATCATATCATCAGCAAACAGCAATCCTCTTTAATGATGCAGATGCCTTTTATTTCTTTCTCTTGTCTGATTGCTCTGGCTAGGACTTCCAGTACTGTGTTGAACAGAAGTGGTGAAAATGGGCATCCTTGTCTTGTTCTAGTTCTCACAGGGAATGCTTTCAAATTTTCCCCATTTGGTATAATATTGACTGTGGGTTTCTCATAGGTGGCTTTTACTGTGTTAAGGTATGTCTCTTCTATGCCAATTTTGCTGAGGTTTTTAATCATAATGGATACTGGATTTTGTCAGATGTTTTTTCTGCATCTATTGAGATGATCATGTGATTTTTGTTTTTAATTCTGTTTAAGTGGTGTATCACATTTATTGACTTAATTATGTTTAACCATCCCTGCATCCCTGGTATAAACCCCATTTGATCATGGTGGATTATCTTTTTGATATGCTGTTGGATTTGCTGCTCTATCCATATGAGCAGGAGTTGCAAGATAGTCCTGCCTCCTATCTGCCATCTTAATCCTGGTTTGGGCTGATTCCATGTCTTTGCTATTGTGAATAGTGCTGTGATGAACATACATGTGCATGTGTCCTTATGGCAGAACAATTTATATTCCTTTGGGTACATACCAAATAATGGAATTGCTGGATCAAATGGTAGTTCTGTTTTAGGTTCTTTGGGAAATCTCCAGATTGCCTTCCACAGTGACTGAACTAACTTACACTCCCATCAGCAGTGTCTAAGTGTTCCCTTTTCTCTGCAACCTTGCCTGTATGTTATTTTTTGACTTTTTATTAATTGCCATTATGACTGGTATGAGATGGTGTCTCAGTGTGGCTTTGAGTTGTATTTCTCTAATGATTAGTGATGTTGAGAATTTTTTCACATGTTTGGCCATGTGTATGTGTCCTTTTGAGAAGTATCTGTTCATGTCCTTTGCTCATTTTTTAATGGGGTTATTTATTTTTTGCTTATTGATTTGCTTAAGTTCCTTACAGATTCTGGATATTAGACCTTTGTCAGATGCATAGTTTGCAAATTTTGTAGATTGTCTGTTTACTCTGTTGATAGTTTCTTTTGCTGTGCAGAAGCTCTTGGTTTAATTAGGTCCCACTTATCAATTTTTTTTGTTTGTTGCAATTGCTTTTGGAGTCTTTATAATGAAGTCTTTCCAGGGCCTATGTCCAGAATGGTATTTCCTAGGTTTTCATCTAGGTTTTTTATAGTTTTGGGTTTTACATTTAAGTCATATGTCTTGTGTAAGTATTTATGAGTTGTACATTTTTTAAGTGTACAACTTACAAATGAGAACGTGACCAGGCATGGTGGCTCACGCCTGTAATCCCAGCACTTTGGGAGGCCAAAACAGGCAAATTACTTGAGGTCAGGGGTTTGAGACCAGCCTGGCCAACATGGTGAAGCCCCATCTCTACTAAAAATACAAAAATTAGCAGGTTGTCATAGTGCATGTTTGTAATTCCAGCTATTCAGAAGGCTGAGGCATGAGAATCGCTGGGAGACAGAGGTTGCAGTGAGCTGAGATCATGCCATTCTACTTCAGCCTGCCTGGGTGACAGAGTGAGACCCCATCTCAAAAAAAAAAAAAAAAAAAAAAAAAAAAGAAAAAAATGAGAATGTCTTAGAATATCCAGGACTGCAATCAAGGTGACCTAAGTTTAATTTCTGGGAAGCAAATGTGAAAGTGATTGAATTTAGTGAGTGAAAACTGAATCAATTTTATCATGAGATGGTGAGAATGAAGAATAGAAAAAGAAAACCCAGCAAGCAAAAAGTATACATTGTTGTCCAGTATGCTCAGTCTGAAAATATTTATTGAATATCTGTGGTAGAGCAGGCACATGCAAAAGAGTGAGACACTGACTCAGACAAACAGGAATTCAGCCCTAGAAAGATTCAGGCACTGCTAATCTATTGCTCCATCTATGGCTTTGATCAGATTCCATCCTCACTGAGCAACTTCAGGTTTATGCCCTGATCCTGCACATTATACATGAATCTTTCAGGCATTTCAAATCATGTCTCCCAATAAAACAACCACTTTCAGAATCATAATAACAACATCAGTGTTTACTTAGCACATGACAGCCACTAAACACTTTACAATCTAATTTAGTCTTTGAGGTTATTCTCTGAGGTACTTAGTATCTCTGTTTTCTAGATGAGGAAACTGAGGCTCAGCAAGATTAGGTAAATAGTCCAAGATAACATTGCTCCACATAGTGGCAGAGTGAAGATAAGGACACAGTTCTGAGTCCAAAGCCTGTGATCATAATCCATGAGCTATCCTGAGTCTAGGATTCTGGTTTAGACAATTGGTCCTTCATGGATCAGTTGAAACAGATCAGTGCTTTGCTGCCCATCAACTTTGAGTGACCTGATAAAGCTTTATTTTTGCCTAGCAAGGCTGACAAGCAGGCCTTGACCTAAGTTTACACAAATTCATGGCACCATAGTGAAAGGCTTAGCTTGGGAGCCAGTGCACATCCCAGAAGGACATCTATCTCACTTTTGCCCTTCTAATCCCAAAAGAGGTAAACAGCAGCAAGGACCACAGTGTTTATGTAACAGGAAGAATGGCCTGTGTGTGAAAGACATTGTATTCTTCCTGAGAGGTTTTCTTCCATGTCACTGCTACTCATCCTTTACCAAGAACCATGCTACTGGCTTCAAAGGAATAAAGGAGAATTCATCCTGAAAACTGCTCTGCATCAGCACCTCTGTCAGTGAAGAAGGTGCCTTTGGACCACACCCATTTTTATCCAGAAGATTTCTTCCAGAGGCCAAAACAATGAAGAGGTCACAGATGAGGTGGAAGACATTTTGGGAACAAGACATAACACTATGGAAAATGTCATTAAATACCAACAAAATGATGTCAAATACATACATCTATTTGGAAAAGCAGAGGTGGGGGAGGAGGAAATAACAGAAGAGGAGCCAAAATACAGGAGACAAGCATAAATAAGCAATGGCAAATGAATAATGACTACTACGTGTTGGTCCTGTGTGCCAGGTACTTTATATGTGCTGTCTTAGATGATTCTCAAAAGGACCCAATGAGGTAGATCTCTCAGATGAGGTCTCTTTCCTGTATTGGCTGCTGAATCAGGATTTTCCCCCGCTTGGCCAACTTTAGAGCATTTCCAGTTTTGATGCTAGGAGGGGAGAGGGCACCATGTGCCTGATGCTGGGCACTACTGGAGGGATGGAGTGGACCCTGGGTGAGGGAGAAGACCACCCCTCATATTGTCTTATGCCCAATTTCTACCTCCAAAGAAAGAAGAAGTAAAAACTAAAAGGCAGAAATGAAATCCACAGGCAGACAGCCCAGTGCTGCACCTTGGGCCTGGTAGTTAGAGATCGACCCCTGACCTAACCGGTTATGTTATCTATAGATTCCAGACATTGTATGGAAGAGCATTGTAAAAATCCCTGTCCTGTTCTGTTTCATTCTGATTACCGGTACATGCAGCCCGCAGTCATGTACCCGCTGCTTGCTTAATCGATCATGACCCTCTCACGTGGACCCCCTTAGAATTGTGAGCCCTTAAAAGGGACAGGAATTGCTCACTCAGGGAGCTCAGCTCTTGAGACAGGAGTCTTGCTGATGCTCCCAGCCAAATAAACCTCTTCCTTCTTTAATTCGGTGTCTGAGGAGTTTTGTCTGCAGCCAGTCCTGCTACCTGGGCACCTTGAGGATAGCACAGCCCCAAGAAGAGGAATGAGTGAGCCCAGGGAAAACAGCCAGACCAGGAACACCCACACTGGACTATGAGTGAGCAAGAAATACATTTTTGTTCGTTCATTTACTTAATGCTTTCATTCATTCAACAGCCACTTGCATAGGTTTACTATGTGCCAGGCACTACTCTAAGGGTTTCATATATATTAGCTCCTTAAATACACAAAACAGCATTGTGAGGCACATGCTAATATTATCACCACTTTACAAATTAGGAGACTGACACAAGAAAAGGCTAAATAACTTTCCAAGGCACAAGTATCTTACGAGACTATTGATTAAGAGTTTTATTCATTACAGCAGTGAGGTTACCCTAACTAATACAGTGTTACTGTGAAGATATTTTCTATTCAGACTTAAAAGAATAATTTTTGCCAAGGAGTTTGCAAAGCCCAGAAGAGTAGCTTTAAAGACATTGAAAGTGAGGTTCAAAGGACATCTCATATTTTGTTGTGGCTTTGTTCAAAACATTTATGGCAATGGTGAGTTTATTCAGATGATATGAGAGGGAATAATATTCTATTAATGAGTTTTTGAAGGCATCTATACAATGTTATCTAAAAAATTTCTTGTGAAATTCAGTCTTTAAACTAAAATGAATAGGTTTATCATTTGGGTTCTGATGACTGTGTTCTCGTCTGCTGAATGGTGTCTTCTCATCTGCTAAATGAGGGGTAGAGATGAATGAGCCGGGAAGTACCTTCCAGCATCAACATTCTAGGCTGGCTCAACACGGGAAATTTAACTTAAAGTAGGAGTAATTGCTTTACACAAACAGTTTAAGACTTAAGGCCAAGTCAAGCTTCTCGCCCGTCTTAACTCTGAGCTTGGAGCAGAAGTCATGAAGTGTCTGTGTAAGAATGTGAGCATATTTACAGACACCAGCTGATGTAAAGGAGTCTAGCTACATTTTAACTCGGGTATCATTTTTTAAAAAATCACATACATTGTATGACTCTACCTTAAAGAAAATGATTAATTGAAGTATTTCTTTTTTTATGCAAAGTAGAGTATTGCTAGATCCTGGAAAGGTTTCTAAGAGAAAACACATCAGCTCAGCTAATCCAATTTGACTTCCTCTTCCTTCCGTCATTTTCTGCACCCCTTTGTTCTCTGTCCTTTGAACTCTTCCTCATTAGCACCCCTGGCTCTCTAATTTCGCAGTCCCACCATTTGACATTGAATTCACCTTTCCTTTTGACAGAACCTGCTGCTTTATCTTTTCCCTTTTCTAACTTTGCAAAGATAAAATCTTATTTCTCAATGAAAACTGAGACTCGGATACAAGGTATATCCAAGAATTGACTTAATTGTCAAAGAAAATTAGTGATGAGTCAGATAACTGAGCTAACCCAAAATCCAACTTTAAATCTGGCATAATAATGGTCCTTTTTCAAACTCAGAGCGTAAGCAAATCACTGCTTTTTGAAGGCTTCATGAAACTCAATCAAGCATGCAGCAGGGTATGTGAATGGCAATATTTACAAGAATCAATAGTACCAGCCTGTCTTTCACCGGCTTGAACCTAACCAAGCTGGAACAACCTCAGGTGTAACTAGAAACTAAAATCTAAACAGCAAATTTTAAGCTTCTGCTCCATTGAGGTTAAAGTAGCAACTACAATTAATTTTATCAATGAGGCTGAGTAGTCTCTAAAAACAGATTTGAGAATTTGATTTTACTCTTCAGCTAATTGGGTTCCTATTGATTCCATAAGCTAAAGTTAGACTGTAAATCTAATATTCTCTCTCTCCTTTCTCCCTGCTCTGTCTCCCCACCTCCTTTACCTTGGTCCTCCCGCCTCCTTTTTATCCCTCCCTCCCCTGTCTTCCCTCTTCTTTCTCCTTTACCTTTGGTTGCTGGTGGGGGAATGTCTTCCAAGGCACAGGCTTTTTACCATTTCTCCTTTGAAGGGTCCAGTCCATTCTCATGAATCCACTTCTCTTATCTCTGTCTGTGATTTCTATTTTTGGTCTCTAGTTCTATTCTTTCATCTAAATTCCAGATCTACATGACACATTTTCATGAATGTTGTAGCTTGTCTCCAAGAATGCTGCATCAATTCTTTCTCCTGTTAGTGGATTCTATCCCTTCACCCCCTTGAATCTGGGCTGATGTGTGACTGTTTTAACCAACAGAAATAGTGATGCTGTGACACTTCTAAGTCTGGGATTTAAGAAGCCTCGCAGAGTCCATCAGGGTCCCTTGGAACACTAATTGTGGGAGAAGCAATCCCTGAAGAAAGCTAGCTATCATGGAAGAAATCCAAATATCCTGAGGCCACTGTGCTGTAAGGAAGACCAAACTAGCAAACAAGAGGAAACCATGTCCCGGTGCGTTGGCTCACGCCTGTAATCCCAGCACTGTAGGAGGCTGAGGCAGGTGGATCACAAGGTCAAGAGAAAGAGACCATCCTGGCCAACATGGTGAAACCCCATCTCTACTAAAAATACAAAAATTAGCTGGGCGTGGTGGCACGTGCCTGTAGTCCCAGCTACCTGGGAGGCTGAGGCAGGAGAATCGCTTGAACCTGGAGGGCAGAGGTTGTAGTGAGCCGAGATCGCACCATTGCACTCCAGCCTGGCGACAGAATGAGACTCCGTCTCAAAAAAAAAAAAAAAAAAAAAAGAAGAAGAAGACAGAGATGCCCCACCAGTACCCAAATGTCTCAGACATCACAGCTCAGGCATCAGACACATGAGTAAAGAAGCTGTAAGCTAACCCCAGCCTGGGGTGTCATTTGACTGGAATCATATGAGGAACCCCAAGTAAGAACTACCTCTCTGAGCTCATCAAGGCCACAGAATGGTGAGAGGTAATCATAAATAGTTGTTTCAAGCCACAAAGTTCAAGGTAGATTGTTATATGGAATAAATAACTAACAGAGGTGTCTGACTTTCATTCTATCACTGACTCTTTTATTCAGCAATTGTTTGTTGAACACTTACTGTATGTGCAGCAACTTGCAAGGCACTAGGAACACGAATGAACAAGACAGGCCCAACCCCTATTACTTTTACGGGGTTGACGGTCTTTTGGAAAGACATGGAAAAATTGGTTGATTGATCATTTCAGCTGCTAATACCTGTTCCCCTGTGCTCACTCTAAGCTGGTGACTTTTCTCATTTTTCATTGAGACTTTAGAAATAATCAGAAAGGAGCTCCTTCATCAGCCTAGAATGTAGACTCCTAACCTACCAGCATCTATGTAAAATTCCCCACCTTTTCTTTTCTCTGGATGAAGTGTCTCCAGAGATTGCCCCATCCACTTGAGCTCTGGATCCCATCACCTAACAATGACTTCTCTATCACTTTCATCAGAAAGCAAACATGCTCCAGATGATCTCAACCAGGATCCCAGCTTGAATACCATCTTTGGGCTAATGGCCCTGGAACCCATATCTCCAGCCTTGATCTATCTGCAGAACCACAGGCTTTTATATATTCAGCCTTCTACTTGGCCCCTCAACTTAGATACCTGATCTATCTGAAACTTAGCATGACCCAAATAGAACGCTAGATGTTTCACCTGCAGCCTATTCCCTCTCACATTCTTCCCTACCCCCATAAATAGCCTCTTCACCAATTCTGTTTCTAAAATAGATAAGTTATCCTTGATTTCCTTCTCGCCCTTCCCCCCACATCCAACCCAGTAGGCAGTCCTATTGACTACCTTCAAAACATGTCCTGAATCCACCCATTCATCTTCAGCTTCAGCATCTCTATCCTGGTCCGAGCCACCATCCTCTCACTGAATTGCTGAAATTTCAAGCCTCCTAACTTGCCTGCCCCTTTTCACTCTGACCCACACAACCTGAGCCTCCTCTTCATATGAGTGGCTCACTGGAAACATCCAAAGGGCACTGAAAAGGATCTTAACATTCTACTAGGTTTTAAGAACAGGCCTAAAGCAAGATACGCTGCATGACTCACAGCAAATTACTCTAAAATCCCTCTCCAGCCATCCATGCCCGTCTCCACGGCAGCCACTCAGAAATCTCTCCTGGCTCTTTTCCGCACCCTTTCTTTGCAAACTCTCCCGCTAAACTCCTTCAGCGCTGGCTGTTTCCCTCTCCCCTCCCCACTTCTGCTCAGCTGTTCACTAAGGAGACACAATTAGCTTTTCTAGGTCTCCTTCAATTCATCTTTTATTCCAAGCAGCAACACAAAGGCAGGCTCTAAGACCTCCTTAGAAAGAAAGGGGGAGGTTGCAAACATTTGTTATACTATTCTGTTTCTTTTTCCCCCAGTCACAAATTATCTCTAGGAAAAACTTACTGTTCACTGAAATGAGGACATCATATTGTCCAGGTCACCTTCCAGACACCCCAGCATACTTCCCTCAATCCTTTTCTCCTATTGGGTTCAGCCAAGTTCTGCTCTGACACAGGCCTTGGAGGGGTGGGGTTGAGGGCACTACTGAAGTTGCTGGTGAGGACCAGGTCCTCTAGAGTTTCTCCTAGAAAAGTGACTTTCACACTTTTCTTTTGCAACTTATTATAAGAAATACATTTCACATCTCAGCCAAGTGCACATATGTGTACACACACACATCTGAAGCAAAAGTTTAATATTACTTAACCTTTACTCTGGTATTTTCTATTCTATGTATGTCATTTCAAAATGGTACCAACCACCTTTTAGTGATACATACCAAAATATTTACAGATGAAATGATATGAGGTCTGGAGCTTGCTTCAAAATAATTGAGACAGACAACTAGATGAACAAGATTAGCCATGAGTTGATCATATCAAACTGGGTGATAGGCACATGGGAGTTTGTTATACTATTCTAAAATTTTATATATTTGATATCTTTAATAAAAAATTTAAAACAAAAGAAAATTATTGGTCATGCCCCAATAAGTTGATTTCAGAACCTACTAATAGGCCAAGAACTAGTTTGTGAAGTACCTTCTAGAAAAATCTAGGAGTTGGGAAGTTTAAAATTAGATGGCAGGAAAACAAATCTACAACTAAATTTAATGCTCTATTTACACTCCACCCCCTAATGAAGTCTGTTTCTTCTTCCAGGGTTGGGAGGTAGGATATTTACTGAGTTTTCTGCCACCCTCAGAGTACAGTTTCATATCAGATGTCATTATTTGCCAAAACTGAAACAAAGAGGTGATCTCCACCCACCAAGATTCAAGCCAGTTTCTCATGAACTGCAGTTTCCCAGATATCAGGGGATTTATCCCTGGGGACCACAGGGACCAGCCACCTGGGTGATTCTATTTGTGAGTAACCCAGTCATATAGGAAGCAAACTAAGGGATACTGTCTGTGACCAAAATCCTGGAAAGGATCTGGTAGGATCTGGGCTGGGCAAGAAAGCCTGCTCAGTCCCTCCTCCACAGCCAGGCTATTCACCACTTCTGGCTCATCAGCTGCTTCCTGGTGCTTTCCTGGTGTTCTCTGATGACCTCCATGGTCACCCCATGCTCTTCTTATTTTCTAATTAGTTTCATGGAAGTAAGAGCTCAGGCAGCCCTTTAGTTTGTGGCCAAATATAAGGTTGTTTTGTATCTCTTGGTCACAAGGTTCTCCTGAACGAATCTCAAGTCTGCTTCTCCAGAGCCCTCCATTGTGCCAAGTCCAGGACACCTTGTCTCAATTTTGCCTTGTAGGCAACACACAGGAACTAAAACTATAGAAAGGCTGAGAAAGGACACGAGATTGTAACTTCTGTTTGCTCGGTTTCCTTTGCAGCTCGTGGCAGAGAGTTGAGACTTAAGTAAGAGGCAGGGTCACTTTATGAATTTGTTTCTTTCTTTTTCTTTTCTTTTCTTTTTTTTTTTTTTGGGACAAAGTCTCACTCTGTCATCCAGGTTAGAGTGCAGTGGTGCTATCTTGCCTCACTGCAGCCTCCACCTCCCGGGTTCTAGCGATTCTCCTGCATCAGCCTTCCGAGTAGCTGGGACTATAGGCGTGTACCACCACACTCGGCTGATTTTTGTATTTTTTACTAGAGACGGGGTTTCACCATATTGGCCAAGCTGGCCTGGAACTCCTGACCTTGTGATCTGCCCACCTTGGCCTCCAAAAGTGCTGAGATCAGAGGCGTGAGCTACCGCGCCTGGCCTTTTTTTTTTTTTTAAGTATTATTAAAGTCTTTTATTTTAGGGTCAAAGGTATATGTGTTGGTTTGTTATGTAGGTGAACTTGTGTCATAGGGATTTGTTGTACAGATTATTTCATCACCCAGGTACTAAGCCTAGTACCCAATAGTTTTTTCTCTGATCCTCTCCCTCCTCCCACCCTCCACCCTCAAGTAGGCCCCAGTGTGTGGTGTTCCCCTCTTTGTGTCCTTGTGTTCTCATCATTTAGCTCCCACTTATAAGTGAGAACATGTGGTATTTGTTTTTCTGTTCCTGTGTTAGTTAGCTAAGGATAATAGCTTCCAGCACCATCCATGTTCCTGCAAAAGATAGGATCTCATTCTTTTTTATGGCTGCATGATATTTCATGGTGTATATGTACATTTTCTTTATCCACTCTGTCATTGATGGACATTTAGATTGATTCCATGTCTTTGCTATTTCTAATCGCGCTGCAATGAACATATGCATGCATGTCTCTTTATGACACAATGATTTATACTCCTTTGGGTATATGTAATGGGATTTTTGAGGCAAATGGTAATTCTGCTTTGAGAAATTGCTACACTGCTTTCCACAATGGTTGAACTAATTTACACTCCCACTAACAGTGTATAAGCATTCCCTTTTCTCCGTAACCTTGCCAGCATCTGTTATGTTTTGACTTTTTAATAATAGCCATTCTGACTGGTGTGAGATGGTACCTCATTGTGGTTTCTCTAATTGCATTTCTCTAATGATAGTGCTATTAAACTTTTTTTCATATGCTTCTTGGCCGCTATGTTAATCAGGGTTCTGTAGAGGGATAGAACTAGTAGGTTAGATAGATATAAATGGGAGTTTATTAAGGAGTATTAAATTCACATGATCACAAGGTCCCACAATAGGCCGCCTGCAAGCTGAGAAGCAAGGAAGCCAGTCCGAGTCTCAAAGCTGAGGAACTTGAAGTCTGATGTTCAAGGGAAGGAAGCATCCAGCATGGGAGAAAGATGTAGGCTGGGAGACTAAGCCAGGCTGGCCTTTTCATGTTTTTCTGCCTGCTTTACGTTCTAGCTGCACTGGTCGCTGACTAGATGGTGCCTATGAAGACTAAAGGTGAATCTGCCTTTCCCAGCCCACTGACCCCAATGTTAATCTTTGGCAACACCTTCACAGACACACCCAGGATCAATACTTTGCATCCTTCAATCCAATCAAGTTGACAATCAGTATTAACCATCCCAGCCACATATGTGTCTTCTTTTGAAGAGTGTCTGTTCGTGTCCGTTGCCCACTGAGGCTGTTTGATTTTTCTTGTAAATTTGTTTAAATTCCTTATAGGTGCTGAGTATTAGACCCTTTGTCAGATGCATAGCTTGCAAATATTTTCTCCCATTCTGTAGTTTGTCTGTGTATTCTAATGATAGTTTCTTTTGCGGTGCAGAAGCTCTTAAGTTTAGGTAGAGCCCATTTGTCAATTTTAGCTTTTCTTGCAGTTGCTTTCGGTATCTTCATCATGAAATCCTTTCCAGTTCCTATGTCTTGAATGGTATTGCCTAGATTGTCTTCCACAGTTTCTCATAGTTTTGGGTTTTACATTTAAGTCTTTAATCCATTTTGAGTTCATTTTTGTATATGGTATAAGGAAGGAGTCCAGTTTCAGTCTTCTACATGTGGCTAGCCAGTTATCTCAGCATCATTTATTGAATAAGGAATCCTTTCCCCATTGCTTGTTTTTGTCAAATTTGTCAAAGATCAGGTGGTTGTAGGTGTGAGACCTTATTTCTGGGTTTTCTATTCTGTTCCATTAGTCTACGTGTTTTTTCTTGTATTAGTACCATAGTGTTTTGGTTACTGTAGCCGTGTAGTATATTTTGAAGTTGGGTAGTGTGATGCCTCCAGCTTTGTTCTTTTGCTCAGGATTGCCTTGGCTATTTGAGCTCTTTTTTCGGTTCCATATGAATTTTAACACTTTTTTTTCTAGTTCTATGAAGAATTTCATTGGTAGTTTGATAGGAATAGCATTGAATCTGTAAGTTGCTTTGGGCCGTGTAGCCATTTTAATGATATTGATTCTTTTTATCCATGAGCATGGACTGTTTTTCCATTTGTTTGTGTCATCTCTGATTTCTTTGGCAAGTGTTTTGTATATCTCATTGTAGAGACCTTTCGCTTCCCTGGTTAGCTGTATTCCTAGGTATTTTATTCTTTTTGTGGCAATTGTGAAAGGGATTGTGTTCCTGATTTGGCTCTCAGCTTGGCTGTTGTTTGGTGTATAGGAATGCTAGTGATTTTTGTGCATTGATTTTATATCCTGAAACTTTGCTGAAGCTGTTTATTAGCTTAAGGAACTTTTTGAGCTGAGATTGTGTGGTTTTCTCCATATAGAATTATTTCACCTTCAAAGAAGGATAGTTTGACTACCTTTCTTCCTATTTGGATGCCCTTTATTTCTTTCTTTTGCTTGATTGCTCTGACCAGGACTATATTTGGTACTGTGTTTGAGCAGGAGTGGTGGGAGAGGACTTCCTTGTCTTGTTCCAGTTTTCATGGGGAATCTTCCAGCTTTTGCCCATTGAGTATGGTGTTGGCTGTGGGTTTGTCATAGATGGCTCTTTTTATTTTGAGGTATGTTCCTTCAACACATATTATGAATCTCAAGGGCCCTCAGCACTTTTACTTTCCTGGCTTCTTCCTACATTAAAAATACTTGAAATTATATTTTGCCAATGCATTGCTATAAAGACAAATAATATTAGTATGAAAACATTTTCTTCAACCTAAAAGTTATTTTTTCTTCTAATTTTAAAAGAAATTAAAACTGAAAATAGTGTGGCTCTTAGTTGTACCTACTGTGCCTAATGGATGTTGAATCTGTTAAGATATGCCCACTAAGTATCTGTTGATGGATAGGTGGATGGATGGATGTTATAAAAGAGTTAACTTTAGGGGTAAGAACATGACATAGAAGAGAAATGGGGTATGAGGAAATCCTTTATTGTGCTTTCTTCTATCTATTCACACTGCCCTGAGCTCCCTGGTCTCAGCCATGATGTATGTGATCTCCAGTTCACTTTGAAGGATGGGAGCATTGATGTGAAGCATTGGTGTGAAGCTTGATTTCCCACGTATAAGTCACCACAACACTAATACAAGATTACAATTTCCAAATTTAAAATAAAATTAATTTAAGCACACTGACGGAAATATCAAGAATAAATTTCGTCTTCTACTACAAACATCACTGCAAATGTCTTAGCATTTGTCATTAGACCATTCTAAAAGGTGTTTAGAAAACTACCTTCAGAATCTGGGACTTGTTATCATAATATTTTTCAGCTGTTGATTAATTGAGTATCTAGTCTTATGGTCCAATGAGTCACACATAGAAAGACGTAAGATTGGCAATGGCTCCTACAATATTTCATATTTGTTATTTTCAGAACTTACCAACAAGAGACAATTTATTATAGTATTTTTTGCTGACGTGACCCTAATTTGCTTTTCCCCACTGTTCTACAGGTCAGAATCTAAGATGGAATCCTGAAAATCCTATGCTTTTCAAAATATATTTTGAGTTCCCTTTAACCTAACACAGAGATGCCAAGTGGCGCATTTAGCAGTAGACTGTGCGTGTCCTCAAGCACGGATGGAGTGGCACACTAGAGAGTTTGAGAACGACTCTTAATATTGTCAGAACTGAGTTAACTGAGTTATTATTTTAGAGCAGCAGTAGGCAAACTACAACCTGTGAGCCAAATCTGGCCCACCACTTGTTTTGGTATAGACCAGGAGATAAAATTGTTTCTACATTTTTTCAATGGTTAGAAAAAAAGTCAAAAGAAAAATAATATTTAGTAACATGAAAATTATAAGAAATTCAAATTCCAATGGAAGAATAATATTTAGTGACATCAAAATTATGTGAAATTCAAATTCCAGCATACATAAATAAAGTTTAATTTGGAACATAACTAAGTCAATGTATTTATGGATTATGGCAGCTTTCATGCCAAAGAGCAAAGTTGAGTATTTGCAACAGAGATAATATGGCCCACTAAACCTAAAATATTTACAAATATTCAACGAAATATTATTCTTCCATTGCTCAGGAATTTCTGTGCTCCAAGACAGGGGTCAAGTGTTTTCTGTAAAGAGTTAGATTACCTAACTTGCCCAAAGTCACTCTCAGCAAATGCCCTACCTGGGATTCAAACCCAAGACCATCTAATGTCAAAGTTTATGCCCTGAACTATGTTATCATAATGACTCCTCAAGCCTTTCTTGGCATTATGGAGGTTTGTCACTAGTACTTCGCCTCTGAGAAAAGACGGTGTAAAACTTACTATCTTAGTCTGTTTGTGCTGCTATGCATACCATGGACTGGGTGACTCTAACAACAGAAATTTCTCAAAAATCATGTGGGCAGAATTTTGGGAGATACAAAATCTAGGCATCGGCAGACCCAGTGTTTGGTGAGGGGCTGTGTCCTGGTGGAGAGAGAGGGAGCAAGCTCTCCCCTGTCTTTCATAAGGGTACCAACCTCATCATGAGAGCTCCATCCTCATGACCTAGTTATCTCCCAAAGGCCCCATCTCCAAATACCATCACACTGAGGATCTAGGCTTCAACATATAAATTTTACAGGAATACAAATATTCAGTGCATTGCACTTACTAACTACTGTACGAAGTAATTCTTCCTTTTATTTGTCTTAAATTTGCAACTTTAAAGCTTCACATGAAACTTACTCCTGGTGAGTCCGTGTTTATCCAGTCACAGCTTTCCCTGCTGTATGTATTTTAATCTTATCCCCCTCTAGGTCTTTTTTCAGGGGAAATGGAGGGTCTCTGCTTTCTATATATGGAAGTCACCCCTGCTCTTCTTCAAGCCTACTATGATTTGATTTTTTTAAATGCAGTGACCAGAATAACACATGATATTTCTAGGTTCAATAAACTGGCAAGATAGTGGCTATTTTCATTTCCCATGTCTTCTTAATGATTCATAACATTTCACTGTTGTTTTAGTTCATCTTCTTGGGGCTACAGAAGCAAAATAGGTAAATGTTTTCAGCTTACAATTTCCCAGTCATATTCCTGGAGTATAACTTTGCTCAGGACCAAGCATCTTATTATATTGCTCACATTAGTTTTCTCTGAATAGTTTAAGTATCATTTTTTTCTGCAGAGTTACAGGTTTTTGGTTCTCATTCTAGAGACAAAGGTACAGTACAAATAACATGAGTGTGTGTGTCCCTGCACTGGGAAAGGCTGACCAGTGAGGCAAGAAAAACCTATATTTCTTTAAAAGAAGCAGAACTTCCACATTTTCCCAAGAGTACCAGATATGATCTAATCTCTGACAGACTCTTCCTATGACTCATGACTCTGGATACATCTTGTAACAATCAAGCTTTATCTTAACGTGGATGAGAGTATCTATCATCTGAGCAATGCAGATAAAGCAGATCTTTTTAAAGGCTTCTATGTCTTCCAAAAAAGTAGAAACAATATTTTGATTCAGATATATCTTATGCCTATCTTCTTAAATACATTTTTGCAAAACATATATTTCTGACAGGTTTGTAGGTAAATTTGCATGTAAGCCTCACTGTAATTACCAGTTGGTGGTGGGGGTTTGACCCTGACACAGCTCCTGACAGTACATGTCTAGGCTTTCTAAGGTAATCAGTCTCACGGGCTGTATAATTTGAGATGATGCCATTCATCAACCTGGCTGAGAAAGACTGTAATTCCTGCCTAGCAATTCATCAACACAATGAAAGATTCTATTGATGAGGCTCTTTCTGGACATTCATGCAACTTTTTCAAAGTCTTCAGTGTTTTTCATTACCTCGCCCTTCTATGATATTCGTGTTTATTCTGTCTAGTCAGCTAGTTCCTTTTGTACTAACTTCTCTCAGTCCCTTTTTAGAAAACCTGACAAAAATTTCACCCACTCTTACTATTTAACACATTTTCCCATACTATATGTGTTTTTTTGTTTTATAAAATTAAGTTTAGAAGCCAAGAAGAATACCTTTGTGATAAGGGAAACCAAGTGTGTGGTATCCCTTTTGACTATACTGAGCACCTTTCCTCAACCAGGGTAAACATCACACTGTCCTGAGTTCCCAACAACTCACGGGGGAAAGAGGAGTGGACCCCTTCTGCCTCCATGAAATAAGTATAAATTGTGAAGAATGAATAATTAATTAGGATATTGCTTTAGAACTTTTTAAAATAACTATTATAGTAAATGTAAATATAATCCATGTGTGAAGATAAACAAAATACAAACAGAATACGTTTTACTTGCTTAACAAGAATCTATACTATAGAGTAGAATCATGTCTTACCCAGAACATAGACTCTAAAATCAATCTGTAATAAGAAGATTACATATAATCCAATCTTCTCTTGAAAAGAATCAAACACAGTATTCATAGCTTTGGACTTACAGCTTTTTGCTATGTGTGCAGGATGGACAGAATATAATAAATAACACACATGCCAAATACGTTTACAGTATTTTATTTCCATGAGGGTAGTTGAATTGGACTCACAATGTGCACATATTATGTGATATTATGTGACTGTACTATATTTCATCTCTTCTGAATAGTAGTAGTAATGATGATGATGGTGATGATGATGATGATGACAATGATTATGCTAAAATTGTGCATTGTGGTTAGTGGTAGACACTAAAGCCAATGAGATCATCACAGCACCGCTCAGATCTCCTTCCGTGTTGTAGGGTCAACCTTAGCCAAGGACACAATGGTGCCAGCTAAGTTCAAAGGTAAACTAATTTAGCATAATTCAGATGTCTCTATATAATAACCAACCCAAACATTTGGAACATGTGTTCTACTTATTATCTTGCTTTCCATATAAGCAAGTAATTTGCTGATATGAAAATATATGGAAATCACTTGATAATTTCCATGTTTCATTAATGGTCTGAGATGACTCAGCACAGACCTGAAGAAACAGCTTTCTTTGGCATTTCTTCCTGTAACCTCTCCCTGCCATCAAACACTTCCATTGACAAGGAATGTACCCTAGGGTGGGTCTCATTTGCTGACTTTACACTTTACTCCATAGCTCAACCTCTCATGTATTTTGTGAGTGGAGATTCCCCAGCCACCCTACCGTATGATTGACTATTGAGATTGACTCATAGTCAATCTCCATGAGACAGAGATTAACTAATGTGAGAATTACTAATTCATCCTCCTTATTATTCTTCGTTAGATAAGACGTAACAAGAAAAATAGTAATTAGGTACTAATGTAATTAGGTATAATTCACATATAGAAGTCAGCTGGATTATATTATCTAGGATGCACAAACTCTGGGCTTGCTGAAAAGCTAGAGAGTGTGACAATGTCACACATTCCTCAGGTGGTCATAATTCCACAAAAAGGGGCTTGCTTACTGGGCTTTATAGAACTGGTACAATTTTATCAATAAAATTTCACGTGTTGACAAACAAACTATTTAAACTTGGTGTAGATATTGTGTCACAGCATCGGCCAATGTTCTCAGAGGAGGATCCAAAGCATTTCTGGACAATCAAAGCTCAGGGATACTAGATCAAGGTGTCTGCACGACCAGTTTGACCTAAAGCCCAAGGAGCTCACTGGGAGCCCAAAGTGGAAAGAGCCCTGCCATTCCCAGGCTCTAAATGGGTCCTACAGGACAGAGCCTGAAATTGAACTAATGCTTAGTTAAAACAAGAGCAACCAGCCATATTTGAGGCTTGCATCAGCGTAAAGGGGCCATAAAACTGGCAGAGTTTGAAAAAAACAAAGCTTTTAACCCATGTCAAAAATAATTATGTAATGTGAATCTCTAATCTTGTAATTATCTATACTAAATAAAATACTCTAGAACTAGAATTATTTCTAATTTATTTCTAATTATTTCTGAATCTAGAAATAACAGACTGTGGTCATGAGCTTTCTATGCATGCCAAATGTGCAGTGAGGTGTTTGTGAGAGGAGAGATAGGACAAAAGATTATAAATCTCAGGTTTGTGTCTCTTAGAGAAGACTTTCTTGGCCCTGAAAGAATTGTGGAATGTTAGCTATCACCTTGAGAGACTGCCCTAGATAGGGCACTTTTAATACATTAGGGACCCAAGAAACCAGGAAAAATCTTACTTTAGGAGAGTAGGTTGCAGGTAGCCCTTGAAACAAAGAATTTCTACAGTCAATTTTGGACTTTCCCTGTTTTATTAAAATGCCGTATACATGTGAACTCTTGCCTATTAAAAAAAAATTCTGAACCACAGAATATCACAATAAAAAGCCAGAAAGAAGAAGGTAAAATGAAACCCTGCATTTTGTCATGTAGTTATTCTGGTTTCTACAACAACTGGAGAAGAAACAAATTAAAAATTATCAATGCTTCTTAAACATTTTCAAAATTCTTATTAAAAGTTTTTCTCTAGTTTTACATCCTTACTGATTCCCCAAATTGACATCATTATTGATAATGTAATGGAACACAAACAGGGAAATATAGTCATGAATATGAAACAGTTGTACCTAAAAATCCAGTCTGAACCATCATAGTTTTATACAGTATGTTCATCAAAATATAATATCACGTGTCATAATCTGTCAGATTTTGGAAAGAAAAATATTTTTATCAAATAGCATTAATCCTTCTTTTTCCTGGTTGAAATCTTATTTTTGAAGCAATTAATACTTTACATAACTCCCATAATTTGTCAGTTGTTCAGTAGGCCACCAGGAGGGCAGCCCAAAATTCAGACCATAGTGTTGTCTATCATAATCAAAATTAGTTATTTTCTCTAGGAAATAACCTAATCAAAAATTAACTTGCTACTTTATTTTTAATTGATGCGTAATACCTGTACACATTTATGGGATACATGTGATATTTTGTTACATGCACAGAATGTGTAATGATCAAGTCGGGGTGTTTAGGGTACCTATCACCTCAAGTATTTATCATTTTTATGTGTTGGGACTATTTCAAGTCCTTTCCTCTAGCTGTTTTGAAAGATACAATATATTGTTGTTAACTATAATCACCCTACTCTGTTATCAAACATTAGAACTTATTTCTTCTATCTAACTGCATGTTTTTACCCACTGACCAAACTCTACTCATTCCCCCAATCCCCAACACCCTTCCCAGCTTCTCATAGCTATCATTCAACTCTCAATCTCCATGAGATCAACTTCTGTAGCTCCCACAGATGAGTGAGAACAGGTGATTATGTAATATTTGTTTTTTCTGTGCCAGGCGTATTTCACTTAACATAGTAACCTCCAGTTCTATCTATGTTGCTGCAAATGACATGCCTTTATTATTTTTATGGCCAAATAGCATTCCATTGTGTAAATATATCACATCTTGTTTATCCATTCACCTGTGGAGAGACACTTAGGTTGATTCCATATATTGACTAATTGTGAACAGTTCTGCTATAAACATGGGGATACAGGTATCTTTCTGATACACTGGTTTCTTTTCCTTTGGATAAATACCCAGTAGTGAGATTGCTGGATATTATAGTTCTATTTTTAGTTTTTCTGATAAATCTTGATACTGTTTTTTCATAGTGGCTGTACTAGTTCTTATTCCTATCAACAGTGCATAAGAATTCCCTTTTCTCCGTATCCTCACTAACATCTGTTATTTTTTGTCTTTTTAATAATAGCCTATTTAAGTGGGGTAAGATGATATCTCATTGTGATTTTAATTTGCATTTCCCTGATGATTAGGAATATTGAGTATTTTTTCATATACCTGTTGACCATTTCTATGTCTTATTTTAAAAACTGTCTATTCAAGTCTTTTGCCCACTTTTTAATGGGATTGTTTGGTTTCTTATTGTCGAGTTGTTTGACATGACAACTTGTATATTCTGGATATTAGTCTCTGATTGAATGAATAGTTTGCAAATATTTTCTCCCATTCAACAGATTTTATCTTTATTGATTGTTTCCTTTGCTGGTCAGAAGCTTTTTAGTTTAATCAAGTTCCACTTGTCTGTTTTGGTTTTTGATACTTGTGCTTTTGGGGTCTTAGGCATAAAATATTTCCCTAGACCAATGTTCTGAAGTGATTCCCCTATATTTTCTGCTAGTAGTTTTATAGTTTTGGGTCTTACACTTAAGTCTTTAACATATTTTGAGTTGATTTTTGTGTATGGTGAGAAATAGGGGAGCATTCTTCTGCATATGGATATCCAGTTTTCCCAGCACGATTCACTTTTTTAAAAAGACATATTTATTCAGCATCGTGTTCAGACAGACTATTACATTTGGCAATCAACAACATGAGTGGAAAAAATCTACATTAAACCCCTTTTGTTGTGGTGCTTTCCACTTTCCACAGAACAGAAACATTAAACTGTTATACAATTAGTCACAACTACAGTCCTCAAGTTTTTTTTAATACAGATGAGTATTGTCTAAAACATGTCCTTTGTGTGTGTGTGTGTGTGGTAGCTAGGCCCTGCCACCACTGTGCTTGGTGGAGTTCACAAATCTCTTGTAACCTGTAGCTTCCTTGTCACTTCTCTAGCTTTCCTCTACTGATAAGCTTTGTTTCCTGGCAGTAACTAATATCTTCTTCTAGTGCCATAGCTATTGCTGCTACTGGAACCACCATAGCCACCTTGGTTTTATGGTTTGGCAAAGTATTGGCCTCCACCACCATAGGAAGCAGAACTTCTGCCTCCAAAGTTTCCTCCCTTCATGGATTCAAAATTTGAAGACTGATGGTTGTAATTGCAAAATCATTGTAGCTTCTGCCACCTCCAAAATTGCTTCCACTACTACCACTAACGCCTGCTTCTGCCTCCTGCATTGTTATAGCTGTCATAGGTGCCAGTCCTGCCATAGCCACTGCCCTGCTTTCCATAACCTTGTTCACCACTTCTGTAGCCTCTGCTTCCTCCTCCAGAGTAACCAGGGCTTCTTCCTCCATAAGCACCAACATTACAAAATTCATTATAACTATGCCACCAGAGTAACACTGCCATCATATCCACCACCACCACAGCTGCCAATAAGCCAACACAACCACTGAAGTTTCCTCCATAACCAAAATTGTCATTTCCACCAAAAGCACCTTCACAGCTACCACCAAAGTTTCCAAAACCACTGTGACCTCTTTGGCTCCATGAAGCCATCTCTTGCTTTAAAAGGGCTTTCCTTACTTCCCCATTATATCCATTCACAGTGCGGTGTTTCTGAATGACAGTCTTATCCACAGAGTCATGGTTGTCAAAGGTTACAAAAGCAAAGCACTTTTTCTTGCCACTGCCTCAGACAGCCATGATTTCAATCATTTAAATTTTCCCATACTGTTAAAAATAATCTCTTAGGTGATGCTCTCCAATATCTCCTTTAATAACACCAACAAATATCTTTCTCACAGTGAAGTGGGCACCTGGTCTTCGGGAATCTTCGCTTGAGACAACTCCCTTTGTTTCCACAACTCTTCCATCTACTTTGTGTGGCCTTTGATTCGTAGCTGCATCCACCTCCTCTAAATTGGTATAGGTGACAAACTCAAAGCTCCTGGAGTGCTAGGTGTTTGGATCTCTTGCTACCACACATTCTGCGAGTGTTTCCCATTGCTCACAATGACTCCTCAGACTCATGCTGGTTGTTTCACCAAGCCTTTGATGAAGACCTTCCACAGCTGTTTGGTTTCTTTAGGAGACCCTGACTTAGAGTGGTAGATGGCAGATGGCAGAATTAGACAGATGGCAGTGGAAAGATACTTTCGTGATACTTTTTCCACAGGCAGAAAAGAGTAAGCTAACAAACATATATCTCATTTATTATTTGTTTGTTTTTATAAATTTAAGAAATACAAGTGCAATATTGTTACATGGATTTATTGTGAAGTGGTGAAGTCTGGGCTTCAGCGTATCCATCACCCAAATAATGTACATTGTACCTGTTAAGTCATTTCTCATCATCTACCCTCTCACACTCTTCCACCCTTCCCAGGTTCCGTTGTCTATCAGTCCATGTATATACATTATTTAGCTTCCATGTATAAGTGAGAACATGCAGTATTTGTCTTTCTGTGTCTAACTTGTTTCACTTAAGATGGTGGCCTCCAATTCTATCCATGTTGCTGCCAAAGACATGATTTTTTTAATGGCTGTGTAGTATTCCATTGTGTATATACACCACATTTTCTTTATGCATTCGTCCATTGATGGACGCTTAAGTGAGTCTACATCTATGCTATAGTGATTATAATTTTGTCCTGTGATAAACATGCAAGTGTAGGTATCTTTTTGATATAACGATTTATTTTCTTTTGGGTAGATACCCAGTAGTGGAATTGCTGGATCAAATGGCACTTCTATTTTTAGTTCTTTGATAAATTTCCATACAGTTTTCCAAAGAGGCTGTACTAATTTACTTTCCCAGCAACAGCGACTGGCATTCACTTTTCTCTATATCCTTGTCATCTGTTGTTTTTTGTCTTTTTAATAATAGCCATTCTGACTGGTACAAGATGTTAGCTCATCATGGTTTTAATTTGCATTTCCCTGATGATTAGTGATGTTGAGCATTTTGTATATGGTTCTTGGCCATTTGTATGTCTTGTTTTGAAAAATATCTATTAATACCCTTTGCCCACTATTTAATGAGATTATTTGGGGTTTTTCTTGTTATTGATGAGTTGAGTTCCTTATAAATTCTGAATATCAGTCTCCTGTTGCATGCATAGTTTCCAAATGTTCTCTCTTTTTCTCAAGGTTGTCTGATCATTTTGTTGATTATTTTTTCTCTGCAGAAGCTCTTTAGTTCAGTTAAGTTCCATTTGTCTATTTTTTGTTTTCGTTGCTTATGCTTTTTAAGTCTTACTCATAAAGTCTTTCCTAAACCAATGTCCTGAAGTGTTTCCCCAATATTATCTGTTAGTAGTTTTATAGTTGCAGGTCTTATATTTTAAGTGTTTAATTCATTTTGAGTTGCTTTTCATGTACGGTGAGAGATAGGGGTCCGGTTTCATTATTTGCGTATAGATACCCAATTTTCCCAGCACCATTTATTGAAGAAGATGTTTTTTCTCTAGTGTCTGTTCTTGGCATCTTTGTTGAAAATCAGTTGGCTGTAAATATGTAAATTCATTTCTAGATTTCCTATTATGTTTATTGGTCTATGGGTCACCAATACCATGTTATTTCTGTTACTATAGCCTTATAATGATGCCTCCAGATTTGTTCTTTTTGCTGAGGATTGCTTTGGTTATTTGGGTTCTTCTTTTGTTCCATATGAATTTTAGGATTTTTTCTATTTCTAAAAATAACATTGGTATTTTCATAAGAATTGCATGGAACCTGTAGATTGCTTTGGGCGGCATGGCCATTTTAATGATACTAATTCTTCTAATCCATGAGCACGTGATGTCTTTCCATTTGTTTGCGTCCTCTTTAATTTATTTCATCATAGTTCACTAGTTTCCATTGTAGAGGTCTTTCACTTCCTTAAATTTATTCCCAAATATTTCATTATTTGATAGCTATTATAAATGGGATCACTTTTTTATTTCTTTTTCAGCTGGCTCAATATTGGTGTATATTAATGCTACTAATTTTTGTATATCGATTTTGTATCCTGCAGTATTACCGAATTTATTCATCAAATCTAAGAGTTTTTTGGTGGAGGCTTTAGGCTTTTCCAGATATAAGATCATGTCATCTGAAAAGAAGAACAATTTGACTTCCCCTTTTCCAAGTTGGATGCCTTTCATTTCTTTCTCTTGCCTGATTGCTCTGTCTAGGACTTCCAGTACTATGTTCAGTAGGAGTGGTGAAAGTGGGCATCCTTGTCTTGTTCCAGATCTAAATGCCTTCAGTTTTCCATTTACTATGGTGTTGCCTGTCATATTTGGCTTTTATTATTTTGAGGTATGTTCCTTCTATCCCAATTTGAGGAGGGTTTTTTTAAATCATAAAGGGATGTTAAATTGTATCAAATGCTTTTTCTGCTTTTATTGAGATGATCATATAGTTTTTGTCCTTCATTCTGTTGTTGTGTGTATGTTGAACCGTATTTGTATCCATGAGATAAATCCCACTTGATCATGATATCCTGCTGGATTTTGGGTGGGTCGTATTCGTTGAGGAGTTTTGCATTTAAATTCATCAGGGATATTGGTCTGTAGTTTTCTTTTTTATTGCAAACTTGTCTGGTTTTGATATCAGGGCAATGCCAGCCTCACAGAATAAGCTATGGAGATGTCCATCCTCTTCAATTTTTGGAATTGTTTGAGGTGTTAGTTCTTCATTGTAATTATAGCAAAATTTGGCAGTGAAGATATCCAGTCCTGTACTTTCCTTTGTGGGGAGACTTTTGATACTGAATCAATCTCATTACTTGTAATTGGTCTATTCAGGTTCTCTCTTTATGATTCAGTCTTGATTGGTCATATGTGTCCATGAATTCATCTATTTTCTCACAGTTACCTAGTTTGTTAGTGTATGGTTGTTCACAGCAATCTCTGATTATCTTATGCATTTCTGTGATAGCAGTCATAATGTCTCCTTTTTTATTTCTGATCTATTTGTGTCTTTTTTTCTTAGTCTAGCTAGTGGTTTGTTGATTTTGTTTATCCTTTGAAAAAACAAACTTTTCAGTGTGTCCATCCTTTGTATGGCTTTGTAGTCTTTATTTAATTTAGTTCTGCTCTGATCTTTATTATTTCTTTCCTTCTTCTAAATGTGTTCTTGCTCTTCTAGTTTCTTAAGGTGAATTGTTAGAACTTACTGGGGATCTTCCTACTTTTTTTGATGTCAGATTTATTGTTATAAAATTCCTTCTTATCACTGCTTTGGTTATATCCCATAGGTTTTGGCATGTTGTGCTTTGATTTTTATTTGTTTCAATTTTTTTTGAACTTCTTCCTTAATTTCTTCCTTGACCCAGTGGTCATTTAGGAGTGTGTTTTAAAATTTCCATATAATTGTACGGTTTCCAAAGTTCCTCTTCTTACTGATTTCTAGTTTTATTCCATTGTGGTCTGAGAAGATACTTGATATGTTTACAATTTTTAAAAATATGTTGAGACTTGTTTTGTGTCCTAATATATGGCTTATCCTGGAGAATATTCCATGTGCTGATGAGAAGAATGTGTATTCTGTAGCTGTTGGATGAAGTGTTGTCTGTCTGTTTGGTCCATCTGGTCTAATGTGCAGCTTAAACTCAATGTTTCTTTGTTAACTTTCTCTCTAGATGATCTGTGTAATACTGAGAATGGGATGTTGAAGTCCCCAGCTATTATTGTGTTGGAGTTTATCTCTCCCTTTAGATTCAATATTTGCTATCTGTCTGGGTATTCTGGTACTGGGTGCGTATATGTTTAGTATAGTTATATCCTCTTGCTGAGTTGATCTCCTCATCATTATATAATGACCTTCCTTGTCTCTTTTTACTGTTTTTCACTTTAAAGTCTGTTTTGTCTGACATAAATATAGCTATTCCTGCTTATTTTTGGTTTCTGTTTGCACGGGATATCTTTTTCCATCCCTTTATTTTCAGTCTATATGTGTCTTTACAGGAGAGATGAGTTTCTTGTTGGCATGTAGTTGGGTCATGTTTTTTAATTCATTCAGCTACTCTATATCTTTTAAACGGACAGTTTAATTCATTTACATTCAAACTTTTTATTGCTATGTGAGGGCTCTTCCTGTCATTTTATTAATTGATTTCTGGTTGTTGTATATATATCCTTTGTTCTTTTCTTTCTCTTATTGTTTATCATTGCGGTTTAGTGGTTTTGTGTAGTAATAACAGTTGAATTCTTTTTCTTACTTATTTATATGTTTGCTCTACCAGTGCATTTTATACTTTTGTATGTTTTAATGAGGATAGATATCATCTTTTGCTTCTACATGTGGGACTTCTTTACACATTTCTTTTTCTTTCCTTTTAAATTTTCTTTCTGTTTTTGTTTTTTAAGAGAAGTGTTTTACTGTGCTGCCCAGGCTGGCCTTGAACTCCTGGGCACAAGTGATCCTCCTGGCTCAGCCTCCCTGGTAGTTGTGACTATAGGTATGCACCAACACATCTGGTCAAGTATTTCTTATAGGACCAGTCTAATGGTGAATACTCCCTTTAGCTTTCGCTTCTATAGGAGAGACTTTATTTCTCCTTCACTTTGAAGGATAACTTTGCTGGGTGTAATATCTTTGGCTGACAGTTTTTTTTTTTTTTTCCTTTCAGCATTTTGAATATATAATCTCATTCTCTCCTGAGCTATAAAGTTTCTGCTAAGAAATCTGCCATTGGTCTGATGAGGCTTCCATCATAAGTAACTAGATACTTTTCTCCTGCTATTTTTAGAATTCTCTCTTCATCCTTGACTTTTGACAGTTTGACTATAATGTGCTGTGGAGAGGACCTTTTTGAATTTTATCTGTTTGGAAATCTCTGAGCTTTCTGTTTCTAGGTGTCTAAATTTCTTGCTAGACTTGGGAAGTTTTCAGCTAAATTTCATTAAGTAGGTTTACTATCACTTTTATTTTCTCTTCACCTTGTGGGACATCAAAAATTCAAATAATTTGGTTGCCTTATGGTGTTCCATATGTCATATAGGCTTTGTTCATTCTTTTTTCTTTATTGTTGTCTGACTAGGTGATTTTAAAAGACCCTTTTTTGGCTGGGTTCAGTGACTCACACCTGTAATCTCAGCACTTTGGGAGGCCAAGGTGGTTGGGTCACCTGAGGTCAGGAGTTCGAGACCAGCCTGACTAATATGATGAAACACTGTCTCTACTAAAAATACAGAAACTAGCCGGGTGTGGTGGCTAATAGGCTGAGACAGGAGAACCTGGGAGGCAGAGGTTGCAGTGAGCCGAGATTGCACCATTGCACTTCAGCCTGGGTAACAAGAGTGAAACTCTGTCTCAAAAACAAACAAACTAACTAAAAAACCTTTTTCAAGTTCTGAAATTATTTCTTATGCTTGGTCTAGTCTATTGTTAAAGCTTTCATATGTATTTTATATTTTATTCAATAAATTCTTGCATTACAGAATTTATATTTCGTTCTTTTTTATGATATCCATGTCTTTAGTACATTTTTCATTTATGTCCTGAATTTTCTGATTTCTTTGTATTGTTTTTCTTAATCCTCTTGTGCCTCACTGAGCTTTTTAAATATTATTTTGAATCAGTTTGAATTATTTATTTGAGATTTCATAAATTTCCTTTTCATTGGAATCGTTGCTGGAGAATTATTGTGTTCCTCTGGAGGTGTCATATTTCCTTGCTTTTTCATGTTTCCTGTGTTCTCCTGTTGATATCTGTGCATCTGGTGTAACGGTCACTTCTTCCAATTCTTGGAATTTGCTTTCATAGCGGAGGACTTTTTCCTGAAGATGTCCCTATGGCATTGGTTGGTAGGGTACTTTGGCTTTGAATTAGGGTGTGTGCAATAGTGTAGTCTCTTTTTTATTTCTTTGGCTATAAGCAGTGTCAAGAGTGTCTGTAATTCCCTCAGTGGCTTAATCATTAACAGAGGGTGCGGTGAAGTTTTGCTGGAGACAGGGACATCAGGTGGGCTAGCCGTTGGGTCCCAGTAGTGGCGGCAGCATGCCAAGCATGCCTGTCCTTGGCTCCCAGGGAAGTATACACTGGCATTGTTTTTAGCAGGTACAGGTGAGCCAATTCTTAGGCCTCCAGTCTGCTTACTTGGGTGCCAGTAGTGGCAGTGGTGGGTCAGGCTGGTGGGTGGGTCCTTGTGCCTCCAGGCAGTGGGTGTAGTGTGGGCAATGATAGTAGCAGTAGTGGGACAATTCTCTGCCTCCCAACTGGTGTTGCTTCTCTGAAGCAATCCTGTTATGCAGTCTCCAGGCAGATCCCTGTGTTAGTCTCAGGGCCCTCATGAGTTGAGGGGCTCTCCCATGGCTAGGATTGGGAGAGTCTGCAGTGAGAATGTAGACCACTGGGAGTCACTCACTCACTCTTTCCCCACATTGAGGATCCTCTGCAGACTCCCAACTGATCCTGTCATCCCTCAGCTGACTACCTCACTCCCCTCTCCTTTGTCTTCGGTGTCTACTATCACTTCTCTGTTGAATTCCAGTGTTCTCAGGTGATCTGTTAGAAATGTGATTATCTACTCACTATTTTGGTTCCTCTTTGGGGAGGAGGCAAGCAACAGATGCTTCTAGTCAGCCATCTTGAAGTCTCTTCTTATATTTAACTTGCTACTTCAATATGAAATGTTGACTCAGAGATGGGGTTTCTTTGATTTTTGTTAGTAAAATTCTTTCTGATATTAATATGCTAATACCTCTATCAATGATTTATTTGGATACTGTCTTAATTTAAATACAAGATTCAATTTAGAATTATATTCCTGGTAATGGCAGAGAAGCTTATATCTGACAAATCTTCCTGCAGATACAATAATAACCTTTAGACAAACCACAAAAAAAAGCTGCTATTATAAGGTACAAAAGAACAACCAAAGTTGAGCACAAACTTAAGAGAAGACGGATGGATGAGAGCCACATTTATATAGTTTTGTCCCCAGAGGCACATCCCAGTTCAAACTATGCAGAGTTGAAAGACTAAATGTTGGAATTAGTAGACAAGGACTTTGCAGTGGCTATTATAAATATGTTTAAAGACTGTAAAGAAAAGTTATCATGATGATGGAATAGATGGGAAATACCACAAAGAAATGGATACTATTTAAAAAAAGAATGAAATGGAAATGCTAAATCTGGTAACAAAATATCAGAAGTTAAAAGAAAATTACTTAACAGAATATTGGAAGCAGAGAAGAAAGTGTAAATAAAATTAAAGACACCAATAAAAATGATCAAATCTGAAGAATACAAAGAAAACAAGTTTTAAAACAATGAAGAGTCTCAGTGACCCATAGGACAATATCAAGGGGTCTAACACACATGTAACTGGAGTCTCAGAAGAAGAGATGATAGGGAATGAGGCAGAAAATACATGTATATATTTAAACAAATAAAGGTGAAAAACATCAATGTAGAAATCCAAGAGTTTAAGCAAACAACAAACAGATAGATCCAAAGAAAACGCCACCTTAAAAAAAAATAGTAGAAACTAATGATAAAGAGAAAATCTTTAAATCAGCTAGCAACAAAAGGCATACTACATACAGGAAGACACCACCACAAATGTCAGCTTTCTTCTCATCAGAAAAAAATAAATACATAAAGGCCAGAAGACAATAAAATGGCATCTTTAAAGTGTTGAAGGAAAATAAGACTGTTAAAACAGACATTTTCAGATGAACAAAAGTCAAGATAATTTATCACTAACAGATTTGTACTGCAAGAAATATTAAAAGAAGTTTTTCTGGCTGAAGGGAAGCAGCACCAAAGAGAAATTTTAATTTATAGAAAGGAAATAAGAACACTACACATAGCAAATGTTTGGATAAGTATAAAAGGCCACTTTTTCTTCTCTTTACTTAAAAGACAACTGGTTGTTTAAAGCGAAATTGTAACATTGTATTGTAACATTTATAATCTAATCTACATAAATGTAAAATACATGACAATACTAGTACAAAGAATAGGGTAGCATAAATGAAATTACAGTTAAGTCTTCACACCTCAATGGCTTCTTGGTAACTGTGACTGTAAGTGAAACAACATGTAAGGAAACTAATTTTACCATAGGCTAGTTGATATAATCAAGAATTATGTTCCTATAGATTATTTCTGGTAACAAAAACATCACTAAACTTCAATTAAACACCCAGAACACTTCTAATATTAAATACTGGATTAAGTGTGAGCTATACATACATTTAAGAACAATTAATAAAACGTCAGATATCAACGCCATTTTTGGTGATGAGTGAGTGACAGTGGTCATATTGGTAGTGGGTTGAATCCAGGAATAAATGTTTGCAAAGTGAAAACTATAAGGAATACCGCCTACCACCATACATTTCAAAAACAATCACAAATATGGCAGCTTGCTGAGTGCTTTTGTACCCCATCGTTTAGTGTTGTGCATTTGTATGATTATTGTATACTTAATGAATTTTTGTCTTATAATAACTTGTATTCATTCATTTTCCAGCCTGCTTACTCCAATTCAGAGTCATGGGTGGCTGGAGCCTATCCCAGCAGTTCAGGGCACAAGACAAAAACCAGGCCTGGACAGGATGCCATTGTATCACAGGGTACACTCACAGACACACCCAGACTCACTCAGGCTGGGACCATTTAGACACACCAATTAACCTAACATGCACATCTTTGGGATGTGGGGGGAAACCAGTGTACCCAAAGAAATCCCATGCAGACATGGGGAGATCATGCACACTCCACACAGACAGTGGCCCTGGTGGGGAATCAATGTTTTTCTCATCAATGTTATAACAAAATGACGTGTAATGAAAGAATATTATTTGAGGACCTGCTGTACACTGTTGTAAATTCTTATATTTTGAATGAAGTGGTACAATTTTAACTGTAAGTAGACTCTGATGAGTTATGATGCATATTGTGATCCTTAAAGCAACCAGTAACAAAATGCAAAGATAAATCTAAAAATGGAGGAATCTAAATGGAATGCTCAAATATATTTGATTAACTCAAAAGAAGGCAGAAAAGGAAGAAAGGAGGATAAGACAAATAGAAAATAAATAGCAAAATGCAGACCTAAATCCAACAATATTAATTACATTAAATGTAGATTATACACTTCAATTAAAAGACACAGAATATTAAGCTGCATTTTAAAAAAAGCAAGACCCAACTAGATGATCTCTAAAAGAGATAGGTTAACATCCAATATATCACTGGATAGATGTTTCCTAAATTGTGCATAATAAAATTGGAAATATTCTTGGGTTTTTTGTTTTTGTTTTTTGAGATGGGTCTAGCTTTGTCGCCTAGGCTGAAGTGCGGTGACGCGATCTCCGCTCACTGCAAGCTCCGCCTCCTGGGTTCACGCCATTCTCCTGCCTCAGCCTCCTCAGTAGCTGGGACTACAGGCGCCCGCCACCACGCTTGGCTAATTTTTTGGTATTTTTAGTAGAGACGAGGTTTCACCATGTTAGCCAGGATGGTCTCAATCTCCTGATCCCATGATCTGCCTGCCTCGGTCCTGGTTTTAACTAAATATATTTAAGTTGCAGTTTCCTCTAAGAGTCACAACCCACTGAATAGATAAAATTTGTAATTTTATAGGACAATGCTGTTTCTCTTGCTGCCAATCAAATATTTGTTCTCTTCTCTTCCTGCTTCCTCTATAACCACATGCATTAATACGTCATCTTTAAACTTCAGACATGATCTAATACTTCAAACCATTTTTAAGCATATAACATCATGGTTTGAAATTGGAATAGTCTTTAACGTGGATAGGAATCATTGGTTAAGTGAACAGATCATTAGACTGAGAGTCAAGTGTCCCACAGTGAGACACCTGCTAAGGTAGAGAGGCACTGTGCACTGGTGAGAACGTAAGGGGACAGGCAGTCCCGTAAACCTTGCTTTAACCCCTGTCTCCTCCTCATATTGGCTGTGAGACCTGACAGTTTCACAAGTTAGCTAATTTTTGGTTTTCTCACCCGCTCCCTCCTCTCTTTAGGAAGATGATTAAGTGCCAAACTACGTAGGTTCAATTCGAACCATCTCCTAACTAAATAACTTTAGGCAAGTATTCACCTTCTCCATGCCTTAGCTTTCTTATCTGTCAGATGAGTAACACTAACCTTATATGATTTATGTGGATTAATTGAGTGAATATTTGTAAAGCACTCAGAACAATGCTTGGTAAGTAGAAAGCATTATATAAGTGTTTGTTTGCTAAATAAAATAAATACTTCATTGATTTATTTTAACATTTAATTAAGGTGAGTTAAATAAGTCACTTACCATTGTGTCTGACAAATAGTAAGTAGTCAGCAGGAGATGCCATTACCATTACAGAAGGTGATGTGGTGATCATTGCTAAGCCTTGCCTTACTAGTACACTTTCAATCCTACACTGGGGAGAAGTCTGTTTGCTCATTCTTAATGAGAGTTCATAACCCTTATGCAGTTTTGCTCCTTATAGGCCATATAATCAAGTAAAATAGTGATGGTAAGGGAAAATTTGTTCATGAAGAGATCCCGTAGGGAGTTAAAAAAAAAAAAAAAAAAAAAAAGAAGGGTGGTAATATAAAGTTGTAACTGTCAGGACTGTTCAAACCTGGTGAAAATGTTAGCGAAGAACCAAAACTTTACCTTTAGAGTGGGCATAATTAATAAGGAAGAAATCAAGCTTTCAGAGCCTTTGGTCTGCAGACTGGCAGCAACAGCATGCCCTGGGAGCTTGTTAGAAATGCAGAATGTTGGGCCCTTCCAAATCAAAATTAGCAAGATCCCCAGGTGGTTCTTATACAAATTAAAATTTGAGAGGCATTGTTGTATAATATTTTTACTTTCCATGTTTTTTCCTGTAGTTTGTTTTGAATGTGCCATATCAATGATACTGACTTTTTGGCCATGTTAGGTCTTTTTTAAAGTGACACGTTTCTTTGAAGATGTGACTAAAATTTGGCTACATGCATGATTTTAGTTTATCCCTGGGACAATTTTTTTAATCAAATGTCACTTCTGGTTTTATAATGCAAATAAGCATGAAAGGAGTCACCATGCATGTTTTAGAGCAAATGTCACGGCATTTCTCAGGTTTATTACATGAGGGATGCATGTTTTTAAAAAAATCATCTCTGAATCACTGGCGTTCAGAATTTTATCATTTTTCATTGTTCCCTCTTGCTTAACCTGAAGGTGAAAAATGAAAAGAGGTCTCTGATTCATGCTTCTTCTGCTATAATGAAGCCACAACTCACTGAGTTTTAAAATAGAATGTTTCAAGACCAAGTATTTTATTTGGATGCATCTGAGGGACTAAAATATTTCTATTGAAACTCTCTGTGAGAAAACATTCTAGATATGAAACATCTGTTTTTGGTCATTCCAGTTAAAGACTAATATTTGAACAGGGCAGAGAGGCCCGTGGTAATATTGTGTTGTTCTAAGTACGGTATTCCCATGATTCAATATTCGTGAAGGATTGGGTCAAAGTATTCACCCAACTAACATGGCTCAAACATTCCCAACATATTCGCGAATATGTGCATCTGCAAATATATTAAACACACTTTCCCACTTCCTCTTTTTCTTTCTTTTTGGGGATAGAGGGTGGAGAGTGTGGGTGGGGGTTGGACACAGCTATGGAAAAACCCTGAAGCTCAAAATCACGGGTAAAGCGCCTGGAAAGAGTCAACGCAGACAGGAATGTCAGATTTAGTATTTCTCAGTAGGATTCATTACAACCAGTAGCTCTTTCAGACGACCTTCTGGGTCGGAGTGAAGATGATCAAGACACCTGCCATTTACTTTGGTGTGGGTATGGGGGTCATCTGTTCCCACCTTTTGCAGAGCAAGAGGTCAGAAAGTTCCAGCCTGTAGTCTAACTTTCTTTGTGTAGGGTGCTGGAGCTCAAGGCCTTGTGATCAAACCTTTAGGTTTTCAACCTTGGCTGCACAGTTGGAATCACTTGGGGAGCTTTAAAAGTTACTGATGCCCAGGTTTCACCCCCAGACATTCTGATTGAATTGTTCTTAAGTGCAACCTGGGCATTGAGATTATGATGACCAGTGTGCAGACAGGGGCCTCTGTACCACAACCCTTGGGGCTCCTCTCTCGCTTCCTCAGAATACACCCTCCTCTCTGATTTCTGCTCCTCAAATAATCCAGTTCCTTTTCTATATCCCCAGAGTTTCCCCCGCAGATCCTTTCCAAGGCTGGGTTCTTCTGCCCACGGTGTTTGAGCCCTCAGTCTCTTGGGTCTTGGAAATCATTATGGGCTGAATTGTGCTCCCCAAAATTCACACATATGTTGAAATCCTAACATCCATCCAATACCTTAAAGATGTGACTGTAGAGCCAGGGCCTGTAAAGAGGTAGTTAAGGTAAAATGAGCTCATATGGGTGGGCCCAAATCCAATATAACAGGTGTCCTTACAAGAAGAGGACATCAGGAGACAGATAGGCACAGAGGAAAAACCATGTATTACTACAGAGAGAAGATGCCCATCTACAAACCAAAGAGAAAAACCTCAGAAGAAAGCAATCTTGTTGACACCTTGATGTCAGACTTCTAGCTGCCATAATTTCGAGGAAGTAAATTTCTGTTGTTTAAATCCCCCAGTCTGTGGTACTTGATATAAGCAGCCCACGCACACTAAGACAGAAATCCTCCCAGCACACAGGGTGCATTTTGAGTCACGGTCCTTCTCTCTGCAAAGACTGAGTTTGCTGGCATATAGGTTAGCCTTTACTATCTGAGAGAGTTTTTGCATAGAGAGGAACACACAATTATATGAACCTTAATGTCAGTGGAGTGAGCATTTAGGTATTGGTATAAAATTTGATTAAATTCCTTTAAACATCAATTGCAAACTTAGTATGTCTGATTCTTTTGAACATTTCAACACCTTAAAATACAAAATACATAAAATGCATTTTGTAGACAAAACAACAAAACTTGTTACAACATTTAACCTTAAACTATTCCAAACATCAAGTACCATGTGGTGAATTTATTTCTTCCTTAAAGTTGTTTTATACCTTTCTAGGATTAGAGATAAACTTATTTTGATTTCTTCCTAATGTTTCAGTAATATTAGTTGGATACCTTCTGGGTAATAATTTTTACTCAACCCCAAATTCCCTGGGGTCCTGGATTTTTTTTTTTTTTTTAATGGAGTCTCACTCTGTCGCCCAGGCTGTAGTGCAGTGGCACGATCTCGGCTCACTGCAACCTCCGCCTCCCAGGTTCAAGCGATTCTTCTGCCTCAGCCTCCTGAGTAGCTGGAATTACAGGCACCCACCACTACACCCAGCAAAGTTTTTGTGTTTTTAGTAGAGATGGGGTTTCTACCATGTTGGCCAGGCTGGTCTCAAACTCCTGACCTCGTGATTCTCCCACCTCAGCCTCCCAAAGTGCTGGGATTACACAAAATTCAGTTTTTCCTCCTAAAGTGACTTAAACTTAAGACAATAGTGAGCCTCTCTTTCTTATTGTTAAACTTTGTTAGGTTGCTTAAACTTTTTAAAGTCAACTCCTTTCTCTAGATTTTAGTTTGCCCCCAGAACTTGGTGTTTGTTTTCTGAAATAATGTATTTTAAAGTCTCACTTGGTCAAGATGATATAATACATTAAAATATATTGGGGTAGACTGATCTGTCATGTTAGGGTTTTAAACAACATGTATGTTCTTATTGGTATTTTATTGCCATTGCTGGAACCACCAGAGTTTCATAACCTGAGTCTGTGTGCTTAGCAAACCGCTGTAGGACATTTAGGAAATTCATCATTTTGGAATACATGAATGGACCTCTTTTTTATTTGGTTATGCAACTGACCCCTGGTGCTAATTAACAATCCAATTATTGTATACTTTTTGTTACATCATTAGTTAGAAGCTCATAACCCTTCATGAACACCACTTGTTTCAATTTAAACTTATTCTATTTTTATGCTTGCATCACCACATCATGACTAGGGCCTATCTTCTGCTTGAGCTTGAGTGACAAGCAAAATGACAAGCAAAATATCTTCTAATTAGTTAACCTTGGAAGATGCCATGTTCAAAGCTTCCTACCCAATCCATGGCTTCTTCCCATCCTTACTTCACCTAGGGGAGTGGGGAGAAGGGCAGTTTTGGCCACACACAAATGGGATCTTTTGTGTTGAGCTGATGAATAAAGATAGGACGGCATGTCTTCTTCTTTGGCTGATTTTGAACCTCTTTGGAGAGGCTAAAAGCAGACACAGTCAAGTGGGACTTTGTGAGATTTACCCAAGCTGAGCTATTTTGGAGGCATATGCAACAAAGAATGGCCCGGAGTTAAAAGGAAGGTTCTCCTTGTTTTTTTGGAGACAGAGTCTTGCTCTATCTCCTAGGCTGGTGTACAGTGGCATGATCTCAGTGCACTGCCACCTCTGCCTCCCAGGTTCAAGTAATTCTCAGGCCTCAGCCTCCCAAGTAGCTGAGATTACAGGCGTCTGCCACCACACCCGGGTAATTTTTATATTTGTAGTAGAGATGGGGCTGTACCATGTTGGCCAGGCTAGTCTCGAACTCCTGACCTCAGGTGATCCACCTGCCTCGGCCTCTCAAAGTGCTGGGATTACAGGTGTAAGCCACCTTGCCCAGCCCCCCTTGTTTATTAGAATGATGATGATGATAGCCTTTTATTGTCTATTGTACCAGAGCCTGTGGTCCTACTTTATGTATTTTATGTATATATTATATAGTCCTCAAAATAGTCTTTATTTAGTCCTCAAAATAGTCTTTTGAGCTAGGTATTACTTATTGGGCTATTATAAATAATGCTGTTTTTCAACCTCTTTTAAAGGGTTTTTGGTGCAAAAAAATGTGAACACGTTTTTGTTGCATGTATACCTATGGTTGGAATGGATAGGTCCTAGGGTATGGGTGTGATCAGCTTTAGGAGATTTGATACAAATCACATAATAGGAGCTCAAGACTAGCCTGGGCAACATGGTGAAACCCTGTCTCTACTAAATATACACAAAAAAAAAAAAAAAAAAAAATTAGCCAGGCATAGTGGTGGGTGCCTGTAGTCCCAGCTACTCAGGAGGCTGAGGCACGAGAATTGCTTGAACCTAGGAGGCAGAAATTGCAGTGAGCTGAGATCACGCCACTGGATTCCAGTCTGGGCAACAGAACAAGACTGTGTCTCAGAACAAACAAACAAAGGAACAAACCCCAAAGATACATATTTATCACATATCAGCAGGCGCATTATATCAACATGACTTATTATTGTTGATGCTAACTTTGACCCACTTTCAAGGTCATGCTTGCCACTCTTCTCTTGCTATTTTTCCCTTTTCATGTTCCATTCATTAGTAGCAAGTCACTAAGTCTAGCCTACACTCAAGGGAAAAGGAGTTAAACTTCACCTCTGGAGGAGGGTATATGGAAGACTTTATAGGCTTATGTTAAATGACCACAGTAATTAATAAATACTTAGAAGGAGATACTTGGAGGTTATGCAAATATCTCACTCATCCTAAAAGTTTCACTCACTAATTTTAGCCTTCGTCAGTGGATCTTGCTCATAGTAGCTATTATTGTGGTGTTCTAATGGTGATTTCCTATTTCTCTCATTCCTTCTATATTTAGTACTTGCAATGCTTCTGTAAGGAAGAGATTTGTCCCTTCTTACCCATTTATGTATGTATGTATGTATGTTAGTATGGAGTCATGAATATCATGAAGATTCTGTTTTGGGGCTTTAATCCAATACTACCATCACTTAATTTGTTGCTCAGATTGTTCCAACTTTGGCCATTGGTAGCACTTTCAGTTGGTTCTTGTGTGTCTTCAACATACACCATCCTTTTTTTGTTCTTTTTTTTCTTTCTTTCTTTCTCTTTTTTTTTTTTTTTTTGAGACAGAGACTCGCCTTGTTGCCCAGGCTGGAATGCAGTGGTGCAATCTAGGCTGACTGCAACCTCCACCTCCCAGGTTCAAGTGATTCTTCTGCCTCAGCCTCCCAAGTAGCTGGGACTACAGGTGTGTGCCACCACACCTGGCTAATTTTTTGTATTTTTGGTAGATGGAGGTTTCACCATGTTCGCCAGGATGGTCTTGATCTCCTGACCTCGTGATCCCCCTGCCTCTGCCTCCCAAAGTGTTGGGATTACAGGTGTGAGCCACCGCGCCTGACCTTTTTTTTGTTTGTTTGTTTTATTGAGCATTTTTTTCTTAATCAGTTTTGTTGAGGTATAATTTATATACTGTAAAATTTATTGACATGTATGCACATGTTCAACTTTCATACTCATCACATCAGGAGGTACATGATATCAATATGAATTTTAGTATATTTACAGAGTTGTAAAAGCAATGGGACAAGCTAATTGTAGAATACTTCCACCATCCCGAAAAGAAGCCTTATCTTCATTTGCAGTCATTTTCTCATTCTCAATCTCAGCCATAGGCATTCACTAATCTAATTTCCATCTCTATAGAGTTTTTTTCTGGACACTTCCTTTCTGGCACTATAAGATGCTCCTGGCTCATATTGTATTACTCTGCTCTAGATCTAGAAACAACCATTTCTTTAAGGAGCACTGGTTCTGTTTGCTGGAAAAAGGTATTTAGATTTGGGAGGCCGAAGCGGGTGGACCACCTGAGGTCAGGAGTTTGAGACCCTGGCCAACATGGTGAAACCCCGTCTCTACCAAAAATACAAAAATTAGCCGGGTGCGGTGGCAGGCACCTGTAATCCCAGCTACCTGGGAGGCTGAGGCACGAGAATTGCTCCCGGGAGGCAGAGGTTGCAGTGAGCCGAGATCGCGCCACTGCACTACAGCCTGGGCGACAGAGTGAGATGCCATCTCAAACAAACAGACAAAAAAAGGTATTTAGAAATAAAGATCTAAGTGCTATGTGTACTTGTTACTACTTGAGTGTCATTGCTTCAGCTTCTGTTAGTGAACAGAGGTAGGAGATATATGTATGTATACTAACCCGTGTATCTACAATACCTGTATTTATGCTCATATATCTGTATACATGTTAATATAAGTTCATGCTGATAACTGTGACTCTAATCCAGCGCCACAGGGGTCATTCTAACCTTTCACTCTTGCTTATTTGTAACTTCTTTCTCATGTCAGTGAGAAACCTGGCTCTCATTATTTACAATATATTTTCTTATTCAATTTTTATTACTTTTATTTTTTGTTATTTAGTTTTTATTTCATGATCATAAATGTAACTCTGTAATCCAGCTAGACATGGAAGGGAATAAGAAAAATGTGGAACCTAAAGGATAGCAGAGATAGTACAAAGATTATAGGATACTGTGAGCAAATGGGTTGGAGGGGTGCTCTCCTGAGCTACAGAAGCAGCATATTATTTTCTTGTGGTTAGCATAAAACACTATTCAAATTTATTAGTGTTTTCCACAGTCAGAAATTATCTTCTTGCTGGTCTTGCCATTCCTGGACTCAAAGCACTCCATGGCTTCCACCTTATTTATGCCCTCTTTCACCTTGCCGAAGACCACATGCTTGCCTTCCAACCACTCAGTCTTAGCAGTGCAAATGAAAAAAATGGGAAACATTTGTGCTGAGTACAGCATTTGTCATGGACAAGATGCCAGAACCTGTATACTTCAGGATGACGCTCTCATCATCAAATTTCTCCCCATAGGCGGACTTTCTACCAGTGCCACTATGGCATGTGAAATCACCACCCAGACACATAAATCCTGGAATAAAACTGTGAAAGCAAGAACTCTTAATAACCAAATTCTTTCTCTCCAGTGCTCAGAGTATGAAAATTTTCTGCTGTCTTTGTGTTAACAGCTTTGTCTGCAAATGGATCTAAGGAAATGTGGCCCAGGGGCTCGCCATTGACAGTAATGTCAAAGAGCATGGTGGGGTCGACTATGGCTGACGTCGGGGGCTCTGGGCAGTGACAGTGTTTGCAAAGCACTTATTCAATTTTTATATACATGTGTGTTATGTTGATTGGTGATCCTCAGAAACATATGCTCATGTCTTAACCACTGGAAGCTGTGAATGTAACCTTATCTAAGGGGTCTTCACAGACATAATCAAGGATCTCAAGATTTATTTACATTAGATTATCCCGGTGGGCCCTAAATCCAATGGCAAGTATCCTTATAAGAGACACGCAGAGAAGAGAAACATAGAGGCAAGAGCAGGCGGCCAGGTAAAGACAGGGACTGTAGTGAAGCAGCCACAAGTCAAGGAACACCTGAAGTCACCAGGAGCTGGAAGACACAAAGAAGGATTCTCCCCTAGAGACTTCAGAGATACCACGGCTCTGACACCACCTTGATTTTGGACTTCCGGTTTTCAGAACTATGAAAGATTAAATTTCTCTGGCTTCATGCCAAGTCTGTGGTAATTTGTTACAGCAGCCTTAGAAAACACAACATGTAAAAGAGTTTCAGAATTGCTAACCATGCACCTATGAGAAACAAATTTACCAACCAGAGTGTAGCGTTTATATACAGTTTTGTCTGCCTTGTCATATTAAGTCGAAATACTGCATTTCAAAACTTCTTAGGTCAGCTCTATCAGTAGGTGCTCTTTTGTAGTGGGGGTGGTCTGGCTTCTTTCATTAAGCATGATTTTGAGGTTCACTGTTGTTGGATGTATCAGATGTGTGATTTTTTATTGTTGAATAATATTCCATTATATGAATACACCACAATTTTGTAATCCATACCTCTGCTGATGGACATTTGGTTTTTTTTTTTTTTTTTTTTACCAGTTTGGAGTTATTACAAATAAAGCTGCTAAAACCATTTTTGTCCAAGTCTTTGTGTAAACATGTGATTTAAAGTTCCATGATAAATGCTTAAGAGTACAATAGCTCAGTCATATGGTGGGTGTGTGTTTAAAATTTTAAGAAACTGCCAAGTTGTTTTCCAAAAGGCTGTACCATATTTTACATTCCCATTATGAGAGTATGAGTGTTTGTCGTATAAAGAAATAAATTAAAAACTTTATGATAAGGTCCAATTTATCATTTTTTTCTTTTGTGATTCATGCTTTCTGTGTCCTAATTAAGAATTCTTTGCCTAATTCAAGGTCACAAAGACTTCTTCATTTTCTTCTAGAAATATTATAATTTTAGCTCTTACATTTAGGTTAGGATCCCCTTTGAGTTAATTTTTTGCAGAGAGTGAGATGTAAGGGTAGAGGTTCATTTTTTTGCACAGATGTCCAGTTGTTCCAGCACTATTTTTTGAAAAAATTATCTTCTCCCACACACACTTAATTACCTCGACATCTATTTGAAAAAGTGATTGACCATACATATTTCTGGAGTCTCTATTCTGGCCTATTGACCTATATGTTTATCCTTGTGCCAATATTACATATACTGTAGACTTGATAGCCAATAGTAAATATCCTCCAGTTCTGTTGTTCTTCAAGAAACATTTTCTTGATTATTCTTGGTCCTTTGCATTTCTGTATGAATTTTATTAACAGTTTGCCAATTTTTTATCTCTCTCTGTCTCTGTCTCTCACTCACTGTCTCTCATACAGACACACACACATGCATACACACCTAACTGTTGGGATTTCAAAATTTCTCATTTTAATTATGACAAAAATACAGAAAATTGCACCAGTTATAAGTATATAGCTTGATGAATTTCCACAGAGTTAACACATCCATATAAATAGCCTGCAGATCAAGAAACAGTACTATAACACTACTCCAGGGCACCTTTCAAATAATCCACCCAAAGGATACACTTTATCTGACATTTTTTAACTGTATGTTTGTGAGTTTCATTCATATGTTGAAAATAGTTACCATTATGTTTATTCTCACTGCTGTATAATATTCCATTGCATGAATATAACATTTATTATCCATCCTGTTTTTGATAGGAATTTGGGTGTTTCCCGTTTGGGGTTACTATGAATTTGCTGTGAACATTCTTGCAGTCCCTTAGGGAAGACACGGAAGCATTTTTACTTGGATATATATCTAGGAGTGGAACTGTAAAGTCTTAGGTTTCTGTATGTTCAGTTATAGTAGACACCGCAAACGTCATCTAAAATTATTGTACTATTTTATGCTCCTAATAGCAGTCAGTGTATGTGTTGTTCTGATTGGTAACATGTGGTATTTTCTTTTTCATTTTTGCCATTCTGATAGGTAAATAATGATATTGCATTGTGGTTAAACTTCAATTGTGGTAAAATACACATAACAAAACTTACCATCTTAACCATTTTAAAGTGTACAGATCAGTGGAATGAATTCTATTCACACCATTGTGCTACCATTACCATCGTCCACATATAAAACTCTTTTCATCTTCTTAAACTGAAACTCTGTACCCATTAAACAATAATTCACTTCCTCCTCCCTCCAGGCCTAGTACCTCCATTCTATTTACTATCTCTATGATTTTAACTATTCTAAGTATCTCATATAAGTGGAATCATACAATATTTGTCTTTTAGTGATTGACTTATTTCACTAAGCATAATGTCTTCAAGGTTTATCCATGTCTTAGCATGTGCCAGAATTTTCTTTTTTAAGGTTAAATAACATTCCATTGTACGTATCTACCACCACTTGTTTATCCATCTGTCATGGACACTTGGGTCACTTCTACCTTTTGGCTATCGGAAGTAATGCTGCTATGAACATGGGTGTCCAAATCTGTTTGAGTTCTTGCTTTCACTTCTTTTGTTTATATACCCAGAAATGAAACTTCTGGATCATATGGCAATCATATTTTTAATTTTTTGAGGAACCACCTTACTATTTTCCATATTGTACCATTTTACATTCCCACCAAGAGTGCACAAGGATTCCAATTTCTCCACATCCTTACCAACACTTATTATTATTATTTTTTATAATAGCGATCCTAATGGGTATAAGACGGTGCAAAAGATAATTTGTTTTTTCCTGGTGACTAATGCAGTTGAACATCTTCTCCTGTAGTTATTGGCCTGCAATCTCTTCTGCAGATTTTCCATTCAAGCCTTTGCCCACTTTTCTTACAAGTTGTCACCCTTTTTCTATTGTCCTGTAGTTTATTTACATATCTTGAATGAGTACTGAATTAGTCTGTTCTCACATTGCTATAAAGAACTACCTGAGACTGAGTAATTCATAAAGAAGAGGTTTAATTGACTCACAGTTCCACAGTCTGTACAGGAGGCATGGCTGGGGAGGCCTCAGGAAATTTACAATTATGGCAGAACGTGAAGGAGAAGCAGGCACAGTCTTCACATGGCGGAGCGGGAGAGAGGGAGTGAGCGAAGAGGGAAGTGGCACACACTTTCAAACAACCAGATCTCATGAGAACTCTATCACAAGAAAAGCAAGGCAGGGGGTCCACCCCATGATTCAGTCACCTTCCACAAGGCCCCACCCCTGACATGTGAGGATTACAATTCAACATGAGATTTGGGTGGGGACACAGAGCCAAATCATATCAAGTACTTTGTCAGATGAATGTGCTGCAAATATCTTCTCTCATTCTGTGGGCTGCTTTTTCTAGTGGAAGGGGGAATCAGTGGCTTATGCTGTCTCTATGATTTTGAAAATCAAACTTCAGTTCTACCCATTCCTTAAGGTCTCACAGTACTTGGGTCTTTTCTATGAAACATTGTTTTATTAGTTTCCTATAACTCCAGCCTCCATTAATTTTCACCGTCTCTGCCCTTCTAGAGTGTTTACCATCTGATTTTGTGATCTAATGGTAATATAATTAGTTCATATCCTTGTTTGCCTCTCACATACTCTACAGCCAGACCACATTGCTTACGTGCTTTTGCATGCATTACTTTCCTGCCTGACTTTAAATCAGAGGGCAAGGATTTTTTTTAACAAATATTATCCTTAATACATACCAACAAGTACAGCTGTAGCAAGAGCTACAATACTTGTTATATGTAACAAGAGCTACAATACTTGTTATATGTAATACTTGTTATATGTAACAAGAGCTACAATACTTGTTATATGTAATACTTGGTATATGTAACAAGAGCGAGAGCTCAATACTTGTTATATGATTTGAAAAATGTTAATATTACCAGGAATAGCTACTATCCACTAGAAGAACTGATAGTAAATAAATCGTTCCAATTAAATATTTTGTTCAAGAGGTCTTTAAAACAGAGCCACGTAAGTCATCAAGTGAGTCTAACCTCTACAACATAAAGGAATCGTATTGAAACTGTTTCACTTTAACCTCCCTGGATTCTATTTGGAATTTCAGTTATTAACAGTCCTGCATACCACCTTCACCATCTACTTCATCTTGTTACTCACTTACTTCTAAAAATACTTACTTTTGACCTCAGGTTGGTAAAATTAGCCTACTCTCATGTTTGTTTATGCTTTTGTTGTGCTGCTGGTCTCTTTGGTAAATGTACATCTATTCGTATTATGAGTTTGGATTAGCCTGAAATGGTAAAGTGGGATAAGGCGTCAACATGATCTTTGACAGTCTTATTATGTGCATAATTAGCTACCTAATATAAATTTCTGAATAAGAATGGGGGTGCTGTAGGCGGTGGTGGCGAAGTTTACATTCTTTGAAAATCAAATGATTTAGACATCTATATATTTGACATTCACTTTTAAAATGCTTGTAAATGGAACACAGCCATTGCTCAATTTACACTTTCCTTTTAGTTCTCTATCAGTATGTTTGTGAACCCAGAAAGAATTTTTCCCCGAAGTGATATCTGAGTTTCACTAGGTAAAAACAAAAGATTTTAAAAGCCTCATTTAATACTTTTTTGGGGGAGATAGCTACTTAATTAAATTTTATTATTTGTCCTCTGGGACTGAGATGAAGAAAAATTAGACATGTAATCTCTTTCGGGGCTGTTTTGATGGATTGCCTGCATTTCTCTCACATATCAGATAACAAGACGGCCAGTGTTTTTATAGGCTTTGTGCCTTTACCCTTGGAATTCTACAAAAAACATCTCTCAAGTTCATGTGTAACTTGGAATGAAATGCTCCACATGTGCTTCCAGAATTCTCTTTTCTGCATCAAATCAGAAAAAATGACTCATGACTCATAAGGAATTTTCTATCAGCTAATGTGATATTTAGGGAGGTACATGAAATCCTTGAAGCCTCTAGGGCACTATTTAATGTATTATTGCAAAAAAAAAAATAGAGCAATTTTCTATGATATGGCTAATTCAGTCATTATTACAATAGGGATGCAATAGATGTAAAGCATTTCCTCAAGAGCTTAACTCATTATGGAAAAGCAAAACTGGATAAATTAGAATGCTTAGAGACCTGAGGTGGGATAGCAAAATGGATATTCTGGTTAGAGCAGGGTCTGGTTGCACTTAACAGAGGCTGATTACAGTACTTTAACCAAGTAAAGAATTTGTTTACCCAATGTAACAAGAGTCTGGGGGTAGGAAATGCATGGATAGTGAAGGCCCTTGAGAGAACAGGCCCCTTTCCCCTCCTGCTGTACAATGCTCAGCGCTTAGGAATGACTGCTCCACTTTACACTGAATCACAATCTGGACAAGAGAAAAGACAGGTTAAAAGTAGAAAGCTTATGCCAGCTGAGCAGTCCTTTATAGAAAGATACAGGTATCAACAAAAAAATAGCTGTCCATGAAGTAGCTTTTGATCTAGTTTACTGGCCAATGGACTAGATGATCACCCTAGCTGGAAGAGTATTTACGGAGGTATTTTAAATTATTTACTATTATCTCAAGCAAATTCAAGATTCTGTTAGCAAGGAAGAAGAGTACACACTGGATAGGGAAATCAGTAATGTCTATCACATTTGATTAACCAAATTAAGTGCCACACTTCATATTTTAAATCTTGTCATCAGACATTTAAAAGAATGTATTTCATCCATGTCCACACAATTCAAAGTTCACCACCACACAGATCATAAAGAAGTTTTCTTTTGGTTACTGTTTCTCAAGTTACCTGATATTTCAATAAGAAATGATAACTTATGATACAGCCACTTGACGGACTACTGCATAGTCATTAACAATGAAACATACGTAGCAAAAGATTTGCACAAGCATTTCACAAAAAAGTACCTAAATGACTAACAACATGAAAAAGATGCTCACCTTTGTCATTGGAAATATGCAAATTAAAGCCATAATTAAATACCATAATACACCTAGCAAAATGTTTAAAATTAAGAAGACAGAATATCAAGTGTTGGTGCATATGTGGAGCAACTGAAATCCTCATACAGAAAGTATTAGAAAAATCTTCAAAATACCCTTTTCCCACCAAATAAAGAGAAACAAATCTTCAGCAGAAAGCAGAGCTGAAGTCTGTATGTAACCAGGAAAAATGGGGCTAGTCTGAGTGCAGATGCTAGTGGCAGCTGTGTGAGGAGCTGAATCAGATACTCCTGTATTTAGGGGGCACCACAGAAAGGGTTAAAGTGCCCCCAGGTTGCTAGCACCCCGGACCTATAGTAGAAGCAGATACAAACTGTTTTTGAAAAAAAGTATCCACACTTTTTAGGCCATTAAATTTCCCACATATTAAGATCAATGAAATATCATTCAGTCTTTAAGATCACCAAGCATACAAGGAGGCAAGCCACTATGGGTGAGATAGATTAAAAACAACACACAACTTGTTTATATATTGGAATGGTTTCATTGCGCAAAAACAAAAGATTTTAAAAGCCTCATTTAATACTGAGTACTGAGATACAGAGTACAGAATAAGTAGGTAAGAAACGTTTAAAGAAATGAAGCATGGAACCACAAAGATGGGGAAGGAATGCCAGAGTATCAGGAATAACTGGGAAGATATGCGTAACAATAAAATGGAACTTCTAAAATGAAAAATAGACTTTTAAAAATTAAAAAAGTCTCAATGTATGGGGTTTAACAACAGATGAAACATACTTGAACAGTGATCTGGAATACACAGCTGAGGAAATTACCCAGAATAGAGCATAGAGAGTAGTAAGAAGATGAAAAAGATGAAAGAAGCTAAGAGATACGGAGAACAGAAGAGGAAACAGAAACATATGTATTCTGAACTCTAAGACAGTAAAGAGAACTGAGAAAAAGGAATTGAAGAGACAGTGACTGAGAATTTCACAGAAGTGATATAAATCTATTTTCCTAAGTAGAATAAAATAAACCCAAAAGTAGACACATCATAGTGAAACTGTAGAAGAGCAAACACAAAAAGTTTCCAAACTAGCCAGAGGAAAAGAGACAAATCATCCATATGATACAACAGCAATGACAAAAACCAAAATGAAATCGAATAACATCTTCCAAGTGTCCATTTTGCATTGTAGATCAAACCCATTGTTAGAGGATGAAAGTGATATAAATACATTTTCAGATAAAGTTTCTCACCAAGGACCTCTATTAAAGGAACTTCTAAAAGATGTACTTTAGAAATAAAGAAAAATGATCATAGAATGATCTGAGATATGAAAAGGAATAGTAAGTAAAATACAAACATGTAAGTACATATATATACACACATACATAAACAAACATCTGTGTAAGATAGTCTGGAGAGAGGTGCCCAGATTTAAAACATTCTAAGGTTTTTGGATTGTCTAGGGGTAGTGTTTAAGATATTTAACTTAAAACTTTATTGTATTAAATACGCAAGGCAAAAATTTAAGGGTAACACTAAGAGAATAGAAATTGTTAGCATAAATTTGAAAAAAATATGGAAGAATAAGACACACATGCCCCAACTATTTTTCAAAAGCAAGGAAGAAAAAAGCATAGAAAAAAAATGAGACTAATAAAATTAGTTCAAACAAGTCCACATATATGTCAATAATTACAACGAATGTAAATGGAATAAACTTGCCAATTAAAGGTTATACTGCCATATTGGATTAAAAAACAAAATCCAGCTGTGTGAAGTTTATGAGACACAAAAAGGACAGAGAACAGTTGAAAGAGAGGTGGTGGAGAGAAAAGTTATATAAGGTAAACACCAATAAAAAGAGAGCTGGGATGTTTAATATTTGACAAAAATTTTAAGACAAAAAGCAGTACTGGTGATAAAGAGGGTAACTACTAAATAACAAAGAATAAATCCATCAGAAAGGAAAAATATAACAATTTAAATGTCCATTTTCCTAATAGCCTCAAAACATAAAAAGCAAAAATTCACAGAATTTCAGGGTAAAATGGCCAAATGCAGAATTATAAGTCCTCCTTGTTCTTTACTGTAAAACTCATAAATAAAAGAGTGAATACATTCAAAAGATATTTGTATTAGCTTGTGGGATTAAGGATTTTTCTCCATTTTCTAAACTTTATTGCTGTCATATTGCTTTTATAATTAATATACTTTTTTTCAGAAATGAAGTATACAGGTGAAATCTTTAGATAACAGAGGGTTAATTATGGTTTTACTAAATTTGGGGGTAATTACAGTCTGTAGTTTTAGATCCTGTCCCCAGTGATTATCAGGTTGTGTACATTTTAAAGATAATTTCTTGTTTGAGTTTTGCTAAAATTTCAAATGACTTTTACATGGACTCAAGTGGTTCAGACACCACTGGACTCACACATTAAAGAATGTGGTTTACCACACAGTTTCTGCTTTACTCAATAAGAATAAAATACTTCTAGAAAGAATGCATAATAATGCACTCCAAACTTGAATATGCTACTGATTGTTAATGGCTACATTATTCTGGATATTTGTATCAACAACATAGCGACAACTTTTCGAGACTTCTGCCCAGATATTACAATTATTATCCTAGCCATTAGTTACTCTCAGAAAAGTAGAGAAAGATGCAAATGGAAAATAAAGCAGCATTCAAGGAAGCTGGCTCTAAAGAAAACAAGCACAGGTGGCAGGGCATGGTGGCTCATGCCTGTAATACCAGCACTTTGGGAGGCTGAGGCAGGCGAATCACGAGGTCAGGAGTTCGAGACCAGCTTGGCCAACATGGTGAAACCCCATCTCTACCAAAAATGCAAAAAATTAGCTGGGTGTAGTGGCAAGCGTCTGTAATCCCAGCTACTTGGAGGCTGAGGCAGGAGAATCGCTTACACCCAGGAGGCGGAGGTTGCAGTCACGCCACTGCACTCCAGCCCTGGCAACGGAGTCTCATATCAGAAAACCAACCAACCAACCAACAAAAAGGTTACTTTATCACAGTATTGAAAACGGAGACAGCAAATGGAGTCTCTTTGAATATATAACCTAAAAACTGAAACTGTAAAATTTAATCTATTATACAGAATTTTCACAGTTGTTTAAATTTTACTGTTTGCAATTCTAGAAAAATAACATCATGTTGGAAAAGCAGTAATTTAAAATGAATTATATTTTGAAAAATATAGAAAAATGACAGGAATTCTAAATTTTGTGAATATTTTACCCAAGAAATGTGTTTTAGAATCTTTTGAGATTTGCATTCGAAAATATTGTTGGTCCAATTCTTTCACTGTTTAAAGCCAACAATAAAAGAATAGGAAAAGAATGTAGTTACTTCCAACTCTGGGCTATAACAATAAGATAATAACGTCTAGAAATTACACTTTAAAACCTTCAGAGTAAATTAATAAAAATTCAACATACTTCAAGTTATCATCACTTTATTTTTTCTATCATTACCTTTTTGTTTACTGTTTCAATTTATTGAATTATAAATACAATGAAGAGTACAATAATAAATGTACATACAACTTTATGAATTCTCACATAGTGAGCCTGTGTTACAAGTAATCTATTATTAACTTTTAAGATGATACAGTGCTATGATCGAAGGACTAAAATGATCAACATCACCATAAAAGGCAGTTATAAACAAGAACAATTAAGTGTAATTAAATCAGGTGGGAGGCACACTTAGAGAAATGAAACAATTTTTGGCTCACATTTTACACCACACAGGTATTCTGTATCTTTAGAACATGAGAAAATACATATTCTCAGTCTGATAGGTCTCCGACTTGGGGGTTCTTTTACTGTACTTTTTTCTCTCTAGTAGCCGAACATTTTAAAGGAATCAGCAGAAAAAACATCAAACTTCAGAACCAATTAGACTTTTAAAAGCAACGTTCTTGCCCTTTCCAGAGATACATGCCTTAATCCTCCTACAAATCATGACCTTACACGATAACTTTAAGGGTGAACATCAACTTATCTACATTTTGGCGCTTGCTTTCCCTAAGTGGCAGATGGTTTCTATTAACCTAAAATTGAAGTCCTTGTTGGGGGACCCGTAATTTCATGTCTAGTCCTAGTGCCCAGAGGCTACCAAAGACGATACGAATAGCTTCTCAGGCACTCCACCCACCATTTACCTTGTTAATGCAAATCTCGCCCAGACCTGGGTCCCGAAATTATTTTACCCTGCAGAACAGAAATGTTATGGTGTTCATTCAGTGAACTCGTCCCTAGTTTTTAATCTTTGTATTTTCTGCGTATACTTCGAGCCACCAGTAACTTTTCCCAGTTACCAAGAAACAGTGTAACACAGGTCGCTATTTGTTTTGTTCGGAATTTACGAGCCATTTAAGCACACACGTGATTAGCAACACTAAGGGGGCTCTTCCAGGCAAAGAATCCACAGAATGAGAGGCCCTTGGTACCCAAATGAAGCAACAATGAAAGATCGGCGAAGCTCAGCAAGGTGCCTGAGCGCCACGGACGCCTGCTCTGATTTCAGGTTGCCGGCGCGCGCCCGCGGGTCTGCCTTTATGGGCGAGGCGCAAAAGGGCTCCAGGAAAGAGGGTGCCCTTAGGGGCTCGGAGATTAGCGTGGGCGACCCTGCCACCAGCCGCCCCCACCACAAAGAAGAGGAAACGCTCCGCATCCCGTCACCAGGGCAACTCTGCAACCCGACACCAAGGCTCAAGATTCCGCATCCCGGGCAGCGGACACAGAAGAAAAGCACCTCGCGGCCCGGCCGCGGGGCTCCAAGGCGTCCCTGCGGCTGCTGTTCCTAGGGTGCCGAGAGCGACGCGGG
>NW_012101255.1:3551639-3608043 GCF_000951045.1 Mandrillus leucophaeus
GAGCCGCCCGCGCCTCCGGCTGTGGGAGGCGGTGGCCCCGACCCGGCCCCCGGGATTCTCGAAGCGACTTTGCGTAGGTTTGCCGATGTCCAGGCCTCTGGGGCTTGCGAGAGATGTGCGCCGACCGCGTAGGTGGATTCGTGAATCTCGACTTCAGCTGTAGCTCTATAGGTTGTTTTTTTTTTTTTTTTTTTTTTTTTAATTCTTCAAGATGGCGAACTGCCATTGATTTCTCTCCTTCTCATATGGAGATTCATCGATATACGGTTATCCCCAGTTACGCAACATAGCTCAAAAAAGGGGTGCTTTTCGGGGGCTTTCAATTATCTGCGAAGACCAGGAGCACACTTCACTTCTCCAAGTCCCTCCCTCTTTAGTGGTGGCAGTAAAGGAACTAATGCAGTTTTATGCTTCACATTGCCTAATTTTCTTGAGACTTGATGGTTTTGAGTTGGTTGCAGTATGTTTGGGGAATATTTGCAAGTAAGCCTCCAGCTTATTGTTTTGCCTGTTTCTGCCCAAGGCTGTTTCTAAAATTATGATAATTGTATTAAATACGAGACCATTCCTTTAATTTCTTAGCACCACGCTCCCTTCCCATTAAACACCAAAATTCAGGTCCCCTATTATGGGTGCTAATTATTCTTTTGCCACTTAACGTGGTTTAAAGTCTGACTTTAGAACTCAGTCCTTGATGCTAGTACTTTAAGGTCTCGTATACCCGCAGTGGACTACAATTCTTGTAGGGAATTGGCATCTGGTCATCAACTTTTTTCCTGCAGTCCTCTTGTCTTTGTGTGTGAGTTCCCGCTGTCTGACTAGGAAGATTGCGGGAGTGTGCTTGGAAATGGCTGGGGCCTGCTATGACTCTGCAGTTCTGATGGGGGCGACGCCTTCCTTCTTATTCATGGAATGTTAGAATGCACGTTTTCTCCTTTCCGGTTCTGGTGGCTACCTCAGTTTCTTTCCCAATCTCCCTCCATTTTCTCTGTTTTACTATTGCCTACCGCAGTGCTGTAGACAGAATCCACTTTGCGTTTGCCCAGAAAGAAAACTGATTACTGAGATTGGAGGGGAAGGGAGGTTGGAAAGAAACAGGAGTCGTGGCTAGAAAAATAGGAGGGAAATATGAATTTGGAAAAGCACTGATGTTCAGGGATTGAAGTCCATATCATCAGGTATATAGTTATTCCAAGCAGAGAAGTGAACAAATCAAAGAACAGGCTTTATTTTGGGAGACTTTGAAGCAACTTTAAATGTGATGAAACATGATTTACTGTAATGGGACTGAATATGATAGACCAGCTGTGTTCAAAGAGTTGATAGCTGAATTTTTACCATTACGTGAACACTTTCAGGCACCAGCTGACTTAATACAGTTTATAAATAACTCTTTAAGTTTGCACTTTGTCTAGTGTCAACTATCAATTATTTAGAGTTTCTTTATATAGACTGGTCTTGGTTAAGAGATGACACCGTTAACTGAAATCAAATCAACTGATGTAAAAGATGTGATTATATAGAATTAAGTAATTATTAAGAAAAGACCGAATCTTGGTTTTACGTTAGTGAAATGTGGCTGTCTGGCATAGCACACAGCCTTTCCTGTTAACATCAAGCCCTAAAAGGAATTAACTACAACTTTATGTGTTTTTTTTTTTTTTTCTTTCTGGTGGGGGGCAGCCAATAGAAATAGATATGATTGTAGGAAAAGACCGGGAAGGTTTCTTTACCAACGGTTTGACTCTTGGCGCGAAGAAATGCTCAGTGATCAGAGATAGTCTATACGTCGATGGTGACTGCACAATGGACATCCGGACAAAGAGTCAAGGTGGGGAGCCAACATACAATGTTGCTGTCGGCAGAGCTGGTAGAGGTAAGTAAGGCATTCTTTTGGTTAAAAGTTGCATGCCACATTACAACTTATTAAGCAGTTTCTTTTAACATTTTGAATAAAAGTTAGTCCATAATGGCTATTAAGGTGGTTTTTGTGAACTGCCCAGCACTATGGAGAAGCACTGCTTTAGTTTTACCTACTCTACAGCATCTACAACCTGCCCTCTTAGATCCTGATTTTGTTCTAAGGTAGAATATTCGTATCAACTCACTTTCAGCTTTATTAAACTTAAAAGTCTCTTAAACTGCTTGGCATGTCAAATGATAATCCTGTGGTGTTTCAGATTGTTAAATTGTTGGAATCACTTGGTTATTTTAGTCCTTTGCAGTTTGTGTTTGACCTTTGGATCTCTTTTCTTTTTTTCTTGCTTGTATTCTAACCATTTCACTACTCAGCATAAAGAAGTAAAAATTAACATCAGTTCATTTTTCAGTTAGGAACTTTGCTGGGGAAAAGATAATTAGATGAGGATTTTGGAGTAAGTTGTCCATTCACTGAAATATTTTCAAAAATTGTGTGTCTGAGACTTAGATTTGAAAAGTAGGAAATTACATTTCATTTGTATACTTGGTCCAAAAATTCAGGTGTCTCCAGACTGTTGTCAGCATTATAGAAACTCTTAATTGTACTAAGTCTCCCTACTTTTTCAAAATAAACTTTTGAAATTGAGGTTTATTATGACATCTGATTGATTTACAAATACATTTAAATGGGTTAACGCATACGAATATTTTGTAAATATAGAGTGCTTCTGTAGCCTCACATAGCTGACTTGGCACATCTAATTTTAATAACAGCTCTACCATGTGAGGGGACTTGAAGCTGCCCTGAGTTGTAATTTAATGCTGTGGCTCTACCAGCTCCCTGTGATTATCCTAAAAGTTACTCGTAATTCTGGTGTGAGTTGATGTTTTAAGTATTTATAAGAAAATTAGATGACTTTGAAATAGTGACAAATCTCTTTAAACCTTAGCTGCACTATATGCTAAAAAGAAGCGTCAAGCACAAGACAAAAAAAACCAGAATATTTTTATACTCTACAGCACTACTGACATCTAGTGGTAGTGAATATAAAATTTGACATATACATATATTTTGGGTTATAGACCTTTGAATTGTATTATACAAGAGCGATTAGAAATCGTAAACCTATTTTTTTAGACGCAATTAAAAACAAGGCTAGTACGGTGAAGTTATCAGTAAGCAAACACCTTAAATAATTTAATTTGGCCTTTTCTGAATGATACTGAGTATGCTACTTAAAATTTGATCTTCATTTTCCTTTGGAAATAAGAGATACATTTAGCCTCACTGGTAAAACGTAATAGTTTAAACTTGTCAAGCATGTTAAAATTTGGGGAGAGTTTGTAAGTAAATAACTCCCTGAGTTTATTAAGTTTATATGTTTGGGGCAAGTAATAACATGTACTTGACATAAGCCAGAATTTTTTTGCCCTAAAATAGAAGACAAATGATCACCTTTTTTTTTTTTTTTTCCCTGTAGTTAGTGTAAAGATAGTTGTATAGAACTTTTGCTTGCATTGATTGGGCTTCCAAGATGCATTCAAGTTTACTATTTTCTGTTTAGTATATTACTAGTTTGAAAGTTCTTTTTGGAAACCTACTTGATTTCAGTGCTTGGCAGTTCATGGAAAACTAACTTAATGTTAACTTATTAATCGGGGTTCTGTCTGCTAAAACTTATGTGACTTTCTTGATTAACACTTCTTTTGAAACACTTTTCTTCTTTCTCTTTCAGTCTTGGTCTTTGTAATGGGAAAAGAAGGGGTCCATGGAGGCGGATTGAATAAGAAGGCATACTCAATGGCAAAATACTTGAGAGACTCTGGGTTCTAGCTGCTAGGCAGACTGTTAAGTATTAGGGGAAAATTGCTCTTAAACTTTCCTAGCTGTAAGCTTAAGTCTTAATTCTGGAAATTTTATTAGCAATGCAGGGTGATGGGGTATGAACCTGTGTCTCCTTTGTATCCCTCTGTTGGTGGGGAAAGGTGTCTTTCTTTCTGCCCTCCCCCCCCAAATAATTCTGTTCACTTTTGTTTTGTTTCCTTGTGTACTCCAGCATTGGTTATAGTCATGGGAAAGGAAGGTGTCCACGGAGGCACACTTAACAAGAAAGCATATGAACTCGCTTTATACCTGAGGAGGTCTGATGTGTAAGCAGCCTCTCCCCATCTACCTAGCAACTGTCTTCATCAACAACCCTAATTATGGTCACAATGCTACCAAACTATAGATGGTAGCTAATTTTTCTTTACCTATTTTCTAATGTCATGATTCCTGTTTGCCCAATGGATCATTTGTATGTTAACCACTGTATGTAACCAACCCTTATCTGGCAACATAATTGCAGCACAATAATGATTTGCATGATACCTTGAAATTGGGGGGAGGGGGCATGCCAAGTTGGGCATCACTTTGTCTTAGCAATTAATGGGATATTGATTACTAAAATAAGTTAATATTAAGCAAGGTGCCGGTTGTACAATCTCTGATCAATGTCTTTTCAGCACTTTGAGCATTTACTTGGCTCATTTAGTCTTCCTTTTGTAGCGCATGGTTGGGAGGAAAAAGTGCATGCATCTTTCCTTCACTCTTCTCTTTTTCCTGCCCCACCTCCCTTCGCACATAGGCATTTGGTTTGCTTCCATCTTTTTTTATGCAGTGCCTGTTTTTTTTTAACCAATTAATATCCCTTTTGTTGATGAGCTATTGAGAGCTGCAGTAGTTTGCTTTTAGTATTGTTGTTGCACTTGAGACAAACCTTTATTCATAGTGTCTACAGGACATATGAAGAGTGCAATGGCAAAACAAGAGCAAAAAGCACTTCCTCCCATGACCTTACAGTAATCATACTGATTGACTCCCCAGGGACATTCCATCATTGCAATAGCTCACATTTTTATTCCTGTCTTTTTCTTTGCACACCAGCTCTACTCTTTAGTAAAATTGTAAAAGGCTGCCATTATGGACATTAGGTATCCCAACATAACCATCTGGAGTGTGTCCAGTTTGTTCTTCATAGGACCAATTTTTATTTGCAGCTTGAGTTTTTATATGAAGTTGCATTATTGTGGACTTGGCTGTCTTGTGATGAATTTTTTTCATATGTATTCTGTGCCATACTATTGTTAAAATGAACCGTTGCTATTGTGAGATGGATTTTAACCGACCTATTAAGGGTTTCTTTCGAATGGCACTACTTTAGGGACATTCTAGTATTTGCTTCTATTGTTTGGGCCTTGTGGATAATGTACAGATTTAAAAACAAATCTTGTTGCTGATTTGTCCATTTCTTTCCCTGCACTTTGTTACATCTGGGATACAGTCTAACTCATCTGATTTAATATGCATTTAAAAAAATGCCATAACTATTAAACACCTTGTTTACAGACAGATGAAATAAATTTATTCCAACCAAATACTCTAGGCTCCTGTTGTTTATATAAATTGTTGGCTTACTGTTAAAAACTGATTTTTGACAAAGTGGGAATACACAGAATAGGCCAAAGTCTGCTGCAAGCATAAAATTTTTTTTTTTTTTTTTTTGAGACGGAGTCTCACTCTGTCGCCCAGGCTGGAGTGCAGTGGCACAATTTCGGCTCACTGCAAGCTCCGTCTCCCGGGTTCATGCCATTCTCCTGCCTCAGCCTCCCGAGTAGCTGGGACTAGAGGCCACACCGCCACGCCGGCAAATTTTTTGTATTTTTAGTAGAGACGGGGTTTCACCATGTTAGCCAGGATGGTCTCGAATCCTGACCTCGTGATCTGCCCGCCTCAGCCTCCCAAAGGGCTGGGATTACAGGCGTGAGCCACTGCGCCCGGCCGCAAGCATAAAACTTTAACATTCAGGTGATGACCTACTTCAAGTAATATTACAGATAAAATTAGTGCCTGGGAATTTCTTTTTAATGGGCTTTGATCTGTTACACATAGTTTTGAGTCATTTCAGGCTCATCTTCAGGCGTATGTGAGAAGCAACTGACATCTGCTAGAAAATGAGTATTTTCCTTTTTTTGCTGGTTTCTAGATGTGAAATCTAATAAACAGCAAAGGGAGTACCAAGAAGAGTTTCTGCACTATTGTGGATTTTTCCGTGTTGAAATGTCGTATGACGTTAGATTTGGAGGCTGTGTTGGCAGGCTGAAGTCAGCCAACTGGGGCCCTCCTACATAAGAGCAGAAGACTTTTGTTAGGCAGCATATAAGGTAATTGGGATGCTTTTGCACTTTTTGGCTTTGTAGTGACATGTTGACCATGGCTATGTAATAGATTTAATCCCAGAGGCCATAAAATCCCTGAGATGTATTGAAGTTTGGTAAATATGTAAATTTAGGGCTATTTAGATAAATCATTATTACCAACAACTCAAGCAGATGCTTAGAGCCGGGGTGCTCAAAAGTTAGTGGGTTTCAGTAAAACTGGGGAGCTGGTTATAAAGCAGATTATGGACTCTGGGGTTCCATCCTGGAGATGGAGAGTCCATAAGCCCAGGAATCCCTTTTCAGAAACAATCACTGGGTCAGTCTGATGCATTTTAAGTGGTGTTTATGCTACCTTTTGAGAAACTGGGTTAGGGAATAGGAATTAATCTGCCTTATACTATGCATAATGAAAGTTTTCTTTGGTTGTCAGGCATTGGTTGTGAATATGGTTGTACATACACAGGGATGTAAAAGTATGGAAGATAAAGGATCTGGGGCTATTTTGGTAGTTGGACATAACCTAGAAATTGTAAAACTATAATAAAAACCTGGTATCAGTTTCTTGACCTGTTAAGGCCAAAAGATTGGGCAAATGAAAATTTGGTGGTTGAGTTGTGATGATTTGAGATTTTACAATAATACACATTCACACTTTACTTGTAAAGAACTATTAGGGTAACCAATTATAGAAAGCAGTGACCAAAATTCTGAAACTGTTAATGAATTAATCTGTAAGTAGGTGAGGGGGCAGTGTGTATGTGTGTGTGTTCAGAGAGGAGGTTGGGGGTAGAAGGTGGTAAAGGGTGACTGTATCACTAAAATAGTATATAATGAAACTATTCATTGGCCCTCCACCCACAATTTCATTAGAAAAATACTTAGGGAAATATATACAGGTATACTTTGCTTTGTACTTAGTTCTAGGAATTTTGCATATGGAAATGAAGCTATACAAATTTGTATACCAGAATGTCCATCACACTGCATTACTTAAGCCATCCAAACTTGGAAAACATCTACAAGGTTCAGCTTCTTAAGGGGTATGGTTTGAATAAATGATTTTAAGTCCATAGGACAAAATAGTCATTGAAGAATGACATGAGAATGCCTACCAATGAATGTTAATGAGAATATAAACATGTTACATGACAGTGCACATACATACAGTATTAATATACATGTATTTTACATATGTATTTCTGAAGGCAGTATAGTTTCCAGGTGACTATATTTTGATTTCTAGTGTTTTAATGTTACTTTTGTAATCAAGAAAATTTTAAATGTTTTTAAAATAGAAATTGGATTTTAATTGCACCTACTGTCCTATTCAAAAAGCTATACCATGAAATTACAGAACATTTCAAGTGAACATTAACAGAACCTAGTAACAGTCCTAGCCAGTGCTGCTAAATAAGACACTTCGTAGATTTTTTTTTTTACATAAAATTAAAGTAATTTGGAATTTCAAAAAAAAAATTTTTTTTTTCCATAAAAACTCCTAACATAAAGGAACTAGGTCCTTGTTCTAAACTTTGGATTAAAGACTAAGGGAATATAACATCTAATACATACTTACCCATTACTGTGACTTTTTATTTTTTTCCCTGTTCCTATTTTAAAATACTCTTTTAGGTTTGATGTTTTTATTTAATAATTATTTTGAAGACTATTACTTATTGCACATCTATGCGCCAGATACTGAGCCCAACGTTTTGTCCTCACACCCTCACTTAGGTTAAATGAAAATTATGCAAATGACCAAGCAGGTTTAAAAAGGTTAGGGCCATACAATTATGTCCAGTTCCAAACTTTGCTTAACTACCATGGTAACCTTTGATGTCCTGTTTCTCAGGCCTGTGGTTCTTTAATTTTTTATAAAAAAGGGGAAGAGGGATGAGGTATCAGATAGCGGATGTTGAATTCAACCATTTATTTTCCAAAGTAGAAATACCTATTTTTTCCTGATTATGAACATTTTTTAAAAGGCAATTCGGAAAGTGAAATTTTCCCTCGATATACCATAATTTACAACAGGGTACCAAAATGTACACTGTTTATTTTTGGAATAATTTTGGCAGCAGTCTAAACTTTTTGGGAGATTACCTAACTGCATGTGAATGGTCAGTTACTTTGTATAAAATTCTAAGGTGATGTGATTTCTCTGACCTCAATCATTATCCCTTTATAGGATATATATAAATAAGACTAATATGGTAAGTAAATGGTAGAACAGACATTTACTGGATCTTAAAGTGGAAAACATGTTTATTAACATTCAAACTCCCCTCATACAAGGCCATATAAAAATCCTTAGCATTTTGATTATACATTAGTCTACATTTTCTACATAGTTACAATGATGTATATAATTTAGCTTTTCATAATACAGTGTTTCAATACATCATTAGTTCTGTTAAACATAAGTCACTTACTTTCAAATCCAATACTTGAACAATTTCCTCTGTACATAGTTTAGCAGGGCTAATTAGCATAAGATGCTATTTATTAAGAGGTATATGATCTGAGTATTAACAGTTGCTGAAGTTTGGTATTTTTATGCAGCATTTTCTTTTTGCTTTGATAACACCACAAAACCCTTAAGGACACTGAAAATTAATAAGTAAAGTTCAGAAACATTAGCTGCTGAATCAAATCTCTACATAACACTATAGTAATTAAAACATTTAAAAAAAAAAAGTGTTGAAATCTGCACTAGTATAGACCGACCGCTTCTGTCAGGATAAGACTGCTTTGGAACAGAAAGGGATGAATACAGCTTTGAGTTTCTTTGTGCTGATAGGAGGAGGAAAGGCTGAGTTACCTTGTTGCCTCTCCCTAATGATTGGCAGGTCAGGTAAATGCCAGAACATACTCCAACTCAACAACTCTAGGTAACTTTATGGAGGTGGAAGCTGGGTTAGTTCATGCTAGGTGGCTGTCGCACTGACCTCATGTATAAAACACAAAACATTTAAATACTGTGATCTAGGTCTTAATTGCAAGCTATACTGAGGATTTTTTTTTTTTTTTAATGTTTTGGCTATACTTTAATTCCAAAAGAAGAGCTGAATTGATGCTTGAGTTACAGCACCAGTCTATTATTAGTGAATGAAGTACACTCTTGCAGATAAATACCAGATCAAAAGTCCTGTTTCAGTAATTTGATTAAACTGTAGAATACTAAAAATAAGTTATTTCTACAGAAATCTTTGAAGGGAGCAAAAAATCAAATTACAGTATATTACCTAAACATTTTAAAGGGAAATAAACCATCTTCTGAAAGTCAAACAGTATTTGCTATGTTGTAATCCCGTTCACCATTAGGCTGCAGCTGGACCACGACATCATGTTCATTAATTTCATTTTCTGCATCACTACTGTCGGTATCTTCATTGTCATCTTCCTCATAGTCTGAAGATTCTGTCATGTTCTGATGTGAGCGGGATTCCGACAAAGCCCCAAATGACTGGGCACTGACAGAAGCTAAAGGTCTAAGTAAAGGGGTATGTTCTGTCACTTCATTTTCTTCTTGACTACTATCTGTGTCAGAGTCTGAGTCACCTTGAGAAGGAACAACTTTTTGCTTGCACACTGGACAGGTTTTTTTGGTTTTAGTTAGCCAAGGGTCTACACACTTGCAGTGATAAGCTGTTGAAGCAAAATATACATCTTTAGTATGCTGTGGTTGATACTTTTATATTTAATCTCTTGCCATATTCAGTGTTCTGTATGTATCATGTAGGGACGGGAAGAAAGTTTATAAATTTTTTTTTTTGAGACAGAGTCTGGCTCTGTCGCCCAGGCTGGAGTGCAGTGGTGTGATCTCCGTTCACTGCAAGCTCCGCCTCCCAGGTTCATTCCATTCTCCTGCCTCAGCCTCCCGAGTAGCTGGGACTACAGGTGCCCGCCACCATGTCCAGCTAATTTTTTGTATTTTTAGTAGAGACGGGGTTTCACTGATAGCCAGGATGGTCTCGATCTCCTGACCTTGTGATCCGCCTGCCTCGGCCTCCCAAAGTGCTGGGATTATGGGCGTGAGCCACTCTACCTGGCCTGAAAGTTTATACATTTTTATAAATACACCTCCATCCTTGAATGAGACCACTAATTAGTACAGGGCCTGGCTTACGGTGTGCCAGTAACTATTTTCCGTCTCTTCCCCTGGAATATGGAACCTAAATATAAATTACTACATGTAAATTCAAATCAGTATGTAATTACTCATACCATGGGAACAGGGAAGGATTCTGAGTTTGTCTCCATCTTCATACTCATCCAAACAAATGGCACATACATCATACTCATCTCCTGAAAACAGAAAATACGTAGAGAACTATTTTTTCACCTTTCAAACTTTTCAAGTTAGTCCTCAGTCAGTTACTGCCTTTTGATGTATTTATCTTTGAATGATGCCTTTTGCATCAGACTCAAGGATCTACTTATCCAAGTTGTAGGACCTGAAGTTTCAATTTAAGTAATTCACATTTTACCTAAACTAGATAGTTTAAAATGGATGACAAATTTGTTTACATTGATTATCTTTGCAAAATATTTTAATAAGAATCATAATTACATCAGTGTTTTACCTAACCAAATGCTAGTTTTGAAATATTTAATGCCAGAAAAATTTCACTACTAAAATTTTCAAACTCAGTCTTAAATAAAAATGGAAACATGAGAACATACTCAAATGTTTAACTATATTAGCAAATAAAAACAGATTCGAAATGAGTCACACTGGGCTTCAAATCTCCAGCATTTACCACATTCTGCGGTGCTTGGCAAGTTGCTTAGCCTTTGCCATCCAGTTCTTTATCAGTAAAAAGATTAACTTACCTTACAGGTTATAAGGATGAAATGAGATGATACGAGCAAAGGGCCAGACACATAGGTATTCAATAAAGGGTATACTATTAATATTGCCATTTTAATTGTCTTACTGTAGAATTTATGTTTTATAATCATAGAAATTTATTAATTCATAGCTCTTTTTGGAGTTTCAGTGTAGTTTTCTAAGTCTTTAAAGGAGCTAGCAGTTTTTTAAATACAGCAGCTTTTTCAGTTAATAGTGGCTTAGACACCACTGTGAGTGCTTGAAAGCACTTTTGTGAGTTTTTTTCCACTACATGCATATGTTGGATAAAAACTTATAAAACTTTTAGAGAACAAAAGACAGTTAAATTCATTGCCTATCCCACATGGAGGGGTAACAACCTTGGAAGACATATCATTATCTGGATGGATAGTCTGGATGAACATGACACATAAAAAAGGTGCTGATAGTTCTTCTGAAACAATCACTTTAATGTCCTAGTCATTTAAAACAGCACATTCAGGAGGAGCCCAAAATAGAAAGCTTTAATGAAAATTAATTTTTGTCCATTACCTTGAATTTGGTTACTATAGTATTTAAATTACCTTCTGTAACAAAGGCATGTATACATATGTTAGAACCTTGTGTGTGGAATTTGGTGAGACTTACTAGACTCAACTATTACAAGACTAAAGGACCTCTGATATAGCTGTAATTATTATTTTTATTTATAATTACATAAATCCATTTACATGGACTTTGGGGACAGTTATGCAATTCAGTCATGACTGATTTCTCATACAAATCAAACTTTGAGTCACATCACCTTGTGAAAACGCCTACTAAAAACAAAACAGTTAATGTAGCTGAACAGGAACTGACTGTGGCTCAAAGCTGTGCCAAGGCTCCAAGGCTCATTTTATTGAGGTAGGGAGATCAGCCTGTATTATCCATGTGAGCTCAATGTGATCACAAGGGTTTTGAAAAGTGGAAGAAGGAGGCAGGAAAGTTCAGAGTCGGGGCGATGTGGCTACAGATGAATGATCAGGGAGATGCAGCTACTGGCTTTGAAGATAGGGGGAAGAAGGGTCACAAGTCAAGGAATGTGAGTGCCCTCCAGAAGCTAGAAAAGGTAAGAAAATGGATTCTTCCCTGGATGCTCCAGAAAGGAACACAGTCCTGCTGACACCTTGGTTTTGGCCCCGTGAGACCTGTGTCAAACTTATAAGCTATAGATAATATATTTTTGTTGTTTTAGGGCACTAAGCTTGTGATGATTTGTTATCAAAGAAATAGGAAACTAATACAGGTATATTTGTCTGGGTTATCTTTAAATGTATGGACTTGATGCTTTGGAGTCACTGAGCTTTCTTATCAATCCTTTGAATTGTTCCAAGTAGTAGATTTATATTAATATCCCATGTTTTGTTGCCATAGCACTTACTTTGAAGATGACAGGTCAAGATGCCAAGGTACAGTTTGTGATCCTGGACCAAACTGGAGCTTAGTGCTCTGTAGAAAATTAACCTTTATGGCCTTGGACTTGTGATGACATGGTAAAGCACCTATTAGAATGCCTGGGGTTCCCATCCTGGTCCTTTTATTTATTAGCTATGTAACCTTCTGTAAAACACTTATCTTTATGTTTCAGTTTTCTCAAAGGCAAAACACAAATATTAACATAATTATGTATTAGGGTTGTTGTGAAGATTAAAAGAGATAATGCAGGTAGAGTAATTTACATGGTGTTTCACACATACAATAACTCTTAACCAGTTTTTGCCTAGTGAAACTAGCTGATAGGCATACTTGCTTATCACACGGTAGAAGACTGTCGCTAGGAGGCTATTCTCTAACCAACCTTATGCTTTTGTCCCACCAGATGATCAGCTGCATGCTTACCAAAGGCTAGTGGCAGTGGTCATTGAATCTGTTTTGTTTTACTTAGGGTAATTATGTAATTTAGTTAAATATTCAGCAGTCAATAAACTGTGAGTGTAAAAGACTTCTGGTTTTATTTGAAAGCTAGGTTGAATGCATTAGAAACACTTAAAAAAAAAAAAAAGCTAGTTGTTCCCCTCAACCCATCGCCAGCCAAAAAGCAGTTAAACTGGGTATGGGTAAGAAAACTAAAAGACTGGACAAATGTAAAAAGCAAGGATGAAAGCAGAATCCAGTTTTACCCCATTTTAAAATACTTGAAACTAAAAATGGTAGAAAATGCTTCATGTACCATGGCAATTTGGAAATCCAGCCAGTGGATTCATACTCAAAAGGCTGTGGTCCAACATCAATTGTTGATTGGATTTATAATTACATTTAAAATAGAAATTAAAGGCATTTATCTATTTTTATGATGTATAAGATTTTAAACATTACCTACTGGCTCTGGTAGTATAAGATAAAAGGGCTATAACAAGTGCTTAATAAGTGTTAGTTTTGTTACTATTAGCACCATGCTAGAAAATTCTGTTGCTTAGTTTGGTTCTAAACTGGGGATGATTTTGCTCCCCAAGGACATTTGGTGTTATCTGGAGACATTTTCGGCTTTCATAACTGAGAGTTGCGGCTGGCATCTTGTGGACCAGGGATGGTGCTAAACATCCTATAATGTACTGAACAGCCCCCTAAACCAAAGTATCCCATCTAAATGTCAGTGGTGCTGAGGTGAGGAACCCTCATAGAAACCCCTGCAGGCTAACAAAACTTTGCTAATTCACTATTGGATAAGATGTCAAAAGTTGTGGAAGAAATCAGATTCATGTCTGTTACATGAAACAATAGAGGACCACTTTTGTCTGGAATGTTTTTGGCACTGCTGTAGAATAAAGTTTCAGAAAAATTTCATGAAGGTACTTTTAAAGTAAATCTCATCAGTCTGGGAATGTTAAAACATGTAGCCAGACAGAACTTAGATTGTCTCCTCTCTAAACTTGTTCATCCATGATTTTTCCCCATTTCAAGCCCAAAACTTTGGCTCATCAGATACAGAAAAGCACTGGCCCTTCATAACAAGACTCACACAAAGACCTAGGCAGCCAAGGCAGTGGCATGAACTGAGTATCAGGCCTAGGCATATCTTTGATGCTTCTTTTCCTCAGAGCCTTCGTACAATCTGTCACCAGATCCTGGAACCTTTTATTTGCAAAACATATTCTGAATCTTTCCCCTTCCCTCCATCGCCTTGATTACTCTGGTCTAATCTTCTAGATTATGCTAAGAGCCTCCTCTCTGGTCTCCCATCTATTCCTGCCCCATGTAGTTTTCAGCAGCTACAGTGATCTTTTAAAAATGAAATATCACATCATGTCATTGTAATTTAAATGGCTTCCCTGAGAATAAAATTTGACCTCCTTATCATGGCCTTCATATAGCTATATATGATCTGATCCCCCTACCCCGCCATCCTGTCTCATCTCATACTAGTCTACCCTTCATTCATGCTGCATCCTTGTGGCCTTCTTTCAGTCTTTGAATGAAAGTAAGTTAGATGGGGACCTGAATTTGGCCAGGCTGTACCAAAAACATTTGGACATAAAATTAGATTTAGAAAGAGGAATTACCATTTCTAAACAAGGCTTAAAACTGAGCTAGTTAAAATAGTCACACTGGAGACAAATTGATGTAGAATTGTTCAATACTATACCAAACTAGTCTAGGTATCAAGTAAACCAAGACTAGGTTTCCTCAAAATAAAAGATAGATTGAAGATTCAGGGTTAAATACATATAGATGTCACTAGTGATTCTGACTTTACATATGTATTATAAATAATCTGCCTAGGGATGATGCATCATTAGAGTCATGAGTTGCCACTTACACGCTGCTTCTGCCAGTGAAGAAAACAATAGCAGCTTTTTTTTCTTAGTATTGATTTCTTTTTAATTGCCCTGTAGTCCAAGAGTGTGTTTGATATGAATAGCAGCTTTTTTTCTAGCAAATAAGAAATAAATGAATCTTATTTTTTATTCTTCTTTTCCCTATACCAGTTCCCAAGAAATCAACAAAATACAACAGGATGAAATATTTTAAAAGCCAAATTTGCCTGAGAACTCTTTCTGATTATTTCCAAACCCTGGGCAAAGGAACTAGTATTTATTATTATGGTTAGATTAAAAGCTATTAAAATGTAGTTATAAAAAAAGAAGTCTTTAATAGCTGAAGTAAAAAATTATAAAAATTAACTATTGCTCCATTTTTATGCAATCTACTAAAATGCTGTGTTGCTTTTTTCCAGTCTCTGAAATAAAAATCTTTCCCCTCCTGTACATATTATCTTCAAAAATCTCTATGATTAAGCCATAAAGGAAAAATGCCTGGTAACTTAAAATGTCAGATATGAAATCCACTTTTATCATTTATGTTTCAGGGATCTGGCTGCTTTAACATACTAATGGGACAAGGGAGACAGCTCCCAGAGAGCTGCTTAGTAGAGGGATGTTAAGTGAAAACATAAGGATTTTCCATCTGTTAGGAAACAGTGTGTGGTATCTAGTTCTTATGGTTAGACTTGGATAAATACATTAATTGAATGACACAGGAAATACAGGAAACCACATTTTGCTTGAAGAGCAATTTTTGAGGACAATGAGTAATGAAAAAATTTGTAAGGATGCTGGCTGCTTCAGAAGCAAGAAAACAACTAAAAGGCTATTAATTATATGTGCTAGAAATGGGTAAGTTAATACTTAAATCGTTTAACTATTAATCAGCATGAACATTTCTGAAAGAACTTCAGAAGTGAAGATGAATAAGATAGGAAGATTTAAGATCCTGTCCCCAAAGTATGGTAAATATGAAAGTTTACAGATATTATATTCATTCAAGTTGTTTTTAAAAGTTTCTGTGAACTGTATTACAAGCTATGCCAATGGAAGATATTTCCAAATGCCAAATTCTTTTTGGTTCATTGCCAAATATTTCCACAACAGAAATACTTTTTAGCACAATGAAGCAGCTGATTACTAGAATAGTTTCTTTTTTTCTTTCTTGTTTTTTTGCAGGTGGGTGGGGAAGGAGTAAGGGTAAGGGTGGGGATTTTATGGTAATACAAATGTTATAGAGTCCCCGAACAATTTTCACTACATTCTAAGCCTATAGAAGTTCTCTTAAAGGCTTCCATGGCTTCCACGGTACAATTAGATGCAATAAGGAGATAATTGCAACAACCAAAGGGTTTTTTTTCCTAACATCTATGTGTATACCTGTCAAAACCACTACAGCACACCAGAATATGGTATAACAAATAGACCTTTTACTTAAGATGTCAAATCTCATGATAACCAAAAAATTCTAAAACAAAAATACAACTAGCTCCAACTTACTGTTATTGAAATTTCAGGTGTAACGTTTTTATTTTCCAACTGCTTCATGATTTTGGCAGTCTTCTTTTTAATCATAAAATATGTTTAATGACTGAATTTTGATGACACTAATATTTTATTTTTATTTAAGAGGTTGTTTCGCTTTTGTAATAATAATTGCTACTACTTGTTGAGTTCTATGTGCCAAGCACTATTGTAGGCATTTTTCATAAACTGATTTAAATCCCTCCCAACCACACACCTTGTGAAGTAGGTACTATTAGTTACATTTACACATGAATGGGTGTTTGGCAAGGTTAAGAAACTTGCACAAGGTGACACAGCCAATAAATGGGGGATCCAGAATTCCAGCCCAGGTCTGTTGGGCTCTAAAGCCTCTGCATAGTCTTAGCTGTTATGTTTTATTATATTGCCTCCTAAGTTATGTATGTAGAATTTTTGGTCACATTTAAATATTCCCCTATGATTCACAGTGTTAAGAAATACACTTAAGCAGCTACGTGTTTACTAGGGATGAAAATGTTTCCAATTCATAAGCCAGAACATTTTTTTCTTCAGATATTTAACACAAAGCAGGGATGAAGACCACTTTTTATTCCCATCTCCCATGGTTTCATATTTTTATAAACATTTCTAGAATGCTACACAATAGCAGCTATATTCTGCAACTTCAATTAAAGGTCAAACATTTCTTATATATTCTGATGGTGAGATGATAATGCATATGCTAAAACAATCAGATGACTCCACTGAGCGAAAGAGCATTGCATTAGCAACTCTTTGGGGGAAATGTGTTAGTGAATTATTTCATGAATGCAGTAAAAATAAAATGATTGTCTTAGAGGCCATAAATAAATCCATTTAAGTTAAAACCTAAGTCTAGGAATTGATATCCGCTTTGGCCAAATTTCACTTCGGGTACTCTAGCTTTAAAAAAAAAAAAAAAAAAAAAAACCAACTTTTCCCTATAGTATTTTAAATAGTCATTCTATATTACTCTTTATTGGTTCTAACTTGGTTGGTATTATCTATGCAGATAAACTACAACTGTAACCAAAGCCTTTCTGAATACAGATTTATCATCCTGAGGAGAAAAACCAAAGTTAATGGGAGTGTTGGAATGGTAAATATTGTGCCAGACCTCAAGTACTTAAAAAGCATTTCCTAGGCCAGGCACGGTGGCTCATGTCTGTAATCCCAGCACTTTGGGAGGTCGAGGCAGGCGGATCACCTGAGGTCAGGAGTTTGAGAACAGCCTGATCGACATGGAGAAGCTCTGTCTCTACTAAAAATACAAAATCAGCTGGGCGTGGTAACGCACGCCTGTAATCCCAGCTACTCGGGAAGCTGAGGCATGAGAATCGCTTGAACCCTGGAGGCAGAGGTTGTGATGAGCCGATATCGCACCACTGCACGCCAGCCTGGGTGACGAGAGTGAAACTCCGTCTCAAAAAAAAAAAAGACATTTCCTTATACTAAGTACAGAAGGTTCATTATTCTTCTTTTATTATTCTTTTTCAGGCCACTAGGAAATGAGGGTGTACAACACCCTTCCAGAGCCAACTTCAACAAACTGAAATTTATGTAATTCTAATCTAAAATTTGTTTTTTCTCCCTACATATAAAGGAAATTAAATAAAAAATCTGTCCATCTCAGTTACACTTGGGGCACTGGGCCTACATTATTTTTGCATAAAGCTGAATTGCTTCTAGATGACTTCTGCTTGTTCATTAGATTAGTCTAATATTTGTTGCAGCCCTCAGAGTGTAAAAAGTGACTACAGGAAGTCATACGTAAAATTTCCTTCTAAATAGTGCATACGAATCAATAATAAAATAGTATGATCCTAACTGAAATGTGAATAAAGGGCATGCCAGTTTACAAAAGCAGAAATATAAATGGATATTTTACCTTGTTAAGGTAGAATATGATGAAATGAGTACTATATACTGATAGTAGACTTGAACTTTCAGCAAATCAGTTTGTCTCAAAAATGGTATTTCCTTTTTTCTTTGACATAGTAAGTTAAAGAGGAGAAGGAAAAGTAGGGGTGGGGTGGAGGGAATGAGAAGAGAAGGAAAATGGGAAGAATGAAAGCCATGAAATGGTAGTGACTGAAAAGAGTAGGGTAGTATTTACTAGTGTTTGGAGTCAGGAGGTTGAATTGCAGCCCTGCCACTTACCTTCAGCTGCTTGCGTATCCTCAGGCAATTTACTTGACCTTTCTAAGTCTCATATTCCTTATCCATAAAACAGACATGACAGTACTTTCCTAATTAGGCTACTCTGAAAACTAACTGAATTCATATATGCAAAGTACACAGTTTGCTTTCATACTACATAATAGTATGTGTTACATGCTTATAAGACCTAAAATGTGAAATTATCAAATTTTAATTTGGTGCAATGCCCATCCCAAACCAACTTACTCCCTAATAACCCACATGGTACAAACAACACCGACTTCAGTGGAGAGAGGCAAGGGTGGACTAAAGCATGGTTCTCCTAAGCATTTACAGCTACAGGCAAATGATAAGAGTGCCATGATACAAATCAACCTATAACACCAACTGTCAGTCTCCTTCAGTCAAAGCTATTACAGTACAGACCTTAGGATCTTTATCTCTGGACATGAGGTAATAAAACAGTTCCTTTTCAAATAACTCATGAATGCACTGATTTCTTAGGAACCATAGCCATGGTAGTAATTCCTCACCCAACTTGCATTCTCAGTTCACTGCTTTGTGGGCCTTCTGAAAAGTATTCCTTTAGAAGAGCTGAGAAGCATTCCCTTTTCTGACAGACAGCAGATATACAGTCACAACTTAGCAGAAACCCTGAGTAGAAAACCACTACAAGAACCAGTACTGGTAGCAAAGCCTGAACGGTAATAAACAAATTGCCAGAGACTCAGTGTGGACAAGTCTGAGAGTTAAAAAACTTCCAGGGGACCCAATGCTTTTGTGAGTTTTACCTCCTGGAGCTCTACCAGGAAAAATCCCCTCAGGTATTAGGGGTGCTCGGGAGAAGCATTATGTTCTAAACAAGGCCTTCCCCCAAGGAAGACTATTTTACCAGATCATAATCTGCTATGGTTTTGAATCTAACTGACCTGGGGAAAGGGCAAAAATAACCAACTCCAGTCAGCTCTAACCTACGTGGAACAGAAGATACCTCCCTCCAGCCATCTGGGAAAAGAAGTGAGGAGCACTTGTGAAGTTCAGACCCTAGGGCCACAGGCTCACTTAAAGACTGAGACAGGCCAAGTGTGGTGGCTCACATCTGTAATCCCAGCACTTTGGGAGGCTGGGGTGGGAGGAGTGCTTGATTCCAGATGTTCAAGACCAGTCTGGGCAACAGAGAGAGACCCCATTTCTACCCACCCCCCAAAAAAAAGAAAAGAAAAGAAAAATTAGCTAGGCATGGTGGTATATGCCAGTAGTCCCAGCTATTTGGGAGGCTGAGGCAGGAGGATGGCTTGAACTCAGGAGGTGGAGGCTGCAGTGAGTCAAGATTATGCCACTGCATTCTAGCCTGGGTACCAGAGTGACAGCTTCATTCTGTCCTAATTGTAAAAAAAGGTTCAGATATAATCATAAAATTATAGAATGCTTCCCCTTCCCCTGTGCCTCACTACTACATGATTAATAGCCTATTTACTGCAATTCTTTTCAACCAGTACATCATGTCCAGCTTTCAACAAAAAATTACAAAGCATACTAAAAGGCAAAAACACAGCTTGAAGAGACAGAGCAGGCATCACAAACAGACTCACATATGGCAGGAATGTTGGAATTATCAGATCAGGAATTTAAAACAACGACCGTTAATATCCTAAGGGTGCTAGTGGAAAAATTAGGCAACATGCAACAATGGCTGGATAATGTAGGCAAAGAGATGGAAATTCTGAGAAAGAATTAAAAAGAAGTGCTAGAGATCAAAAACACAAAAATGAAGAATGCATTTGATTAGCTCATTAGTATACTGGACACATCTTGAGGAAAGTATCTTTGAGCTTAAGGACATGTCAGTAGAAACTTACAAAACTGAAAAGCAAAGAGAAAAAAGACGGAAAAAAATGGAATAATATTCAAGAATGTGGAACAACTACAGAAAATGCAGCATATGCATAATGAAAACATCAAGAAAATTAAAAGAGAAAAGAACAGAAGCAATAAATAAAGTAACAATGACTGCGGATTTCCTGAAATTGGTTTCAGATCCCACCACAGATCCAGGAAGTTCAGAGAACATCAAGCAGGATAAATCCCAAAAAAAAGAAGAAGAAAAAGAAAAGAAAAGAGGAGCAAAAAAGAAAAAAAGAATGAAGGAAAATGAAGAGAATCTGAGGGACTTCTGGAATAGCATCAAATAGAAGAAAACATGCATTATGGGAACCTCAGAAGGAGAAGAAAGAAAAGGGTAGAGGACCTATCTGAAGAAATAATGGTTGGAAATATGGATATACGAATTCAAGAATCTCAGATAAATCCAACCACAATAAATTTAAAGGGATCTAAGGGATCTACACTGAGACATATCATTGTATCATAATTAAACTGCCTAGTGACAGAGATCTTGAAAGCAGCAAACAAACAAAAAAAAGCAACTCAGTACATATAAAGGAGCTCACACTAGATTCTCAGCAGACTTAGCAGAAATCCTGCAGGCTAGGAAGTCGGATGATGTATTCAAAAGAAAAGCGGTGCCAATCAAGAATGCTATGTTTAGCAAAAGTGCCCTTTCGAAACAAAAACAGAAATTAAGACTTTCTCAGATAAAAATTGAGGGAGTTTATCACCATTAGACTTATTCTATAGGAAATTCTAAAAAAGCACCTACAAGTAAGTGAAAAGCTGATAAACAGGAACATAAAACCATATATTAATAAAAACATAAGTCCCAGGTAAATATACAGAAAAATACAGAATCCTGTATTGTAATGTAGGTGAGTAAATCACTTATAAATCTGGTATAGAATTTTTTTTTTTTTCTAGACAAGGTCTGGCTCTGTCACCCAGGCTGGAGTGCAGTGGCATGATCTCAACTCTCAGCAACCTTCACCTCCCAGGCTCAAGTCATCCTCTTGCCTCAGTCCCCCAAGTAGCTGGGACCACAGGCACTCACCACTATGCCTGGCTAATTTTTGTGTTTTTTGTAGAGATGGGGTTTTGGCATGTTGCTCAGGCTGGTCTCAAACTCCTAAACTCAAGTGATCCGCCCACCTTGGCCTCCCAAAGTGCTGTGATTACAGCCATGAGTCATTGCATCTGGCCCAGAATTTTTCTAAAAGCATAAAAAGTAATAATCTATATTAAATAAGCAATGTAAAAACATGCAATTTGAGTCATCAATAACAAAACAGGAGGCAGAAAGACAGGTAAAGGAGCATGGTTTTTATACGTGATTGAAGTTAATTTATCAGTTTGAAATATTTAAATATTTAAAATGTCAGTTTAAAATAGATTGTTAGAACTTTTAAGATGTTTTATGGAATTGCAAGGGTAACCATGAGGAAAATATCTGTAGAATATATACAAAGGGAAATAGGGAATCAAAACGTCACTAGAAAAAATCAACAAAAAACACAGTGAGAGGAAAGACAAAGCTGTAAGACAGACAAAAAACAATGAACAAAAGTAATACTAAGTCCTTTCCTATCAGTAATTGCTTTAAACATAAAAGGATTAAATACACTAAAGTAATACTAAGTCCTTTCCTGTCAGTAATTATTTTAAATGTAAAAAGATCAAACATACCAAGACATTGAATGGCTAAAAAATATGAGATCCAATGATAAGGTGCCTACAAGAAAATCACTTTATATCTAAAAACACATGGGAGCCAGGCACAGTGGCTCACACCTGTAATCCCAGCACTTTGGGAGGCCAAGGCTGGCGGGTCATGAGGTTAGGAGTTCAAGACCAGCCTGGCCAGCATAGTGAAACCCTGTCTCTACTAAAAATACAAAAAATTAGCTGGACACGGTGGCGTGCACCTGTAATCCCAGCTGCTTGGGAGGCTGAGGCAGGAGAACTGCTTGAACTGAGGAGGTGGAGGTTGCAGTTGAGCCGAGACCATGCCACTGTGCTCCTGCCAGGGCGACAGAGCGAGACTCCTTCTCAAACAAATAAACAAAAAATACACATGGGCTAAAAGTGAAAAGGTGGAAAAGATATTCTATGCAAATGAGAAACTGGAGAGCAGGAGCGGCCATACATATATCAAACAATAGACTTTAAGGAAAACAAACTATCATAAGAGAAAAAGCGGGACATTATATAATGATACAATGGTAAATTCACCAAAAAGATATAACAATAAATATATACACATCTAACATCAAAGAAGTCAAATATGTGAAGCAACACTGACAGAACTGAAGGAAGATGGCCAGGTGTGATGGCTCACGCCTGTAATTCCAGCACTTTGGGAGGCTGAGGCGGGTGGATCACTGGAGGTCAGGAGACCAGTCTGGCCAACACAGTGAAACCCCATCTCTATTAAAAATATAAAAAATTAGTTAGGTGTAGTGGCAGGTGCCTATAATCCCAGCTACTCAGGAGACTGAGGCAGAAGAATCGCTTAAATCCAGGGGGAGGAGGTTTCAGTGAGCCAAGATTGCACCACTTCACTCCAGCTTGGGCAAAAGAGGGAAACTCCACCTTAAAAAAAAAAAAAAAAATTGAAGGAAGAAATGAGCAGCAACACAATACTAACAGGCGACTTCAATTACCCCACTTTCAGTAAGAATAGAAAACCAGACAGAAGATCAAACAGAAGACACAGATGACTTGAATAACTCTTTAGACCAATTGGAACTAACAAACATAAACAGAACACTCCACCCAACAACAGGGGATACACATTTTCTCAAGTGCACATGTAATATTCTCCAAGAGAGACTACATGTTAGACCACAAAAAAAGCCTTAAATGTAAGAAGATTGAAGTCATACAAATAAATTCTCCATCCTCAGCACAATGAAACTACAAATCAATAGCCAAAAAAACCAAAAAACAAAAACAAAAAAACAGGCAAATTCACAAATGTATGGGAATTAAACAATGCAGTTTTAAACAACCAATGGGTCAAATAGGAAATCACAAGGGAATTTAGAAAATATCTGGAGATAAATGAAAATGAAAACACAGCATACCAAAACTGATGGAATGGAACAGAAACAGTATTAAGAGGAAAGTTTTATTAAAAAGGAAGAAAGACCTCAAATCAACAACTTAACCTTACACTTAAAGGAATAAAGAAAAATAAGCTAAATTCACAACTAGCTTAGAGCAGAGATAAATGAAACAAATAGGAAAAAATATAGAAAAAATACAACAAAACCAACAGTTGGTATTCTGAGAAGATGAACAAAATTAGCAAATCCTTAGCTGCAATAATTAAAATGGAGAGGAGATTGAAATAGCTAAAATTACAAACAAAAGAGAAGACATTCAACTGATGTTATAGAAATAAGAAGTATGAGGCTACTATTAAATTACAATGAAACCAGATAATCTAGAAGAAATGGGTAAATTCCTAGAAACATGAAGCCAACCAATACTAAATCATGAAGAAATAAGAAATCTATGTGAACATACCTATAACTAGTAAAGAATTGAAACAGTAATTAAAAACCTCCCAACAAAAAAGGCCAGGACTAGATAGATTCATTGGAGAAGTCTATCAAATATTTAAATAAGAACTAACACTAATCCTTCTCAAACTCTTCGAAGGAATCAAAACAGAAACTCTCTGAAAGAACTGCAACACTTCCAAACTCATTCTATGAGGTCAGAATTACCTTAACACCAAAATGAGAGACACAAGAAAAGAAAACTGCAGGCAAATATCCCTTAAATATACTGATGTGAAAATCCTCAACAAAATACTAGTAAGCTGAATTCAACAGTATATTAGAAGGATTATACACCATGACCAGTGGGACTTATTTGTGGAACGAAAGGAAGTAAACACATATGAAAATAATCCTATTTAATACACCACATTAACAAGATGAAGGACAAAACCAGATGATCATTTGAATTGATGCAGACAAAATCCAACAATCTCATGATACAAACACTCAATAAACTAGGAATAGAAAAAAACTACCCTAGCATAATAAAAGCCATATATGAGATGGCTACATTTAACATCATAGTCAACAAAAGAAGACTGAAACTTTCCCTCTAAGAGCAGGAATAAGGCAAGGATGCCCACACTCACCACTACTATTCAATACAGTACTAGGAGGTCTATCCAGAGCAATTAGACAAGAAAATGAAATAGAAAACATACAGATTGGAAAATTAGTAAAATTAATTCCCTTCACAGATGACATGTTCCATAAAAACTGTTAAAATCAGTAAATTCTGCAAAGTTACAGGATGCAAAAGCAAAATTCAAAAATTGCATTTCTATACACTAACAATCAATTCACAAAGGAAATTATCCCTCAACCAAAGGAGCTGTAAAAAAAAAAAAAAAAAAAAGGAAATTAAGAAAACAATTCCATTTATCGCAACAAAAAGGATAAAATACTTACAAATAAGCTCAACTAAGAAGGTAAAAGGTTTCCACACTACAAACTGAACACTGCCACAAGAAAATCAAAGAAGATAGAAATAAACGGAAAGATATTCCAGGCTCATAGACTGAAAGACTTAACTTGTCAAACTATCCATGCTACCCACAGTGATCTACAGATTCAATGTAATCCTTATCAAAATACTGATGACATTTTTTGCAGAAACAGAAAAAAAGCATCCTGAAATTCTCAAGGGACTATAAATAGCCAAAACAATCTTGAAAAAGAACAAAATTAGAAAACTCATACTCCCTGATTTCAAAACATCCTACACAGCAACTGTAATTAAGATGGTATGGTACTAGATACATACACCAATGGAACAGAATTTACGGCCTAGGAATAAACCCTTGTATATATGGCCAAATGACTTTTGACAAGGATGCCAAGATGACACAGTGAATAAAGGACAGTCTCCTTAACAAATGGTACTGGGAAAACTGGGATATCCACATGCCTAAATAAATAGATAAATAAATAAAATAAGTTGGACCTTAACCTACACCTTACATAAAATTAACTCAAAAGGGATTAAAGACCTAAATATAAGGCCTAAAACTATGAAACTCCTAGAAAAAAATATAGGGGAAAAACTTCAGGATATTGGATTTGAGAATTACGTCTTGGAAGTGACACCATAAGCACAGGCAACAAAAGAAAAAAATAGACAAATGGGACTACAAGAAACTTTTGTGCATAAACAGACATGATCGACAGAGTGAAAGGGCAACTTACGGACTGGGCAAAAATAACTGCAACTCATGTATCTGATTTGGGGTTAATATCCAGACTATATAAGGAACTTCTACAACTCAACAGTAAAAATACAAAACAAAAATTAAAAAATGAGAAAATGACTTGAATAGAAAATTCTCCAAAGAAGATATATGAATAGCCAATAAATACTTGAAAAGATGCTCATCATCACTAATCATCAGGGAAATGCAAATCAAAACAATGAGACATCAACTCATACTCACTAGAATGGCCACTATCAAAAGAGCAGAATGTAAGTGTTCAGCATGTGGAGAACCCTTGTGCACTGGTGATGGGAATGTAAAATGGTGCAGGTAGTACAGAGAGCAAGCAGTAAGGAGATACTTCTAAAATTCAAAATACAATTAGAATATGATTCAGCAATCCCACTTCTGGATATATATCCAAAAAGAATTCAAAGCAGGATCTTAAAGATAAATTTTCACCCATGTTCACAAAAGCATTATTTATAATAGACAAGGGGTAGAATGGAAACAATCCAAATGTCTATTGACAATGGATGGAAAAGGAAAAATGGTATATACATAAAATGGAGTATTATGAAATATTTTTTTTTAAAAAAGAATATTGTGTCACGTGCCACAACACAGGTGAACCATTAGGGCATTATGCTAAGCAAAATATGCCGGTTGCAAAAGAACAAATACTGTATGAATCTACTCATATGAAATATCTAAAGTAGTCAAATTGTAGAAAATAAACAGCAAAAATGTGGTTAGCAAGGGCTGGAGAGAAGAGAGGGAATTTAATTAGTGTTTAGTGGGTACAAAGTCTTAAGTGTTACACGATGAAAAAATTCTAGAGATCAGTTGCACGATAATGTAAATATACTTAACACTATTGAACTGTACACTTAAAAATGGCTAAGATTGTAAATTTATTATGTGTTTTTTACAATAAAAAATGCAAGCAAAAAAAAAGGTGAAGAAAAAATAAAAACTTTTATAAACACAATTTGAGGTAATTTTTGCCCACAGAACTGACTTGCGAGATATGTTAAAATAAGTTCTTTAAAGAGAAGAAGAATGATATAGGTCAAAATCTTAGATCTACATAAAGAAAGGAAAAGTCCTGGAGAAGAAATAAGTAAAAGTAAAATAAAAACTCCTACTTTTCTTATTCTTACTTGATTTTACTTGTGAACAAACAAATAGCAGTTCGTTCAAAATAATAACAGTAATAATATATTCAATTATGCTATTAATATATAACATATATAAGTGAAATGAATAACAGCAATGATATAAGGGAGGGTAGAAATTAGGAATATTTTGTTATTATTAGGAACTTGCACTACCCACAAAGAAGTATAGTGTTATTTGAGAGTCAAATTGGATTAGTTGTAAATGTATAATGCAAACTCTAGGGCAACCACTAAAAAAGAAAACACACACATAAATAACATTAATATGCTAAGAAAGGAAAGTGGAATCATATGAAATGCTTAATTAAAACCACAAATGGTGAAAAACGATTGAAACAAAAACAGAAACAGGGGCCACAAATACAGAACAATGACAAATATAATAGATATTAACTCAACTATATTCATAATCACTTTAAATATCTATGTCCTAAATATGCTAATTAAAAGACAGATTGTCAGAGTAGATCAGATCCAAAAATAAGACCAGCTAGATTTTGTTGAAAAGAAACCCACTTTAAATATGAAGACACATACCCTGGCGTGATTCCCATCCTGCACGGCTGTTCTCTGGAGCAGTAGTTGTTTATCTCTGTTCACCTCTCCCACCTAAGTGCATGCCACCACCCCATGGAAGATTTGATGGACATGAACATGAGCCCCCTGAGGCCCCAGAACTATCTTTTCAGTTGTGAACAAAAGGCCAACAAAGATTATCACTTTAAGGTGGATAATGATGAAAATGAGCACCAGTTATCTTTAAGAACAGTCAGTTCAGGAACTGGTGCAAAGGATAAATTGCATATTGTTGAAGCAGAGGCAATGAATTATGAAGGCAGTCCAATTAAAGTAACACTGGCAACTTTGAAAATGTCTGTAAAGCCAATGGTTTCCTTTGGGGGCCTTGAAATAACACCACCAGTGATCTTACGGTTGAAGTGTGCTTCGGGGCCAGTGCATATTAGTGGACAGCACTTAGTAGCTGTGGAGGAAGATGCAGAGTTAGAAGATGAAGAGGAGGAGGATGTGAAACTCGTAAGTTTATGGTAGAAAGATTCCACAGAAAAAAGTACAACTTGCTGCTGATAAAGATGATGATGATGAAAATGACGAGGATGATGATTTTGATGATGAGGAAACTGAAGAAAAAGTGCCAGTGAGGAAATCTATACGAGATACTCCAGCCAAAAATGCATAAAAGACAAATCAGAATGGAAAAGACTGAAAACCATCAACACCAAGATCAAAAGGACAAGAATCTTTCAAAAAACAGGAAAAAACTCCTAAAACACGAAAAGGACCTAGTTCTGTAGAAGACATTAAAATGCAAGCAGTTCATCAATTTTGTGAAGAATGCTTCTGGGTGACTGACCAGGAAGCTATTCAAAATCTGGCAGTGGAGGAAGTCTCTTTAGGAAAATAGTTTAAACAATTTGTTAAAAATGTTCCATCTTATTTCACTTCTGTAACAGTTGATATCTGGCTGTCCTTTTTATAATGCAGAGTGAGAACTTTCCCTACTGTGTTTGATAAATGTTGTCCAGGCTCTGTTGCCAAAAATGCGTTGTCCAAAATGCCTCTTTAGTTTTTAAAGATGGAACTCCACCCTTTGCTTGGTTTTTAGTATGTATGGAATGTTATGACAGGACATACTAGTAGTGGTGGTCAGACATGGAAGTGGTGGGGAGGCAAAAATATACAGTGAAATAAAACTCAGTATTTTAATAAAGTAAAAAAAATTAAGACACATAGATTAAAAGTAAAGAGATTGACAAAAATATCATGCTAACACTAATCCAAAAAATGCGGGAGTAAGCATATTTTCAGACAGAGCAGACATCAGTGCAAGAAAAATCATCACAAAGAGAGAGGCATTACATAATAACAAAGGGATCAATTCTCAAAAAAAAAACAAAAAAAAAACCCAAAAAAAACAATATGGCCGGGCACGGTGGCTCATGCCTGTAATCCCAGCACTTTTGGGGCTGGTGGATCACTTGAGGTCAGGAGTTCGAGACCAGCCTGGCCCAATATAGTGAAACCCCGTCTCTACAAAAAGATACAAAAATTAGCTGGGCATGATGGTCCTTGCCTATAGTCCCAGCTACTCGGGAGGCTGAAGGAGGAGAATTGTTTGAACCTAGAAGGCAGAGGCTGCAGGGACCTGAGATCGCACCACTGCACTCCAGAATGGGCAACAGAGTGAGACTCTGTCTCAAAATAAATAAAAAATTTTAAAAATTATATATATATATAAAAAAACCAATATTTAATGTGTATGCACCTAATAGACTGCCAAAATATATAAGGCAAAAACTGATAGAACTGCAAGGAGAAACAGATGAATCTGCTATTATAGTTAGAGACATCAACACCCCTCTATCTGAAATAGATCCAGCAGGCAGAAAAGAAGTAAGGTCACAGCTGAACTCAACAGCACCAGTCAACTGGATTTAACTGATGTACACACTACTTCATCATCCAACAAGAAGTAGAATATACATTCCTTTCCAGCTTACATGGAACATTCATCCACTGAGAGACCACATTCTGGGGCATAAAGTATACTTTAACAAATTTTTTAAAAAACTAAGAATCTTACAGTATTACCATGCAGACCACAATGGAGTTAAACTAGAAATATATAAATACAGATAGCTGGAAAATTCCAAAACATGTGGAGATTAAAAAACACACTTCTGAATAACAAGTAGGTCAAAGAAGAAATCTCAAGAGAAATTTTAAAATATTTTCAGCTATGTGAAAATAAAAATACAACATATCAAAATTTGTAAAATGCAGTGGTGTTACCAAAATGGCAGAGTAGAAGCAATCTGAGTTGATTTTTTCCATACAGAAAATGAAAAACAACTATACAGTGACAATATTATCACCACTAATATTCCAGAACTCAAAACTGAGGCTGTGACAATCCTTGGTGGCACAAAGAAAAGAAAAATTATGAGCAGAAGAGAGAACGGACTTCTCTATTCATGATGCCCCTCCCTTAAGTTATTAGGCACTGAGTAAAAAAGTCTCCCAAGACTTATGGTTCCTATCCTGGAGAAACTGAGACTAAGGTAGAGAGCCAGTTTCCTCACTGTCTAAAGTTACTATGCAGGAAAGCTGTTCCTGCCTCAACCCACAGGAAGCATTACTAGTGCCTGTTGGGAGAAAATCTGAAGACAGCTATGGACAAACGTGGAAGTAGGGCTAGCAACTCCAGCAAAGGAAACTTGGGGCTGTTCTTTATGTCAGCCAAAGAAGACGCCAAATCAGAGGGACAGTGGATCAGCAGCAGTAGGAAGCACATTCCACGGGTCCTCTGGGCACAAACTCCTAGCTAATTCCCTTCCCCACCAACACCAGCCAGGGAATCCCCTTTGGAACATCCCCTAACCCTAGATGGTCAGTGCTCTGAACTTTTGTGAAAGCCAAGCAAACCTGGGCTTAGGGTGCCATCTAGTGCTGAAAAGAAGGCAGTGATCTAAGTCTAAGAGAATGCAGCAAACCATACCTGAAAGACCAAGCAAAGGCAGATAGCAAAAACTAGAATAAGTAACAAATCAATGTGAAGACATAAATGTACATCTGTAAGAAACAACATCAAATAGGGAAGCACGACCTTCCCAAATTTACAAAGCAAGGAGCCAGTGACACCCTACCAACCTGAGATGAAGATGTGTAAGTTCTCTGATCAAGAATTCAAAATAGCAATTTTGGAAAAACCTGGGGAACTCCAAGATAGCAGAGTAAAACACTTCAGAAACTTACCAGAAAAATTTAACAAAGAGATTTAAAAAATTAAAAAAATAGAAATCTTGGAACTGTGAAATACATTGGCTGAACTGAAAATGCATGAGAGGGTTTTAACAGAACTAATCAAGCAGAAGAAAGAATTGGTGAGCTCAAAGACAATTTGAAAATATATAAAGAGAGGAGACATAGGAGAATATAAAGGAAGAACACATGTAATATCTAGAAAATAGCCCAAAAAGAGCAAATTTAAGAGTCATTGTCCTTCAAGACAGAGTTCAGAAAGAGCAAGGGGTAGAGAGCTTATTTAAAGAAATAATAACAGAAAACTTTCCAGATCTATAGAAAGATAAATATCCAGGCACAGGAAGGCCAAAGATTACCAAACAGATTAAACCCCAATAAGACCATCCCAAGGCATACAATAATCAAATTCTCAAAAGTCAAAAACAAAAAGAGGAGCATAAAAGCAGGAAAAAAAGAAGAAGCATAACATATGAAGAGCTCTAATTCATCTGTTAATGGACATCCAGTAGAAACCATACATGCCTGAAGGGAGTGGGATGACATACTAAAAAGCTAAAGGAAAAAAAAAAACTGCCAACTGAGAATACTGTCCCCAGCAAAGCTATCCTTCGACCATAAATGAGAGATAATGACTTTTGAAAACAAACAAAAGCTGAAGGAATTCATCTTATAAAAAATGTCAAAGGTAGTCCTTCAGTCTGGAACAAAAGGACACTAACATGCAACAAGAAAATATCTGAAGTTATAAAAGTCATTGGTAAAAGTATACAAATTTAGAATACTCTAATATTGTAACTGTGGTATCTCTAGTATGAAGACTAAATCTACCAAAATAAAAACTACGACTATCTGTTAAAAGTCAGGCAATATAAAAAGATGTAAATTGTGTCAACAAGAGGTCAAAATGTGTGTCGGGGGATGAAATTACAATGTAAAGTTTTTTGTCTTTTTCTTTGTGATCAACACTGAGTTCTCATATATTCAAAATAACTTATAAGATGTTTTTTATAAGCCTCATAGTAACCACAGAGCAAAACACCTATAATAGGAAACACTAAAAATAAACAGCAAGGAATTAAAACATACTACCAGAGAAATCTGCACAATCATAAAGAAAGATGAAAGAGAAAGAAAGAAAAGAAAGTAAAAGAAGGGTCGGGCGCAGTGGCTCACGCTTGTAATCCCAGCACTTTGGGAGGCCGAGACGGGCGGATCACGAGGTCAGGAGATCGAGACCATCCTGGCTAACACAGTGAAACCCCATCTCTACTAAAAAACACAAAAAACTAGCCGGGCATGGTGGCGGGCGTCTGTAGTCCCAGCTACTTGAGAGACTGAGGCAGGAGAATGGCGTAAACTCAGGAGGCGGAGCTTGCAGTCAGCTGAGATCCGGCCACTGCACTCCAGCCTGGGTGACAGAGCAAGACTCTGTCTCAAAAAAAAACAAAACAAAAACGAAAACAAAAAAAAACAAAGAAAGTAAAAGAAGAGTTACAAAACAACCAGAAAACAAACAACAAAATGACAGGAGTTAAGTTCTCACCTACCAATAATAACACTATAAATGAACTAAATGTTCTAATTAAAAGACAAAGAGTGATTAAATGAATAGAAAAACAGAACCCAATGATCTGCTGCCGATAAGAAACTCACTTTACCTATAAAGACACATAGACTGAAAGTAAAGGGGTAGAAAAAGATATTCCATGCAATTGGAAAACAAAAAAGAGCAGTAATAGCTATATTTATATCAGATAAACATCAAACACTATAAAAAAAGACAAAAAGCATCACTATATAACGATAACTGACATTTACAGAACACTTCATCCAACTCTGTGAAATATACATTCTTCTCATCAGCACATGGAACATTCCCCAGGACAGATCACATTAGGAGAAAAAACAAGTCTCAGCAAACTCAAAAAAGTCAACAAGTATCTTTTCTGACCACAGCAGAATAAAATTAGATTTTTATTCTTTTTTAAAGAGGAACTTTGGACCAAGTGTGGTGGTTCATGCCTGTAATCCCAGCAATCTGGGAGGCTGACGCAGGCAGATCACTTGAGTCCAGGAGTTCGAGACCAGTCTTGGGCAACATGGTAAAACCTCATCTCTACAAAAAAGTTAGCTGGGTGTGGTAGTACATGCCTGACCTCCTAGCTACTTGGGAGGTTGATACTGCACTGAGCTGAGATTGTGCAACTGCACTCCAGCTTTGGGCAAAAGAGTGAGACATTGTCTCAGAAAAAAAAAGGCGGCGGGGGGGGGGACTTTGAAAACTATAAATATGTGAAAATTAAACATGCTCCTGAATTAAAAAAAAAATGGGTCAATAAATAAATTAAAAAGGAAATATAAAAATTTTTTTGAGCTAATGAAAATGGAAACACAGCACATCAAAATCTATGGGACAAGCAAAAGCAATACTAAGTAGGAAGTTCATAGCAATAAGCACCTCCATCAAAAAAGGAGAAAACCTTCATATAAACAACTGAACCATCCACCTTCAAGGAACTAGAAAAACAAGAATAAACAAAATCTAAAATTAGTAGAAGAAATAATACAGATCAGAGCAGAAATAAAATTCAGACTGAAAAAATACAAAAGATAACTGAAAGAAAAAATTGTTTTTTGAAAAGATAAAGTCAACATGCTTTTCGCTAGACTAACGAAAAAAAGAGAAAACACTCAAAGTATAAATGAAACAAAAACATTACAATCAATATACTAGAAATATAATGAATCATTAGAGATTTTATGAATAATTATATGCCAACAAATTAGATAACCTAGAAAAAATGGACAAATTCATAGACATATAGCACCTATTGAGACTGAACCATAAAGAAAAAGAAAGTCTGAACAGACCAATAGCAAGTAATTAAACTGAAACAGTAATTAAAAGTCTCCCATCAAAGAAAAAGCCCAGGACTGGATGGCTTCACTGCTGAAAACTACCAAACTGGAAAGGAAGAAGTCAAATTAACCTTGTTCACAGACGACATGATTGTATATTTTAAAAACCAAAGAAAACTCCATCAAGAAACTGTTAGAGGCTGGGCATGGTGGCTCACGCCTGTAATCCTAACACTTTGGGAGGCTGGGGCAGGTGGATCACTTGAGGTCAGGAGTTCGAAACCAGACTGGCCAACATGGTGAAACCCCATCTCTACTAAAAATACAAAAATGAGCTGGGCATGGTGGTGGGTACCTGTAGTCCCAGCTACTTGGGAGGCTGAGGCAAGAGAATTGCTTGAACCTGGGAGGCGGAGGTTGCAGTGAGCCGAGATCTTACCACTGCACTCCAGCCTGGGCGACAAAGCTAGACTCCATCTCAAAAAAAAAAGAACAAAGAAAAAAGAAAAGAAACGTTAGAACTAATAGCAAATTCAGTACAGTTGCAGGATACAAAATCGACATACAAAAATCAGTATCATTTGTATATGCCAACGGCAAACAATCTGAAAAATAAATCAAGAAAGTAATCTCATTTACAATAGCTACTCTGTAGAGTGCAAGCTGTAATCCTTGGTGGCTTCCATGTGGTATTAAGGCTGTAGGTGTGCAGCATTCAAAAGAATACAAGTGGGCTGTGAACCAACCACTTTTGATTAGCATTACTAAAAGAGAGCCAAGTGCTAATATCGAAGACAATTAAAAAAAAAAAAAAAAAAGCCTCAAAAGTCAGCCCCTCCCATCACAAGCCCAGAGGCCTAGGAGGAAAAAATGGTTTAGTGGGTCAGGCCTGGGGAGCCACTGCCCTGCACCATCTTAAGAGGCTGCTCCCTGCATCCTGGCTGCTCCAGCTCCAGCCTCAGCTCCAAAGGGACCCTGGTACAGTTTGGGGCACTGCTCTGGAGAGCACAAGCTGTAATCCTTGGTGGCTTCCATGTGGTATTAAGGCTGTAGGTGTGCAGTATTCAAAAGAAAAGAATGCTTGCCAGGTTCCAACCTAGATTTCAGAGGATGTATTAGAAAGCCTGGGTCCCAGGCAGAAGTCTGTCACAGGACGTAGCCCCCAGACAGAAACTCTGCTAGTGCAGTATTGAGGGGAAATGTGAGGTTGGATCCCCAACACAGACTCCCTACCAGGACAGTCTAGTGAAGCTATGGAAACTGGGCTGCTACCGTCCAGACCCAAGAAGGGTAGAGCCACCAGAAGCTTGCACCCTCAGCATTGAAAAGGCATAGACACCAGACTCCAACCTGTGAGAGCCACGGGGATGGAGCTTCCCAAGGCCGTGGGAGCCCACCCCTTGCACCAGTGTCCTTGGATGTGGGACACAGAGTCAAAGATTATGTTGGAGCTTTAAAGTTTAATGTCTGCCCTGCTAGGTTTCAGACCTGTGTGGGGCCTATTTCCCTTTCTCTTGGCCAATTCCTCCCTTTTGGAATGGGAATATTTAGCTAATGCCTGTACTACCATTGTATCTTGGAAGTTAAGAATCTGTTTTTGATTTTACGGGCTAATAGGTGGAAGGAAATGTGTCTTGAGTCTCAGATGAGACTTTAGACTTTGGATTTTTGAGTTGATGCCAGAATGAGTTACGACTTTGGATACTATTGGGAAGAGATGACTGTATTGTACGATGCAAGAGGAACATGTGATGTGGTGGGAGAAAGGGGACCACCCGTGCACTGCTGGTGGGAATATAAATTAGTATGGCTACTAGGGAAAACAGTATTGAGGTCCCTCAAAAAAGTAAAAATGAAACTACCATATGACCCAGCAATCCCATTGCTGGATATGTGTCCAAAAGAAAGGAAAATTAGTATATTGAAGAGATACTTGTACTTCCATGTTTACTGCAGCACTATTCACAATAGCCAAGATATGGAATCAACCTAAGTATCTATCAATGGATGAATGGATAAAGAAAATGTGGTATATACACACAATGGAATACTATTCAGCCATAAAAAAATAAAACCCTGTTATTTGCAGCAACATGGATGGAACTAGAGGACATGATGCCAAGTGACAGAAGCCAAGCCCAGAAAGACAAATATCCCATGTTCTCACTCGTATGTGGGAACTAAGAAAACTGATCTGATGGAGGTAGAGAGCAAACTAGTGGTTACCAGATGCTGGGAAGGGTGGAAGCGGGTAGTGAAGAGAGGTTGGCTACTGGGTACAGAAACAGTTAGAAGGAATAAGTTCTAGTTTTTGATAGTATGGTGAGGCAACTATAGTTAACAGTAAAGTTATATATTTCAAATAGCTAGATGAGAAGCTTTGAATTATTCCCAACACATACACAAAAATGATCATTGCTTGGGGTGATAAATATCCCAATTATCCTGATTTGATCATTACATATTGTATGCATGTATCAAAATATAACATGTATGGCATAAATATGTACAACTATTACATATAACTAAAAAATTGTAAAATGCAATGAAAGCAGTGCAGGGAAATTTATAGCACTGAATATATATATTAGAAAAGAAGAAAGAGCTAAAATCAATAATCTAAGCTTTACCTTTAGGAAACTAGAAATAGAGCAAATTAAATTCAAAGTAAGCAGAAAAAAAGAAATAAAAATTGAACAAATCAATGCAAGTAAAAGCAGAAAATCAGGCTGGGTGTGGTGGCTCATGCCTGTAATCCCAGCACTTTGGGAGGCCAAAGTGGGAGGATCACTTGAGGAAAGGAATTCAGACCTGGCAACATAGTGAGACCCTGTCACTAAAAAAATAAAATAAAAAAATTAGCCGGGCACAGTGGTACACACCTGTAGTTCCAGTTACTTGGAAGGCTGAGGTGGAAGGGTTGGTTGAGCCTGGGAAGTCAAGGCTGCAGTCAGCCATGGTTGTGCCACTGCACTCCAGCCTAGGTGACAGAGTGAAACCTTGTCTCAAGAAAAAAAACACAAAAAACAAAAAAAAAAAACACACACACACACGCAACCAAAAAACACCAGAAATTCAATACAGAAAATCAACAAAACCAAAATAGTGTTCTTTGAAAAGATCAACGAAATCGATATCTAGCTAGATGAACCAAGAAAAAGAGACAAAAGATACAAATTATTAATATCAAAAATTTTAGAAAAGGGGTCATCACTATTAATCCTATAAATATAAAAACAATAATAAAGGAATACTAAACAATTCTATGCCTACAAATCTGGTAACAGATAAAATGTACCAATTACTCAGAAAGGCACAATCTGCCAAAAGCTACACAAAAAGAAATATACAATCTGAATAGGCCTAGGTCTATTAAAGAACCTGAACCAATAACTAATAACCTTCCAAAACATCAGACACCATATCCAGATAGGTTCACTAGTGAATTCTGCCAAACACTCAGGAAAGAAATTACCCAAATTCTTTACAATTTCTTCCAGAAAACAGCAGAGGGTATACTTCATAACTCATTCTGTGAAGCCAGTTATTATCCAAATCTCACAACTAGGCAAAGACATCACAAGAAAGGAAAACTACTGACTAGTAACTATCATGAACATAGACGATAAATCCTAAACAAAATTAGAAAACTGAATATCCGTATATAAAAAATTATACACCATGACCAAGCAGGATTCCCAACTTGATTTATAAATTCAATGCAATCCCAATCAAAATCTCAGCAATTTATTTTTTTGGATAACAAACTAGTTCACAAGTACATATGGAAAGGCAAAAGACCAAAACAGCCAACACCATACTGAAGAAACAAAGTCAATGAACTGACACTACCCCATGTTAAGACTTACTGTAAAGTAATCAGCCGGCACGGTGGCTCATGCCTGTAATCCCAGCACTTTGGGAGGCGGAGGTAGGCGGATCACTTGAGGTCAGGAGTTCGAGACCAGCCTAGCAACATGGTGAAACCCCGTCTCTACTAAAAATACAAAAAAAATTAGCCAGGCATGGTGGCACATGCCTGTACTCCCAGCTACACGGGAGGCTGAGGCAGGAGAATTGCATGAACCTGGGAGGCAGAGGTTGCAGTGAGCTGAGATTGCACCACTGCACTCCAGCCTGGCAACACAGCAAGACTCCATCTCAGAACAAAAGTACAGTAATCAAGGTGGTGTGGTACTGGTGAAGGAATAAACAGATAAACGGGACAGAATAGAGATTCCAGAAAAAGACTCACACAAATATAGTCAACTGCCCTCTAACAGTGGAGCAAAGGTGATTCAAGGGAGAAAGGACAGTCTTTTCAACAAATAATGCTGGAACAAGTAGATTTCAACATGCCAAAAAAATGAACCTATATAGTAGGGGACTTCATCAACTTGATAAAGGGCATTTATTAAAAACAACAACAATGACTGACAGCTAAAATACTCACTGGTGAAGGACTGCAAGTTTTTGCCTTAAAATCAGAAAGAAAGTAGAATGGCCACTTTCACCACTGTTATTCAATATTGTACTGTAAGTTCTAGAAGCAGTTACACAAGAAAATGAAATAAATCCATGTTGGAAAGAAAGAAGTAAAACTACACCTATTCACAGATGACATGATCTGTGATATGGTTTGGCTGTGTCTCCACCCAAAATCTCATCTTGAATTATAATACACATAATCTCCACATGTCAGGGACAGGACCAGGTGGAGGTAATTGGATCGTGGGGGCAGTTTCCCCCATGCTGTTTTCATGATAGTGAGTCTCACGAGATCTGATGGTTTTATAAGCATCTGGTATTTCCCTGCTTGCCCTCATTCCGTCCTGATGCCCTATGAAGAAGATGTCTGCTTCTCCTTTGCCTTCCACCATGATTATAAGTTTCCTAAGGCTTCTCCAGCAATATGGAACTGTGAGTAAATTAAACCTTTCATTTATAAATTACCCAGTCCTGGGTATTTCCTATAGTAGTGTGAGAACAGGCTAATACAATCTGCTCTATAGGAAATCCCCAAGAATCCACAAGAAAGCTACCAGCGCTATATACAAATTCATCAAACTTGTAGGTTGTAAGATCAATGCATAAAAATCAGTTGTGTTTCTCCATATCAGCAATGAACAATCCATAAAAGAAATTTAGGAAGGAATTCTATTCATAAGAGTATTTAAAATAATAAAATACCTAGAAATAAATCTAAGGAGATTAAAGACTTATAGACTGAAAATTACATGACACTCCTGAAGGAAATTAAAGAAGACATCAATAAATGGAAAAGCATCCCATATTCATGGATTGGAAGACTAAATATTGTTAAGATGTCAAGACTACCCAAAGCAATCTACAAATTTAGCACAATCCCTATCAAAATTCTAATAACTTTTTTGCAAAAATAGAAAATTCTATCCTCAAATTATTCTCAAGTTATTATGGAATTGCAAAGGACCCTGAATAGCTAAAATACTGAAAAAGAACAACAAATGTAGAGGACTCACAATTCTTAGTTTCAAAACTTACTACAAAACTAGAGTAATCAAAATAGTGTGGGACTCGCATAAGGATAATCATATAGACCAAAGGAATGTACCTGACAGTCCATAAATAAAATCATACATCTATGGCCAATTTATTTTTGATGAGAGTGCCAAGATATTCAATGAGAAAACAGTCTCTTCAACAAATGGTGCTGGGATAACTGGATTTCCACATACAAAAAAATAAGCCGGGAGCCCTACCTCATATTTACTATATATAAAAATGAACTCTAAATTGATAAAAGACCTAAATATAAGCTAAAACCATAAAACTTTGAAGAAAACATAGGGGTAAATCTTTATGATCTTGGATTTAGCAATGTATTCTTAGATATGACATCATAAGGTAAACTGGACTTAATCAAAATTTAAACTTTTCATTTCTGCAAAAAAGTTCTTGGAATTTTGATAGGAATTGTGCTGAATTTGTAGAATGCTTTGGGTAGTCTTGATATCTTAACAATATTAAGTCTTCCAATCCATGAATGTGGGATGCTTTTCCATTTATTGAGGTCTTCTTTAATTTCCTTCATAAGCAAAAAAAAAAAAAAAAAAAAGTTTTTGCTTATGCTTCATATCATAAGCAAAAAAAAGAAAAAAGGTAAATTGGACTATATCAAAATTTGAAACTTCTGTACATAAAAGGACATTATCAAGAAAGTGACAACTGACAAGAATGTGAAAAAATATTTGCAAATCATGTTATCTAGAATATACAAAGAACTCCTATAACTCAAGAACAAAATGATAAACCACCCCAATTGAAAATGAGCAAAGTACTTGAACAGACAATTTGCCCAAGGAAATATACAAGTAGACAATAAGCACAAGAAAAGATGCTCAACATCATTAGTCAGTAGGGAAATGCAAATAAAACCACATTAAGGTACCACTTCATACCCATTAGGATAGCTATATTAAAACAAAAGAACAGAATACAGCAAGTGTTGACAAGGATGTGGCGAAATATGAACCCTTGAGCATTGCTGCTGGGAATGTAAAACAGTACAGTAAGTGTGGAAGACAGTATCCAGGTTCCTCATAAAGTTACACAATATTACTGCTTGGTATATACCCAAAATAATTGAATCCATGGACTCAAACAGATACTTTTTTATCAGTGTTCATTGCAGCATTATTTACAATAGCCAAAAGGTGTAACCAACTCGTATTCACTAATAGATAAATAAATAAACAAAATGTGGTAAAAATACACAACAGACTATTATTCAGCCAGAAAAAGTAAAGACATTCTGATATATGCTACAACATGGATAATCCTTGAAAACATTATGGTAAGTGAAGTAAGTCAGAAACAGGACAAATATCAGGCAATTCCACTTATATGATGTACCTACACAGTCAAATTCAGAGACAGTAAGTAGAATGGTAGATGCCAGTGGCTAAGGGGAAGTGGAAATGGGGAGTTACTATTTAACTGGTACAGAATTTCAGTTTGGGAAGATAAAGAGGTCTGGAGATGGATGGTGGTGATGGTTGCATAACAATGTGAAGGTACTTTAAAATGATTAAAATGATAAATTTTATGCTGTGTGTATTCTGCTACAATAAAAAATACAATCTTTTTTTTTTGTGCATATACTTGGAGGTGGGGTGGCCATGGCAAGTCGATTTTTACCTTTAAGTGGAAAGGCAAAGTGTTAAACATAGGTAAACACTATTGAAAAAACCAAAGTGGGAAGACTAGCTCTATCAGGTCTTACCATAAACCTACTGTAACTGAAACAGTGTGATACTGATACATGGTTAAACAATAAAACCAAGAGAAATCCAGAAACAAACCCACACATATCTGGACCTTAATTTACATCAGAGGTGACACTGTAGAACAGTGTATTTTCAATAATTAGCTCTGGAACAACTGGATACCCTTATATAAAATATCAAACTGGAAAAAAACTCAAATTGGACTCCAATTTTACACAATCAATTCATGTGGATTAAACACAAAAGACAAAAATACAAAGCTTTCAGAAGGTAATATAAAATAATATCTGTATGATCTTGGGATACAAAATGTTCTTTAAAAACATGGAAGAGGCTGGGCGCGGTGGCTCATGCCTGTAATCCCAGCACTTTGGGAGGCCAAGGTGGGCGGATCATGAGGTCAGGAGATCGAGATCATCCTGGCTAACATGGCAAAATCCTGTCTCTACTAAAAATACAAAAAATGAGCCAGGCATGGTGGCGGGTGCATGTAGTCCCAGCTACTCAGGAGGGCAAGGCAAGAGAATAGTGTGAACTCGGGAGGCAGAGCTTGCAGTGAGCCGAGATCACGCCACTCCACTCCAGCCTGGGGGACAGAGCGAGACTCCGTCTCAAAAAAAAAAAATCAAATCAAAACAAAACAAAAATAGAAGAACACTACCATGAAAATCAAGAATTTTGGTCCATAAACTAGAAAAAGACAGTTAAAACACACAAAATTATTGAAGAACTAAATTGCCATACACTACACCTTCAGAGGGGCTTGTAGGAACATATAAAGAATTCCTCCCACATATGGAACAGACACATGGGCATATATCATGAAAGGTACTTCGTGAAAGTGAAAATCCAACTGGCAAATAATGTGAACAGATATTTAACCTCATTGCAAGAAGGGAAATAAAAAGTAAAACAGCAATGAGTTATAAACTCACCAGAATGGCTAAGATTTAAAAGTCCTTCAGTACAAAGTATTGGATAAACACATGGAACAACAGGAACTCCTATACACTGTTGGTGAGAGTAGAAACTGGTACCATCAATCCCTTTGGAAATGATTTTGCATTATCCAATAAAATTGAAAATAGGTATATACTATGATCAAATTAATCTACTTCTAGGTATATATACTAAAGAAATTCATGGACATATGCAACAGGATATATGTACAAGTATATTCTCAAAAGTATGGTTTATAATAGCCCTAAACGGAAAAAAAATGAACATCAATTAACAGTAAAGTGGATAAGTAAAATCTTTAAAAGACGGAATGAAAGTAAATGAACTATACCTACATGCAATAAAGTGTATAAATTTCATTAAAAAATTAAGAGGTAAGAAAAATATAATTCAAAAATAGGCAAAATTAAGCCAACTGTTTAGGTATGCATTCATATGTGGTACAACTTGAGAAAGGCAGTGAAATTATCATAAGCCAGGATAGTCATTACCTCCAGAGGACAAAAAAGGATTATTTATCTAGAAGGGAACATAATAGCTCCTAGGGTGGTAGTAATGTTCTATCTCTTGAACTGGATGGTTCTAGAAATATGTATCCTACATACTCTCTGTATAAATGTTATACTTCACATTTTGAAAAAAGTGATGATAAACACCACTCCATAGAGAAAAACAGTTATGCTGATGGGTTCATAATGGGTTCAGGCTGCCAAGCAACCATATTATATTTTCCTAGTCCATTCCTCCTCCTACTCTCCTGGAATAACAGTATTTTATACCTCTGTTCTTAAAAGCTCCAATACCTCCTCCTCTGTCCTCACCCTCAGTTGGTGATTTCCTAAGTAACTGAGAGGAATGAAAGCAAAGAACATTTCCACAGACACACCACTACAAATACCCACCTATTGTGATTTTTCACCCACATATTCTACTTTCCCTTAGCTCAAGTCTCTATGATACTACCTAAGGCCAGTCCGCCCTTTTGTGCAAGAGATCCAATCTCCTCTTGCCTTCTCAAGAACATTACAGGAACTCTCCCATCTGTCACCTATAGCATCAATTTCCTTTAGCAAACAAACATACTGTTATTTCTTGACTCAACTTCCCCCACCAGCTATGACCCCATTTCTTTGCTCCTTTTTTTAGTTAAACTTCTTTAAAAAATTATCTCCAATTCTGCTCTTTCCATTCTCTCTTAAATCTACCACAATCAGATTTTTGACCTGACCACTCTGTCAACTGCTCATCAAGATCATCAATAGTCTCTAATGGTTAATACTGAGCTCTCATCTTACGTATGTTCAGGAGCACTGACACAGGTTAGCATTCCTTGCTCCCTGATAGATTTGCATCACTGGGTTTCTGGTAAATCATGCTCTCCTGATTTTCTTCCTGTGTAATTGGTCACACCTTCTCAGTTTCCACTGCTGCCACTTCTGATTCCTCTTCTACTTAATGATGGTATGCCCCTCAGTGTCTTTGGTATTCTTCTATCTGTACTCACTCTCTTGGTAATCTCATCCAGTCTAATGATTTAAATGTATTTTCGTGCCAGTATTTCCAGTTCAGACCTCTGTCTTAAACTCCAGACTCATTTCTAACATCTAATAGACATCTGAAATTCCATTATGTTCAATACCAACCTTCCAATTTCCCTGCTAAAACCTGCTCTTTCATACATTAACCATCCTTATTTCTATTTAAGGACTTTCCTTAAATAGAGAGACCATCCATTTTGTTGTTCAGACCAAAAAATCTGGAGTCATCCTTGTCTCCTCTCCCAATATCTAGTCCATCAGTAAACTCAGTATATTCCATCTCCAGATATAGCCAGGATTTGAAGATTTCTTCTCCTCCACTGATAATCAGCCCAAGCCACATTTATATCACACCTGAATTACTACAATAACTTTCCTGTCTGTTCTGTCTACACCCTTTGCCCTCTAATAACCTATTCTTAATATGCCAGCAGAAGGATCCTTTTAACAGTTAACTGAGACATTCTCTCTCTCCTCTGTTCAAAATCCTACTATAGCTACCCATCTTACTCAGAGGAAAAGCCAATGACATGCATTCCCTTTAAACCCAGGACAATATCACCATTTTTTAAACTTTTTTTTTTTTTTTTTGAGAAGGAGTCTTGCTCTGTCACCAAGCTAGATTGCAGTGGAGTGATCTTGGCTCACTGCAACCTCTGCCTCCCAGGTTCAAGTGATTCCCCTGCCTCAGCCTCCTGAGTAGCTGGTACTATGGCTAATTTTTTTGTATTTTAGTAGAGACGGGGTTTCACCATGTTGGCCAGGATAGTCTCGATCTCCTGACCTCGTGATCCGTCTAGTGAGTACCCTGCCTCAGCCTCCTGAGTAGCTGGTACTATGGCTAATTTTTTTGTATTTTAGTAGAGACGGGGTTTCACCATGTTGGCCAGGATAGTCTCAATCTCCTGACCTCGTGATCCGTCTGCCTCGGACTCCCTAAGTGCTGGGATTACAGGTGTGAGTCACCGTGCCCAGCCTTTTTAAACATATTTTTAACACACAAAATGAAGCCTAAAAAAGTAATTCCTAATCTTCAAACTAGTTCTGGTCTATGTAGAAATCTTAACTAATCCAAGCTGGGCCCAGGGGCACATGCCTATAGTCTTAGTTACGTGAGAAGCTGAGGTAGGATGATCACTTGAGCCCAGGAGTTCAAGCTCAGCCTCAGCAATACAGTGAGATGAGACCTCATCTCTTAAAAACAAAACAAAACAAAAATCTATTAACTAATCCACACTGTATAATGATAATGTAAATCACTGTATAATGATAATGTAAATGTAAAATGCAGTGCATTTTTAGAAATGTCTATTCATTATTTTAACATGATGTTCTTTTTCCTACTTTTTTGTTGTTAAGTGTTCTGTTTTTTAAATGTTAATGTTAAATGGCAGGTTTATAAAACATTTTATTATCTGAAAAATAAAAATGTGGCAGAACTATGTTTTATTGTCTTTTTCTCTATTTTCTCCCTCCACTCCCTACACTTTTTCACTGCTGAATTAAAAAACAGAATACTTTTACTGGTATATGAAAATGAAGTCTGGGTTATGGTATATGAAAATGAAGTCTGGGTATTATCAGATATCTACTTGATAAATCCCAGCCAAAAGGATTTATCAAGTAGATATCTGCACTAAAAGGTCACTAAACCACAGAGAAACTATACTATAGGGGAAACTTACATTGGCTATGGTATTATAGTCACACCTCTCCTGTAGTTCTGTCAAAACTGGCTATGTGATATTAAAATTCCTAATGTCCCTGACCCTATTTTTCCTCATCTATAAAGGGAAAATAATAATAGTATACAGTTCATAAAAGTATGAAAATTAAGATGATATATATAAGTGATGATATATAACAGCTACCTATATGTTTAATTAATACAACACTATACAGTGTTATATCATGGGAGACAGAATAGGAGGAAGGTAAGTGGGAGTAGTCCACCTGGTGCAGAAAAATATTTTATCCACTGATATTGTTTAGAACTAATGGCACATGGTGATAATATTTATAAGCATTTTGGTTAGTTTAATTATTGTTTTTAAATTCTCTGCAGACTGTGCATCCCTTTCCTGCCTTCACCAGGTCATCACAGCAAAAGATCATCTCTCACATTCATTCTTAACTGAAAGTCTACTTAGCGTTAGGCAGAGTTTATGGTAGGGACACAGAAGGTAGAACAAGAGTAGTCTTAAAAAGTCAGAAAACAGGCCGGGCACAGTGGCTTACACCTGCAATCCCAGCACTTTGGTAGGCTGAGGTGGGTGAATCACGAGGTCAGGAGTCCAAGACGAGCCTGGCCAAGATGGTGAAACCCCGTCTCTACTAAAAATACAAACATTAGCCGGGTGCGGTGGCAGGGACCTATAATCCCAGCTACTCGGGAGGCTGAAGCAGGAGAATCGCTTGAACATGGTGGGTGGAGGTTGCAGTGAGCCAAGACTGTGCGACTGTACTCCAGCCTGGGTGGTGACAAAGTGAGACTCCGTCTCAAAAAAAAAAAAAAAAAAACCAGGAAAAAACAGATGCTGGAGAGGATGTGGAGAAATAGAAATCTGTTGTTTTCTCAGGAAACAACAGATGCTGAAGAGTATGTGGAGAAATAGGAATGCTTTTACACTGTTGGTGGGTGCGCAAATTAGTTCAACCATTGTGGAAGACAGTGTGGCAATTTCTCAAGGATCTAGAACCAGAAATACCATTTGATCCAGCAATTCCATTCGTGGGTATATACCCAAAGGATTATAAATCATGTTACTATAAAGACACATGCACACGAATGTGTATTGTGGCACTATTCACAATAGCAAAGACTTGGAACCAACCCAAATGTCCATCAATACTAGACTGGATAAAGAAAATGTGGCACATATACACCATGGAATACTATGCAGCCATAAAAAAAAAGATGAGGTCATGTCCTTTGCAGGGACATGGATGAAGCTGGAAACCATCATTCTCAGCAAAATACCACGAGGACAGAAAACCAAACACTGCATGTTCTCACTCTTAAGTGGAAGGTGACCAATGAGAACACATGGACACAGGGAGGGGAACATCACATACCAGGGCCTGTTGGGGTTGGGGGGCTAAGGGAGGGATAGCGTTAGGAGAAATACCTAATGTAAATGATGTTGATGGGTGCAGCAAACCAACATGGCACATGTATACCTATGTAACAAACCTGCACGTTGTGCACGTGTACCCTAGAACTTAAAGTGTAATAATTTAAAAAAAAATTTTTTTAAAGAGTATAGTCATCCTGCAGTCTTAAATAAACTAAAGATAATTATTTAGAAAACAAATACTTACCTTTCTTGAATTTATGTACAGGAAGTTTCTTAAGTTGATCTTTACGAAGTCTGTTTCTTCTAGCTCTATGTCTATCCTGGACAAATTTTGTGATCTAAAAATAAAAGAGTAAAAAAAGGAGTCAGATATTAAATGTGCAAATAGAAAGTGACCATTAAAATAACAAATATCTTTTAAGTTTCTGGATAGCTACTGCAAATCAATTCAATTCATTTAAATTCGAACTGCAGTAGTATTATTAATTAAAGCATTAAATCGTATTAGTGATTAGTTAACCCATAAATTACCCCTTGAAGTTTTTATTAATTGATCTTGATTACCTTTGATTTACTGACAGAGACATTATAAAAAACATACAATTGTTTGCCTACAAAAATACAAATGGTAAACTATAGATTTTATAAAGACTCCAATGGGTTAAAAAAAAAAAAAAAAAATGGGGGCCGGGCGCGGTGGCTCACGCCTGTAATCCCAGCATTCTGGGAGGCCAAAGCAGGCGGATCATGAGGTCAGGAGATCGAGACCATCCTGGCTAACACGGTGAAACCCCATCTCTACTAAAAATACAAAAAATTATCCAGGCGCGGCAGCAGGCACCTGTAGTCCCAGCTACTCGGGAGGCTGAGGCAGGAGAATGGCGTGAACCCGGGAGGCGGAGCTTGCAGTGAGTCGAGATAGTGCCACTGCAGTCTGGCCTGAGTGACAGAGCGAGACTCCATCTCAAAATAAATAAATAAATAAATAAATAAATAAATAAATAAGTGAGACTCCATCTGAAAATAAATAAAAATAAATAAATAAATAAATAAAATAAAAATAAAAAATAATGGGAAGGTTGATATTCCTATATATTACAAACTAATAAAAATTTCAAACATACACTTACTAGTTACTGCAGAATAATGGGCAGAAATAATGCAGAACACCTTCACTACAAATATTCAGAAATGCTGGATAAAATATACAAAATATTTTAAACTATAAATTGCTATGCTTGCAAAAATAAAAAGGAAGTACACAGGGCCAAAAACCAAATACCAAAACACCCTTTGCAAAGGAAAAATATGAATGTCAAATTTAAGAACTTCTCTGCTCAAAAGGCACTGTTAAAAAAATAAAAGACAACTGAAGCGGGAGGATTGTTTGAGGCCAGGAGATCAAGACCAGCCTGGGCAACATAGTGAGACCCTATCTCTAAAAAGAAAAAAATTAGCCTGGTGCAGTGCCATGTGCCTGTAGTTCCAGCTACTTCGGGGGCTGAAGTGTGAGAATCATTTGAGTCCAGGATGTCAAGTCTGCAGTGATTTATGTTTGTGCTACTGTACTCCAGCCTGGGCAACAGAGTGAGAGCCTGTCTCCAAAACATAAATAAATAAATGAATACATAAATAAAATTTAAAAATTAAAAATAAAGATGAGCCACAGACTGAAATATTTGCAAATTGTATACACAAGGGATTTGTATCCAGAATATATATAAAAAACTCTCAAAGCTCAATAAGAAAACAAGTTACCCAACAGAAAAAATGGACAAAATATTTGAAGATACTTCACCATACAAGACATACAAACTGCAAATAAGCTCTTGAAGAGATGTGCAAAGTCAGCAGTCAACAGGAAAACAAAAATTCAAATCACAAATACTATAATACAATACACCTATTCGGTGACTAAAATGTAAAACTGACTACACCAAGTGTTGGCATGGAAGTGGAGGAACTGGGACTCTCATACACTTCTGGTGGGATTGTAAAATGGTACAACGACTTTGGAAAAGAGCTTGGCAATTTCTTATGAATCTAAACACACACTTATCCTGTGACCCAACTGTCCCACTCCTAGATATACTTACCCAATGGAAATGAAAGCATATTTCCATACAACAAATGTCCATGTCAGCTTTATTTGTAATAGCCAAAAACTAGAAACAACCCAAATGTTGATCAATAGGTAAATGAGTAAACAAATCATGGTATATTTACACAATGGAATACATCTCAGCAATAAAAAGGAATGAATAATCCATGTACTCAATAACATATATAAATCTCAAAATAATTATGGTGACAGAAAGAAGACAGACACAAAAGAGTACAGACTTTATGATTCCATTTATACAAAGCTGTAGAAAATGCAAAGCAATCTATAGTGACTAAAATCAGATTTGTAGTTGCCTGGGCATGGAGAAGGGTGGCGAGGGGAGGATGAAGGAAAAGTTGAAAGGTGCAGAAGGAAGGCATTGCCAAACTTTTTAGGGTGGTTAATATTTCATTATCTTGATTGTGGTGGTGGTGGTTTCACAGGTATATACATACATATCTGTTACATATGTGTATGATATGTGTGATATATATGTGATATACATATGCAAATGTGATATATATATGCATATAAACCTATGTCAAAACTTACCAAAGTGTACAATTTAAATATGTGTAATTTATTATATCAAATCATACCTCCATAAATTTTTTTAAAGTTTAATGGTAACCACTAAAAGAAGAGCAATATAATGCAAATTTTCATATCAATAGGGAAAAGAAAGTAAAAGTTATTAATGCAAATTTACACAGAAGAAAAAACAGAATAAAAAGTAAACAACAGAAATTAATCCAAATACATATGTGATCACAATATATGTTAAGTGGATTAAATTCACCAGTATTTAAAAGGAGTATATCACATTGTATAAGAAAAAAATTCCAATCATATGCTATTTACAAGACACAAGATAAAAACTGAATGATACATTAGGACAAAAATAAAAGTAAAAAATAAAGGGATAGGACCAGGTGCAGTGGCTCACACCTGTAACTCCAGTGCTTTGGGAGGCCAAGGCTGAAGGACTGCTTGAGCCCAGGAGTTTGAGACTAGCCTAGGCAACACAGAGAGGCCCCATTTCTACAAAAAAAAATATAAAAACAATTAGCTGGGCATGGTGATGTGCGCCTCTAGTCCCAGCTACTTGGGAGGCTGAGGTGGGAGGATCACTTGAGGTTATAGTGAGCTATGATTGTGCCACTGCACTCCAGCCTGGGTGACAGAGCAAGATCCTGCATAAAATAACCAAATTAACATAAAAAATAAAATAAAGGGATAAAGATCTATTAAGCAAAAGAAGCCTAGAATATCAAGCAAAATAGAATTTAAGGAAAAAAGCATCATTAGGAGAGTCATGACAACAATAAAAACAACACCTTATCTAGAAACAAAAGAGTGAAATACATACATTCACAAGCTCAGCAACTTATAGCGTAAGCACACAAAAAATTGTTAAGACTATAGACCTGTGCTGTCCAATTTTGGTAGCCACCAAGTACATGTGACTACTGAGCACTTGAAACATAGATAGTCTGAATTGGGATGTGCTGTAAGTATAAAGTAGACACCAGATTACGAAGACACTGTACAAAAAGAATGTAAAAATATCATATATTTGTATTAATTGAATGTTGTTATATATTTTAGATTTATTGGGTTAAATATAGTATTAAAATTAATCTCATCTGTTTTCTTTTTTTAACCTTTTAAATTTGGCTACTAGAAAATTTAAAATTATAATAAAATGTGGCTCATAAGATTGTTCTATTCTTAGCACAGCTTCAGAAAATAGAAAAGAACGCAGAAAATTATTAACAATTGTGGTGATGGTTGCATAATTCTGCAAATAAAATTATTGAATTGTGCACTTAAATGAGTTAATTTTTATGTTAATTATATCTCAATAAAACTGTTAAAAGATTAGACAAAACAAATTCACAAGTTCGAACTAATGAACACAGAACTGCCCTTCGTGTCTTTTCACACACAGGGAATGTTTACAAAATTTAATCAGAAAACCATGCCACAAAGAATCCATAACATACAATGTTTTCTTACCTCAACACAACTGAATTAGAAATCAATAGGAAAAAAATACATATTTTGGAAATGTAAAACTGTACTGAAATAATTTATAAGTCTCAGAACAAATCGTAATGAATATCTACTTTTCTGAGGGGGTGTTATAGTCAGCATGCCACCTAGATTCTAAATAACTTGAGAAATAAGACCATGAACTGCCAGGAGGACGAAGGTGAAACAACTAACTCACTGGAGAGAGAAACAGAACTTTTTGTACTTGTTTCAGCAACACATATACTAAAATTGGAATGATACAGAGAAGATTAGCATGACCCCCGTGCGGTGCAAGAAACATAATTTTTTTATTGAGCAATAGAATTAGGTTGCCTTAGCCACTCAGATATAGACAAACACAACTTTGGAATGAAGTAGGCCTTCCCTTCACCCTGTCACAGAATTGCAGAACCAGCCCTAACCCTGGAGGAGCTGAATCAACATCTATGTCCCAAAGTCAGGTTAATAACAAAACAAAGATGGTGGAGCTGAGCCAAGTGTGCCCAATTTATTCTTCCTAACTATGCCACACAGATAAGACACTTTATCTCCTCTAAGGTGGAAAGAGTAAATGGGCAGAGAAGGGCTAAGAGTTATAGTAACTGAGTTCCCCCGTCATACGGATTGAAACATTAAGAGTGATAAAGAAACATCCTACATTAAAATGAAAAACTTTTAAATTTAAGTCGAATGAAAACAAGAATTTTCCTTATCAAAAGTTGTGGGTTTCAGCTATAGTTATTGTTGTAGAAAAATTTATAACCTAAATGCATATACTAGAAAAAAAAATAAGCATTTGGCTGAATAAAGTAGAAAAAGAAAAGCCATACAACCAGACAAGGTAGAAGAAAGAAAATAAGAACAAAAATTCATGATAAAGATAAAGAAAGTAAAGAATTTAGCATTAAGTTCTACCAAAATGTAAGCGGCTTAACATCAGGGATTTTTACCGATTTTGTTTACTGATGAATCTGTAGACCCTTGAACAGTGCCTAGTTCACCATAGGTACAGAATAAATATTTATTGAATGAAAACCTACTTCTATGAAAGACTAATAAGGCAATAATTTCTGACAACATTGTGAAAGGCACAGATGGATATGAATAAAGATAACTTATTCCACAAATAGTAGAAATTCTCTTTAAATTGTTATTTGAATATATGAATATTATAAATCACTTTATTCCACTACACTTGAAAACCGGAAATTTCTTAGAAATACAATTTAGTAGGAACTGGAAAACCATCTGAATGTCTATATAACTATGAAAAAGTCACTAGACCTAGATGATTTTATAGGCATCCTCTACAAAAATGTCAAGTAATAGATAACCCAAATTTTCTTAAAAAAAAAAAAAACTATTTTAGAAAGTAAGAGAAAGCTTTAGTTTTATGAGCTATAATTTTGATTGTCTAGTTTTTTTTAAATTATGGTAAAATATACACAACATAAACCTTACTATCTCAACCACGTTTAAATGTACAGTTCGATGGCTTAAGTACATTCATACTGTTGTGCTACCATCACTACCATCCATTCACAGACTTCATCTTATTAAGCTGAAATGCTATATCCATTAAACAATAACTCCCCCTTCCTCAGTCCCCTCAGTTCCTGGCAACCACCATTCTAGTTTCTGTCTCCATGAATTTGGCTACTCTAGGTATGTCGTATAAGTAGAATCAGTATTTGTCCTTTTGCGACTGGCTTATTTCACATGGCATAAAGTCTTCAAGGTTCATCTATGTTGCAGCATGTGTCAGAATTTCCTTCCTTAAAAACACTGAATAATATTCCATTGTATGTATATTCCACATCTTGTTTATCCATTCATCCGTCAATGTACACTTGGGTTGCTTTCATCGTTGGCTATTGTAAATAATATTGCTATGAACATGGTGTACAAATATCATACGAGTTTTTGCTTTGAATTCTTTTTGGTATATACCCAGAAGTGGAATTACCAGCTCGTATGGTAATTCCATGTTTTATTTTTTGAGGAGTTGCCATACTGTCTTCTTTAGTGGTTGTTCCATTCTACCTTCCTATCAACAGTGCTCAAGGGATTGTCTAGTTTTCATGTCAAGGTTATTCTGGCCCCATAAAACCAAAGCTTTCTCTTACCTGAATATTCAGATTGCTAATATTCTAGGATTTTTACATCGATGTCCAAGTATAAAAAATTAATCTATATTAGAAATCTGAATAATCTAGAGATGTAAGGGCAAAATTTATACATCATAAACAGGATTTATCTCCAGAATATATGGAATTTCAAAATTTACAAAGCATATTAATGTAACCCAACATAAACATGATAAAAGAGAGAAAAATCAATTATTACTACAACAGATGAAAGACATACAATTCAGTACCCCATTTTAAAAAGTTAAGCAAATAAAAATCTGATTTATGTCCAGGACTTATACTGCTTTTTCCCCCTTATTTTCCCAAAAAACATAGCACAATGTTAAAGGAGGTAGAACAACAGACATCCATTTCCTGTTCTTGACCTTTTTTTTTTTTTTTTTTGAAACTGAGTTTCACTCCTGTTGCCCAGGCTGGAGTGCAATGGCAAGATCTCAGCTCACTGCAACCTCCGCCTCCTGGGTGCAAACGATTCTCTTGCCTCAGCCTCCTGAGTAGCTGGGATTGAAGGCGCCTGCCACCATGCCCAGCTAAATTTTCTATTTTTACTAGAGATGGGGTTTAAACACATTGGCCAGGCTGGTCTTGAACTCCTGACCTCAGGTGATTCGCCTGCCTCGGCCTCTCAAAGTGCTGGGATTACAGTGTGAGCCACCGCACTCGGCCCTGCTGTTCTTGACTTTCAAGGGAAGGCTTCTAGCATTTCACCATTTAATAATGTTTATTTTAAGTTTTTAGTCTATATTCTTTCTCTGTATAAGGATATTTACTTGTACTCCTGGTTTTCCAAGGGTATTTTCGTTTGTTTGTTGTTTGGTTTTCTAACTTACTGTCTACTTTCTTGCTTCTACGCTGAAACCCCAAGGGAATCAACAAACAAATTACTGTAATGGAATTTGTTACACGATTACATGATTAATGATTAATGACATGATTATATGATTAATACATAAAAATAAATAATGTCCCCTGACCAAACCTTGCTTTCTAAATACAACTCTCTGATTAAAAAAACTAGGACTCCTTGGGAAAAGGTCTGATGCTAGGGGTGGGACAGGAAAAATATAAAAAATATACAATGAACCTGAAGCATCTTATAGTATAAGACAGTAGTCTAGAAGTGCTTAATAATCATTTAAAAAGGGATAGCACTGAATCAAAGGAACATAAGATCCAGCATGACAACAGCCAAAGTTAAACAATTTAAAAACAATCAAAAACCAAAAATAACGTATGAATAGTACTGGATTATAACCTAAGTGTAAAATAAATATACATGAGTGCATACTAATGTAAGTGGTTGGTTGAATAAATAAATGCGGAGAAATCTTCCTTGCAGAAGAATTTCAGATAATGCAGATATGCCCTCCCCTTCCCCCACCTTAAGAGTGGGCTATACTTAGTGCCTCACTTCTAAAGAAAGAACAGAGTAGAAAAAGGAAAAAATATTAACTTTATAATGGAGAAATTCAGCAAACACTACCTTAACCAAGGAATGAAGGTTAGCATCATCAGTGATGTTCTACAGATATCATATACCCCCAAATATGATGTGAGGAGAAGGGCACTTCACCTCTGTGATACTCTTTTGAAAAACCTGTAGCCTTGTCTAATCATGAGAAAAAAATCAGGTTGAGAGACATTCTACAGGATACCTGGCTAGTACTCCTCAAAACTACCAAGGCCATGAAAAACAAGAACAGCAAAATTGTCATAGACCAGAGGGAAGACAGGATAATGAAATACAATGTGGTATCCTAGACTTGATCCCGGAACAGAAAGAGCACATTAATGAAAAACCTGTAAAATCCAAAATGTAGAGTTTAGTTAATAGTAATGTACCAATGTCAGTTTCTTAGTTTTGACAAAAGTCTCCTGGCGATGTAAAATTTTAACAATGTGGGAAAGTAGATGAGGGATAAACAGGAATTCTCTTCTTTGCAAACTTTCTGTAAATCTTAACATTATTTCCAAAATTAAACGTTCAATAAAAAGCAATGCTCTAATACTCAATTATGAGAATAACCAATTATAAAATATAATTTCAAAAATCCCTTTTATGGTAGCAAGAAAAACTGTATGTGTGATAAGTCTAAAAGAAGACATGCAAAACATTTATAGAAAAATTATTATTCAACTGATGGAAAGACCTAAATAAGTAAATTTAAAAATACGATAGCATCATAGGAAGACTGAACATTTTAAAGATAGCATTTAATCTTTAAGCTAATCTATGAATTCAATATAATAATAAATGTACTGAATATTAAAATACATATTCTTTATGACAAAGAAGTTGGCAAGAATAGTGGGACTGTTTTATATCTTTGCAAATCTATTTTAATATCTGTAAAAATAGAATACAGAGGGATTTTCAAACTGCTTCTGTTTTCAAATATTTTGATATTGCACATCACGTAGCCTCTAGAAACTTTTACTACACGCGTCTAAGAGAATGAGAGTGACAAAGGCAAATATTACCTTAATATTATTATGTAAATAATTTTGATTTTGCAGACCTACTAATAGTCCTGTGACCATACTTTGATAATCACCATTACGGAGAAATAATATGTCATTCCCCCTTAACCTTAAGCTCTCACATTAATTTTTTCATACTTTAATATAAAAATTTTCAAACATACAGAGGAGTTGAATTTTATAATAAATACCCATATATCCACCTGAATTCTATAATTAACATTTTACTATGCTTTTTGTCACATCTCTATTTACCCATCAATACATCTTACTTTTTCCTCTTATTTTTTTACAGTGTATTTTAAAGTAAGTTGCAGGTATCAGTGTACTTTCCCTAAAATACTTTGGCATGCAAATCATTACTCAGTTTAGTAAATTTTTTTTTACAGTTCGTTTTCTTTTGAGGTAAAATTTACATATAATGAAAAGTACAACACAATTGATTGTGTGAATCCAGACAAATGCCATGCATTTTTGCAACCCACATCTCTATCAAGATACAGAACATGACTGTCATCCCCCAAAAGTTCCCTCATACTCTTTTCAGTAAATTGATCACTTCTCTCTAACCCCCCAGAGGAAATCACCATTCCTATTTTTTCCTACTCACATTATCTTTGTCTAGAACTTCATATAAATGAATTTATACAATATGCACTCTTTTATGTACATATTGTTTAAATTCTCTCACTCAATACAATGTTTTTAGATTCATCCATACTATTTTTTAAAAATTATTAAAAGTTAATGTACCTACCATGAAAATGACTATTAAGATGAGACAGATGCCCACTATGATAAGGAAGGGAATTAGGTAGTATTCCAAAGGAAGACTAAATTCTGGAACTAAGATAAGGTGGCCCCTAGAAGAAAACAAAAATCAACAATTGAGAATTGAAGAATTGTTAAATTCTGATGTTAATTAAAAACAGGAAAAAATATTTTTAAAAACAGACATATAGACATTACAATTAAATCCACTACACACATTTCATTTTCTAAAATACGACTTCCAATAATTTAAGGAATGCTTTCTACATCTTTAAGTCTATTTTACACATTTTTCCTAATAGCATGCCTATATGATTAAACTGTGTAAAGAAAACTAGCCAATCAATACTTACTGTGTCTATCCTGGAGATACGTTATTTATTTATTTTATTTTACTTTATTTTTTTGAGATGGAGCCTTGTTCTGTTGCCCAGGCCGGAGTACAGTGGTGCAATCTCAGTTCACTGCAACCTCCACCACCGGGGTTCAAGTGAGGTAGCTGGGATTATAGGTGCCTGCCACCATACCCTGCTAATTTTTGTATTTTTAGTAGACAAGGTTTTGCCAAGGTGGTCTTGAACTCTTGACCTCAGGTGATCCACCC
>NW_012101255.1:3608093-3659763 GCF_000951045.1 Mandrillus leucophaeus
ACAAAATACTAAAGTAACTTATAGATCGTCAGTGTAAAAAAGAAAATCAGCAGCAGCAGGACCTAAGCTGCTCTATTTAATACCATCTCTTCCAGTTGCCAAGGTGGTCTTGAACTCTTGACCTCAGGTGATCCACCCTCCTCGGCCTCCCAAAGTGCTGGGATTACAGGCGTGAGCCACCACGGCAGGTCTAGAGATGTTGTTTATTGAATTTACTAACTGGAGCAAAAGTGTATTTTATATGTAAAATCATGGTAGTACCTTGGGTACCAAAAAGAACCTCCACCTCAATCAAATTACTGTTCATAAGTTCTTCCTATGGAAAAACTCTAGAGTCAGTATTGATAATTATGCTGTTTCTTCCCTATCTGCTTTACATGTATCTGTTGTACCAGGTACAATGGATACAGGTCCTATACTCTACAATTATCTATGAGATACGGAATGAAAAACTGGTCAAATAATTCATAAGAGTTACAGCTTCCCGTATATCCCCCACCTTCTCCACCGCTGGACTGAAAAAAACTACAGAAATGTGTATGTTGTAAGGTGGGGAATAGGAAATGCTACATGCCTTAATTCTCATTTGTCATTAACCATGTTATTACTGTGACATTATCATTACAAAAATTGAGAGGGACCCATGAAATAAAACTGTAATCAAAATAAGCGCATCATGTTGCATGAGGAAATTTTACATGGCATCAAAGCTCTGCATTAAAAATTGACAGGGACCCATGAAATAAAACTGTAATCACAATATGCACATTGTGTTGCATGAGGAAATTTTACATGGCATCAAAGCTCTGCATTAAAAATATCCTTAGTTTAGGAAAGAGTCTGGATAATGTTCAGTAATATGACAGATATGACAGATCACTCCATTGGGTTCACTGTGCTACTAGACTAGTATGGTGCCAGCAAAGCTACTCTGTTATCCACTGCCAGTTAATTTTTTAGGTAGTGAAGTCAGGTATTTCATAACAGAAAGGTTCAATGCGAAACAATCGTTCTCAGTATAAAGGAAAATAAAAACAGATTTACTTCTTTCCTCATACAGAGGTGCTTAGGACACAACAGCACTTGAGACAAATAACATGAATGCAACTTACTACTTTCCGAGGCTATTTTTAAATCTTCATGCTATTATTTCTTATACACACACACAAGGGGCTCCATCAAGCTCCAACAAACAACAAAGATAATACCAGTAATTTCCCCCAATAATTTAAACTTTCCAAAAATTGCTACAATTGCTAGAATACAAGTAGCTTTTTACTTCAATCACTTTCCAGCAGAATGGGGGATGACAAAAGGATTCCACACACCTTTGTACAGCTTTGCACAAAATACTAAAGTAACTTATAGATCGTCAGTGTAAAAAAGAAAATCAGCAGCAGCAGGACCTAAGCTGCTCTATTTAATACCATCTCTTCCAGCACGAGGTCAGCCAGCTTTGCAAACAATATCCCTGTTCTCCGCACATACCCTCTGAAACTGCCCTGAGCCAACGGTACTGAGAGATGAAAACATGCTAGCAGTCCTCGCTCTCTGCGCCTCCTCAGGCTCAGCGTCCACTCTGGCGGCGCTTGAGGAGCCCTTCAGCCCGTCATGGCACTGTGGGAGCCCCTTTCTGGGCTAGCCGAGGCCGGAGCCGGCTCCCTCTGCTTGCCGGGAGGTGTGGAGGGAGAGGCTCCGGGGGAAATCCGGCCTGCGCTGCAGCGCTCGGGGGCCAGCGCAAGTTCCGGGTGGGCGTGGGCTCGGCGTGCCCTGCACTCAGAGCAGTCAGCCAACGCCGCCAGGCCCGGGGAGTCAGGGGCTTAGCACCCGCGCCAGCAGCTGCAGAGGGTGCGCCGGGTCCCCCAGCAGTGCCAGCCCACCAGCGCTGCAATCCAATTCTCGCCTGGCCTCAGCTGCCTCTCAGTGGGGTAGGGCTCGGGACCTGCAGCCCGCCATGCCCCAGCCTCCCCACCACAGTCCTGCAGCCCCAGCCCTTGGACTAGCGAGGCCCCCTGCACGGGGCCACCAGGTCCCATCCAACGCCCAAGGGCTGAGGAGTGCGGGCACGAGGCGCAGGACTGCCTGGCAGCTCCACCTGCAGCCCTGGTGCGGGATCTACTAGGTGAAGCCAGTGGGGCTCCACAGTGGGGACTTGGAGAACCTTTATGTCTAGCTAAAGGATTGCACATATACCAATCAGCACTCTTTCAAAATGGACCAATCAGCTCTCTCTAAAATAGACCAATCAGTAGGATGTAGGTGGGGTCAGATAAGGGAATAAAAGCAGGCTGCTGGAGCCAGCCAGCGCCACCCATTGTGGTCCCCTTCCCCACTGGAAGCTTCCTTCTTTCACTCTTTGCAATAAATCTTGCTGCTGCTCACTCTTTGGGTCCACACTGCCTTTATGAGCTGTAACACCACAAAGGTCTGATGCTTCACTCCTGAGGCCAGCAAGACCAAGAACCCACCAGGAAGAATGAACAACTCTGGACGGGAGGAACAAACAACTCCAGATGTACCATCTTAAGAGCTGTAACACTCACCGTGAAGGTCTGCAGCTTCACTTCTGAGGCCAGCGAGACCACGAACCCATCAGAAGGAAGAAACTCCGAACATGTCCGAACATCAGAAGGAAGAAACTCCAGACACACCATCTTTAAGAACTGTACCACGAAGGTCTGTGGCTTCATTCTTGAAGTCAGCGAAACCAAGAACCCACCAGTTCCGGATACAGTACCACTTTTAAGTATAAGAGCCTTTCCGTGAGACCTCTACAACCTCCCTACCCCACAGCCACTGACCTGCTATAAATTAACACTGTTGGGGTTTAGAAGCCAGAGTATTGCATATCCTAAATTCAACCCATTGTAACTTAGTATCTCAGCAGTAGGAAGGCTTACAACTCTCATATTCTTTTTCTTCTCTTTTTATGTTTACGACTTCCTAAGGCACATTCAGCCTTGATGAGATAAATAAATCCTGTCCTATGAGACAAGCCCCAGGGTTGCTCAGAAATAAACAGAGCTTCTAGGTGAGAAGGAGCAAGCTAAAATAACAAATCAGAGCCAGGCGCGGTGACTCATGCCTATAATCCCAGCACTCTGGGAGGCCAAGACAGGCAGATCAGGAGGTCAGGAGATTGAGACAATCCTGGCTAGCACGGTGAAACCCTGTCTCTACTAAAAATACAAAAAAATTAGCCGGGTGTGGTGGTGGGCGCCTGTAATCCCAGCAACTTGGGAGGCTGAGGCAGGAGAATGGCATGAACCCGGGAGGCAGAGCTTGCAGTGAGCCAAGATCACGCCACTGCGCTCCAGACTGGGCGACAGAGCGAGACTCCGTCTCAAAAAAACAAAACAAAAAACAGAACAAATCAGGAAGTCCCAGTGAACTAGGAACTTCCTGTGTGTTTGTAACTACAGAAATGGAATCAATTCCAGAATTTCCTAGTAAGCATTATGCTAAGATTCATATGCCCACGTTCTAAATCTAATATTCTACATATCCTGTTAATGCTCTCCATTAGAAACTAAATACATTTTAGTTTACTGTCAAGATATATTGTGAGGATTTTAAAGGGTCAACAATTGATAAAAAAAAAAATTTTGGGCATCTCGCCTGTAATCCCAGCACTTTGGGAGGCCAGGGTGGGTGGATCACTTGAGGCCACAGGAGTTCAAGACCAGCCTGGCCAACATGGCAGAACCCCAACTCTACTAAAAATACAAAAAAAAAAAAAAAAAAAGCATGGTGGCCAGCACCTGTAGTCCCAGCTACCCCAGGGGCTAAGGCTGGAACCTTAGCTTGAACCCAGGAGGCAGAGGTTGCAGTGAGCTGGGATCCCACCACTGCATTCCACCCTGGGTGACATAGTGAGGCTCTGTCTCAAAAAAAAAAAAAAAAAAGAGGTTTTGAGCATCTTGAATCAAAAGCTCAATGTACATTCAAGATACTGTTTTTTTCTTAACCAAATCGCTAATGGTGGATGTGGTGATAGTGATGATACAGGGAACTACAACAGAACTACAATGGAATTTGAGTCCTCTGGCTCCATTTCTATTTCTTCTGTCAGCCCAGGTCTCCCACAGCTGAACTTGCAGACTCATCCTTGCCCTAGTCCCAGATTAATCTGTATTTGAGGAAGAAGGCATTTAAACAGCTTTAGGAAGTATCCCACCACACTGCTTCCATGTCCATGCCTAAATACAGCACATCTTATGAGCTCTGCAGCTAAGATTTGATCACTGAAGATCATCTAAGCAACCCAGAAAATAGGGTCTTATTTTCCTTTGTGTGAGTTTCCAGGCTAATTTCAAACCAGCTGCCTAGACTTAAGCTTGATAATAATAACCTGTCTAATTTCCCCATCCTTCTGTTGACACATAAAGTCTTGTCTGTTCTTTCCTGACATCCAACCCCCACCAATCAAACTACTGTGCCTCAGTGGATTTACACCCACACAGCAGAGCCTTCTGTCCTATAGATCAGCTTTCCAGGCAATATCCTGTATTCAGCCCAACTGCTGGATATTCTCACTATTTCATCTGACTACTTGCTTGAACTTGCTCCTTTCAGACAAAACTCACAGCTGCCTCATTAAACATCTTACATCCCTTAATAAACAGGCTCTGTGCTCAGTCCTGTGTCCCCACTTGCTGCCAGGGCACTGCTCTGTCTTCTTGAGGAATTCTGAGGTAGCATAAAAGCAGTTTAATTTCATTAGAATTTACTAAATATCTACTGTGATGTAGCCATTGGGCCCGGTGCTAGGGATTAAATGTGGAAAAAATAGAATCTCTAACCATCAGAGAGAATACAGAAATCTTAAAGGAACTTCAAGGTTCTTTGTTCTAACTCTTCATTTTCAAAAGAGAAAATATGTCCATGAAGATTAAATACCCTCCCAAAGGCCACAGCGCAGCAATCCCTCCAGTGAACCTCACTACTCACTCTGATCAAAAACAAGCCTTGTCTCTGCCTACAACTTGTAAAGGTTGTATGTTATCCAATAATTTGCCTTCCCTAATAAAAGTTACAAAATGCTCCTAGAATTTAAGTTTTTAAAAGACCAAAATTGACAAAGAACAGCAGTTTATAAAAATATTCCTTGTGAATAAAGAAATGCTAATCGGACCAACTCATTTTCTTCTTGTCAGATTGGGAGGTCATAAAAAGACTGATAATATGTATTTCTGGCAAGAGTAGGGGAAAACATTGGCTTTCCTAAAATGTTGGTGGAAACATAACTTGTTCCCCTTTTTAAAGGGCAATATGACAGTTGTTTACTGAAATTTAAAACTGTTTCTCCTTAATTAAAAAAATTCCACGTTTAGGTACTTTTGCTAAAGAAACATTTGCGCAACTGCACATAGTATATGGCCAAGGATATCACTGTAGCACTTTCTGTAATAGACAAAAACTGGAAGGTAAGCATTAACATTTATGAAGCATTTACTATGTCCCAGGTATTCTTCTAAGAATTTTATTAAAGTGTTTAATCCTTCCAGCAATGCTATATGCTGTAGGTTCTATTACTGTTCACATTTTAATGAGAATAGAGGCTACAGCCCAGAGATAATAAATTTTTTGTTGAAGGTCACACAGCTAAGAAGCGATCGAAGCCAGGATTTGAATCCATGCAGCTCTTACTCCAGAGGTCATGCTTACAGCCAGTGGCTTACTGGCTAAGTAAATTAGGATATGGCTAAACAATGGACTATTGTTAAATACAGAATACATCATCCTTTTTAAGTAGTTAGAAGAGTGGACAGTAGCTAAAAAGAATAAAGTACAATAAAACAGTAATTGATGAATACTTCATTAATATGATAAAAAAATTAGAATCTTACTTGAAGAGGAAAAGAGAAGCTTTCTCACTAAAGGGAGTAAAAAGGGAAAGATGCCTATCTCTACTACTATTTAACATGGTGTTGAAGTTATTACCAATGCAATTTGATAAGGAAAAGCAATTAGAAGCATAAGAATTGGAAAAGAAAAGATAAAACTATTCCTATTTATATGAAAAAACTGTCACCAACAGTAAGAGAATTTAGTCAAATTGCAGGTTATAATATCAACACTTAAAAATGAGCTTTCAGCTGTACAAATAAAAACCAGTTAGTAGAGGTAATGAAAGAGGAGAGTCCACTTATGATAGTAAACAATAAAATACCTTGGCATAAATTTAACAAGAAATGTTTATCTCACATAGATTTTGGACTAAAAAAACTAAACAAAACTGAATACATAAAAACAGAGTTGCCTAGGTGCAGTGCCTCACTCACGCCTGTAATCCCAGCACTTTGTGGGGCTGAGGTGGGCAGATTGCTTGAGTCCAGGAGTTCAAGACCAACCTGGGCAACACGGTGAAACCCCATGTCTACTAAAAATACAAAAAAGTAGCTGGGCAAGGTGGTGCATGCCTGTAGTCCTAGCTACTCAGGAGGCTGCAGTGGGAAGATCACCTGAGCCTCGGAGATCAAGGCTGCAGTGAGCTGGAGCCACTGCACTCCAGCCTGCGCAACTAGAGTGAGACCCTTTCTTTAAAAAAAAAAAAAAAAAAAAAAAAAGCAGAATTGAACAAATGAAAGGACATACCACACTCTTGAATAAGGAGACTTACCCTAAAAATGTCAATCCTTCCTAAATTAATTTATGAATATAATGTAATCTCAATAAAAATCTCATCAGGTTTTTCTGAAGTTAGACCAGTTGATTATTAAATTCCTTTGGAAGGAAAAACTAGAACCCTCATACATTGCTGGTGTGAATATAAATTGGTGAAGGCATTTTGGGAAAAAGTCTGGGAGTTCCTCAAAGTGTTAAACATAGAGTTACCACATAATGCAACAATTCCATTCTAGGTATATACCAAAGAGAAATAAAAACATACGCACATGTAAAAATTTGTACACAAATAGTGAAAAAAGCATTATCCGTAATAGCCAAGTTGTGGAAATAAGCTAAATGTCCATCAACTGATGAAAAGATAAACAAAACATGGTATATCCATACAATGGAATACTATCCAGCAATAAAACGAATAAAGTACCAATACATGCTACAATATGATAAACCTTGAAAACATTACACTAAATGAAAAAAAAAACCATAAAAGAATATTATGTGATTCCATTTATGTGAAATAACCAGAATAGACAAATCCATAGAGAGAGAAAGTAGATTAGTGATTGCCTGGGGCTGGAGTGGACGGAGAAGGGACTGAGAAACAGGAAGTGACTGCAAATGTGTAAGCGGTTTCTACTTGGGATATTGAAAAAGTTCTAAAATTAGAATGTGATGATGGTTGCAGAATTCTATAAATATACTGAGATCACTGAATTTTATACTTTAAATGAGTAAACCTTATGGTATGTGAGATATATTTCAATAAAATTGTTTTTAAAATTTCACTAGGAAGGACCAAAAAAACCCATTGGAATAACTGACGGCTATTTGGAAAAAGATATGATTGGATACATTCTTCAAGCCATATATAGGATAAATTACAAATGAACCAGAGATTTAATGTTAAAAATGAAGCCGTACAAGTATAAATGTGGGTGAATTCCTCTGTAACACAGGAGTAGGGAAAATTTTATTAAGACTCAAGACCAACAGCCCAAGGGAAAAGACATTTGATTTTTGGTTACATTTTAAAAAACCCAACACCATAGTGAAATAAAAATTTCAAAATACAAAAAATATTGTAATATTAAAAATTAAAGGGCCAACATACCTAATAAAATAAAGAACTTATAAAAATAGGGAAGAAAATGACCAACAATCTAATATGAAAAACTGACCTAGAGATAAACAGCTCATAAAAAATAAAATACAAGTAGTGCGTAAGCATAAGAAGAAAATGCTCAAATGTGCTTGTAATAAGAGAAATACATATGAAAACGATAACAGAATACCATTTCTCACCTATTAGTAAAAATAAAAAAACCTGACAACAACTTTGTTGGTGAGGCTACAATAAAAGAGACACTCTCATAAACTGCTGGCATGACCCTTATGGATGGGAACTGACAATATCTAGTAAAAATACATATATATTTACCTCTGAACTAGCAATCCCACTTCTAGAAATCTATTCCAAAAGTATACTGGCAAAAACATGAAAACACTTAGGCATAAGGTTATGCATTACAGCAGTACTTCTAATTACAACATAACATAACCAATTCAAATGCTGATCAACAGGGGACTGGCTGATTAAACTAGAACATCCACAAAACAAGAGCTCTATGCAGCTGTACAAAAGAATGAAGAATATCTGTATCTACTCAAGGATAAACTATTAAGTCAAAAGCAGGAAGGGGAATACTGTTTATGCAGTAGGGTAGAAGACAGGGGAGAGGAGATATATTTTCCTGTATATTTTTAAATTTAATGAACTAAAGAATAAATTAAATCCTTTTTAAATTGTTACTTATAAGGTAAGGAGAGGAACAAGATGGACAAGAAGGATGATACTTAGAATCTGAACTTCTTTGAATATACATTGTTTCACTGATTTTGACTTAAAGTTTATATATAATTTTTAAAATCACACTTGGGGGTAGGGAGAGCAGTCTCTAAACTCTGAAAGCAAATGAATCAAATAAACCTGTGTTTTCAATTTATAACATCTGCACACAGACTATTTCACTTATCTTTTAAAAAAATAATTTGCCTTTAGCCCCCAGTTGCTGGGGAGGCTGAGGTAGGAGGATCGCTTGAGATCAGGAGGCAGAGGTTGCAGTGAGTTGAGATCATGCCACTGCACTCCAGCCTGGGCCACAGAGTAACAGCCTGTCTCAATAATAATAATAATAATAATAATAATAATAAATTTGAACTTATCTATTATGATATACTCTAAGCAGAGAAAGAACTGTTTTTAAAAAAATGTTGGTACTAGCATTGATATTCTTCTTCTGAGTCTGTTGTGTATATACTCTACAATTAGAAAAGACAATATATTATTATGTTGGTGTCTTTCAGCATAGAAAAATAAAATACCCATTGAAGATCAATAAAGTAAAAATTCTAGGCTCTTGAATTTAAATTGAAAGCAACAGTATACACTCATGATTTACTGTATCTTTAAAAGCCATATATATTTCCTAGTTCTGCCCACTGAAAGAAAGAGAGGGGGCTTGAGGGTAAAGTAGGTAGTAGATAATAAATAGACAGATAAATAGATAGGTAGGTAGGTAGGTAGGTAGGTAGATAGATAGATAGATAGATAGATAGATAGATAGATAGATAGATAGATAGATAGATAGAATAGATCTTTATGTACAGCTCTACAATTCCTTATGAACAATTCTAAAACCTAAAAAGCTTTAAAAAATAATGTTTGCAATTCATTTCACAGTCAACTTAAAGTGAACTGACAGGAAAAAATAGCCATATATTCATTGCAGATACATTAATTTGCTTGATTATAGGGTGTTGCCTCAAATTCTATTTGGAATATTATTTAACTTTTAAAAATTTAAACATTTTTCAGTGCCACAATATATCTGTAGCCAAGAGGTGGGATAAGAGAGTTTGTAAACTTGTATTCGCCTGGAAAGGGTCAAAATATTAAGGAAATAAAGCAAGTTACAAATTATTATGTACTGTATGGTTCCATTTTATGAACATGTGATCACTAATTAATGTGAATAATCAAATATGGGGAAAAACAAAGGTTTTTTAAAAAACAGTAGTTGTTAGACAATAGTGTCATATAGAGACTTGCACTTTAAATGTTTTATATTTCAATTTTTCCATATTTTGCTAGCATCTATATATTACTTTTTAATTTTAAAAAGTATGGTTTTATAATTAAAAACAAAGAATACTCTTTAAAATACATATTAAAATATATAGAAGTATTCTAAATGGGGGAGCAATATTGAGGTAAAAGCAAGTACTAATTCTCCTCTCTTTTAACCAAGCAAACATGGCTGACAAAACACAACTTTGCGCAATTGTTTGTTGATACAACTTCCAAAATTACATTCCTTAACGTACTGTTCTGAGCATATAATATGTGAACAGCATTTTAAATATCAACACTGTAGTGGGGAACTAACAATAACAGTAAACAGAAAACCCTGCCCTATTCTTTTTTATGCATTTTCAAACACAAATGTTCATGGATTTCTTTTCCCCCTAAATAATTAGAATTGGATTTCACTGTGCCAGTTTCCTCTTTTGGCAAATGTAGATAATAAGTGATAATAATAACAACCACTAGAGGGTTGTTGTGAGGATGAAATGGATAACAAATATAGAAGTCTTACTCTATGAGTCCCCAGCTTTGCTAAATGCTGAATAAATATTAGCTGCTTTTATTATTATTATTATTATTATTATTAGTGTTCCTCTTAGACAAAAGTCTGTTCTGGTCCACTACGTTTTGGGGATCTGTGTCATGGAAGAAGTTCTGAAGTGTTCATTGTACCATTTTCTCTATGTTTTCTATATTAGCTGAGACAGCTGTGCCTCAAGTTAATTTCAGTCCGCATGTTATCTTTGTAATGAGATTATTTTGTGGGGGTGGGGGAGAAGAGTTTCATATAAAAGTTTTCATTCAAATCAAACTTCTAAAACTTGAAAATTGACCTTTTGTCTTTGTAAATGTTAGTCACTTAACACAATGTTTTGGATTCTGTGTTTATAATATATAAAATATCTTTTAGTAATATACAAACATTTCTTAATAGAAAATGTCATATAAACATAAATTGCATTGTTTTAAAATACTAGTAGTTTGATTAAACTGTAAAATGAAAAGTTATTTTATCATTTTAGCAAGAAGGGTGACTTACTCTCACTAGCATGAATACAGTTTCAACATAATCATACAAAGAAAAAGTGGTAAAATAAAATACTACATCTTAACAGCATAATGATTTAAAAAGGGATAATTTGGCACTACAGAGTTCATTCTGAAACATAATTTTGATTACAATATTATATAATTCTACCTTAATATAAAGAAGAATTTTAAGCAACATGATTTTTTATATCCATTACTTACCCTTTTTCATATGTGAATTCATCTTTCAGAGAATTAGCTGATGATTCACCAATAAAGACAGATGGAATGTCAATTTTCTTTAGTACCTCAACTGTATAAAAGAATAATAAAATTATTCTTAAAAGCCCATACTTAGTGTACAATCAACTTAACTTTCTTCATAATAGCAGCAAATGCAACTGGAAACAATTATAATCAACTTTAATTGTCTATTGCTTGATTTTCCAGATTGCAGATTTTATTCATCATCAAAATGGTTGAGAAACATAACATTTACAGTAACAAAGCTAACATTTTGCATATATACATTACCTGAATTCTCTCAATAGTCTATGAGATGCAGATATAATTTTTATTGTTAATATTTCCATTTGATTCTTCCTCTCTAGACATAATTTGTTAGAGAAGAAAGATGAGGAAGAAATTTTAGGTTTTCTTCCCACACATAACTTAATTCCTAAATGAAAAAGAGAAAAAGCTTCTTTTACATACCCATTTCCACGAGAGGTATAAGCCAGAGAATATAAGAAAAGACAACTTCACAACAATCTAAAAAGTAATGCCACACATCTCTGGCTTTCCAGACTGAAAGGCTGACAGGTGTTGAGAAAGGGAATAGAGTAGGAAAGCTGGGTAAATTTCTACTTCCTCATAAGCCTGGCGCTCATGGCAAAGCTTTGTGTTTGATTGGTATCTTAAGATATTTGACTCTTCTACCCATATTCAAAACCAAAATCAAATGCCACCCAAAAAGAATTTTGTAGAAATTACCCATTACTCAGGAACAGAAATAAAAACAATCCTCTTAATGTTGCTAATAGAAAAAGCAGCCTCATTATTAGCTGTGAGTTAGTTTAACACATTTGGCTTTAGAGAAGGCCCATTTGTTTCCTTTTTATAGTTTTCAAAATAACTTTGTTCTGCATTTTAAAAACAATGCATATTCATTTGCATTTAAAAGAGGGGGAGGCAAGTAAAGCAAAAGAAAACAAAACAAAACCATAATCCTTCCCATCCAAAGACAAATGTTTTATTTGAAGTAACAGGCAGTTCTGTAAGTTGTGACAAATACGTACAATTATAACCACAATCACAGTTAGGATACAGAATGTTCCGTCACCCACCAAAATTCCCTCATACAGTCAACTCCCCCCCTAAACTTATAAATCACTGATCTATTTTGCTGTTATTGTTTCATCCTTATAAAGACAAGGTTTTCTTGGTAGAGTAAGTTTTTTTTCACTTCTAGATTGTTTTATGCAAATATAAACATTCAACTCTCACACATTCTCTCTTTCACACACACACACACCCCCCCCTCCACACACACACACACACACACACACACACACATACACACCAGAAAAAAACAAAAACATGTAAGCCCCAAAGCCCAAAGAGGGCAGAAACAAAAAATATTAGTCAAGAAATATTTAATCACTACTTTTATATCAATGTGATCAATACAATTTTATTTTTTAACATCAATGTGATCATATAATTTTTAAAGTGTAAGCTTTTTTCTACACAATGATACAGATCAGACATCCTGTTATGTCAATAAATACAGATCTACCTCATCATTTATTTTTATTTTTTATTTTTTTAGAGACAGGGTCTCACTAGGTTGCTCAGGCTGCAGTGCAGTGGCTATTCACAGATGCCACCATTGCATACTACAGCCTGTAACTCCTGGGCTCAAGTGCCCCTCCTGTCTCAGCTTCCCAAGTAGCTGGAGCTATACGCATTATTTCATTTTTTTAATAGATGCAGAGGTATTGTTATACGACTATACATATTTTTCATATTTGGGAGATATTTTCTATCTTGCTAAGATATTTTCTCTACCACATATGAGTTTAAAGCTTATTTTGATACTTAAAACTTGCAATTATGTACCCTGTGTATGATGTTTTATTCTTTCATGAAGATACTATGACAAACTCAAGGAAGAACTTTTGGCTTGTGACTACTGGCTAATAATATTGGAAGTAACCTAGCTTCTTTGAATTATGATATCTAAAGAGATGTATGTAGAAAGCTCCTTACTTTAATAAAATGATTAAGAAAAAGGGAGAAAATATTGTAAGCAAATATGAGGAACCATTTTGAAAATGGCAACATTATCTACTGAAAACAAAACTAAATATGTTTTACTTCACAAAATACTTTTAAAACACTCTACTTTATTTTGATCTGTAAAACAACTCTGTGAGGTATATACTGCCAAACAAAGATAAATTACAATTTGAATGACCCAGTCCCAACGTCCCCAGATTCGTATACCCAATTGCTCATTCAATATCTCCATTTGATTTCCTAATAGATGTTTCAAACAAAGTTTCTCAGTTGAACTCTGAATGTCTCTTTTCCCTCAATTGATCAACTCTATTTCTCACCTCTGTAAGCAGCATAGACATTCACTTAGTTTCTCAGGCTAAACATCTTGGAGTCATCCTTGACTCCTCCCTTTCCCTTACTCCCTATACCAAATCCTGTCAGCTTCAAAATATAGCCATATTCCTACCACTTCTCATTACTTTAACTACTAATACTCCAAACCACCATCACTCTTGCCTGGCTGCGGCAGCAACTTTATAAATCTTCTCTGTTGGCACTTTTGCTCATCTTTCACCTTCAGTGTTCTCTCCAAAGAACAGCCAAAGTGCTCCTTTTATAAAATATGTCATATTACACAGCTGTTTAAAACCTATTCATTCATTCATTCATTCATTCGTTCGTTCATTCATTTGGAGATGGAGTCTCGCTCTGTTGCCCAGGCTGGAGTACAATGGCACGATCTCAGCTCACTGCACCCTCCGCCTCCCAGGTTCAAGTGATTCTTGTGGTTCAGGCTCTCAAGTAGCTGGGACTACAGGCATGCACGCCACCACGCCTGGCTAATTTTTTATATATTTAGTAGAGACGGCATTTCACCATGTTGCCCAGGTTGGTCTCGAACTCCAAAGATCAGGCAATCCTCCCACCTTGGCCTCCCAAAGTGCTAGGATTACCGGCCTGAGCCACTGCACCCAGCCTAAAACTTACTTAGAATAAATTCCAAAGTCCTTATCATGGCTGATAAGGCCCATCATATTTGACCCCTGGCTCCTTCTCTAACTTTATCCCCTGCCACTCCCTCCCTTGTTCACTAATCCAGCCATTGTGGCTTTATGCCACACCTTGGAAACACCAAGCATGCTTTATCTTCGAGTTATTGTACTTGTTGTTCCCTCTCCTTGGAATACCCTCCTTCAGAAATCTGCATGACTCAGCCACTAACTTTAGATCTGTGCTCAAATTGCAATGCCTCACAGAAGCTTTCTCTGACCACCCTATATAAAATAGCTACCTTCCTTTCATCTCTGTCATTCTATATCCCCTTACACTGATATTTTTCTTCATAGCATTTATCACTACTTGACATTATAGCACATCTATTTGATTACATGTTCATTTCTTCTCTCCCACTCTAGAATGCAATAAAATGATAATAATCACAATAATAATAGCTGAACAACCATTAAATTATTGCTATGAATGAGGAAGTCTTCTAGATGCTTAACAGGCCTTAATTCATTCAATCCTTATAGCAACTAAATGACTTAGGTACTATCATTATCCAATTTCACAGATCAGAAAAACTGAAGCATATAGATATTAGGTAACGTATCCAAGGTCATACAGCTACTAGGTGGTAGAGCTGGGATTCAAACCCTGAAAGGCAGTACCCAGAAAGTACTCTCTTAACTACTGCACTCTACTACCTCAATGAAAGATACGAAGGCAGAGCCTCTGACTGCATCATTACTTGCTATAGTCTCAATGCCTAAAACAGTGCACACTAGGCTGTCAAAAAGCATTTGCTGAAGGAAGAAATCAAAGAAAAAAAGGAGAAAAAAATGACCCAGAGATATACAGTTAGATATTTGCACAGTTTGGACTCAAACCTGAGGCTTCTTATTCCTTATCTAGGTTCCTCTCACTCTGCCATTGCATGGGTTTTCTCATATACCTTCTCTCATAAGATTTTCACAAACTCGTCAGGTCAAATAATTATTAAAATTATGCACACTATTATAGATGAAAATAATGGGCTTATAAAGATTAAGTAACTTTCCTGAGGGTGCAGATACCTGGCTCATATATCAACTAGTCTGTCTTAGAAAAAAACACATATTTCCCGTTTCTGAAGTTGGTGTCCTTCCTACCACTTTCTGCTGTCTCCTAAAGATAAAGAATGTTATTGGCCCACTGAATTAATCCATTATTTCTGGCTGAAATAAAAATTGGTATATTCCTCATGTGAAGCGTCAACAGGAAGGGGCTTTTAAAACTTCCTTTTGTTTCCAGGCATTAGTATCTCTACTTAGTATACAATACCAGTATTCCTAGGGAAGGCCTTGAAAAGAGGGACAGATACAAGCCTCTTCTGATAAATCCATGCTTTTCTTACCTCTACCAAGTAACAGTAAAGATGAAAATGGTAAACATCTTTACAACATTTGTCTCCGTACATATAAAATGTTTAAACACACGGGCAAAGATGGAGCAAAATATCATAGAAAATAATCTAAGCAACAAAGTCAAGAACCAAAATTCTGAGCAGTCTTTGAATAACAACTCAGTTGAAACATTTCCATGGAAACAGCAGGCTTATATGGTTATGTGCTACTTTTAATATTGAACATATTTCTTTAGGAGCTGACATGATTATCACAAAAAGGTTTTACGGTATTATAAAGAAAAAATAAGTGATAAACGGAACTGACAATTTCAGCCTGAAAAATTTTTACTGAAAACATGTCAAAAGACTAAATAGTTTACAAATAATAATCAATTTGTTCAATCCAAAACATATTCAGCCCTTGAGAAGGTCTTGAAGATTTGCTAAATCCTGGGCTTGGAACTTTGGCAAAACATACAAAGAGTAAGTAACTTGCTCAAAGTTATACAACTGATACAAGTAGGATTTGATTTCAAATTCAGGCCTATCTATTTTCAGACTATGCATGCTTTCCATTTTGCCAATAAATGTATACAGATCACAAAAGTTACTGACCCTGGGATGTATCAACTGGGATAATTTTTTAAAGACGGTAATAGTTAAAGGAGGAGAAGTAAAATGTGTCAAATTGGCAGTACTAACATTACCAGTTTATTTGATAAGTAAACTCACTTAGGTAAGTCCTATAATTCCCATGTAGTAGCTGTCAAACTATTCTTGAAATGCTAAAACTTCTCATGGGTACTTAATGGACTCTACAGTCATAAAGATTTAATCAGCTAGGAGGTTAAAATAATAATTTAAAATATAAATAAATTACCTAAGAAATGCATTAATAAATTTTACCTTTTATATATTATAATTTTGCCTCACTCTATTAGGGTTAAGGACAAAAATGCCCAGGCGCAGTGGCTCACGAATGTAATCCCAGCACTTTGGGAGGCTGAGGCAGGCAGATCACCTGAGGTCACGAGATCAAGACCAGCCTGACCAACATGGAGAAACCCTGTCTCTACTGAAAATACAAAATTTGCCAGGCATGGTGGCAGGTGCCTGTAATCCCACCTACTCAGGAGGCTGAGGCAGAAGAATCACTAGAACCGGGAAGGCGGAGGTTGCAGTGAGCCGAGATCGCACCACTGCTCTCCAGCCTGGGCGACAAGAGTGAAACTCCATCTTAAAAAAAAAAAAAAAAAGAAAAAAGAAGGGCAAAAACAAAAACAACAGAAAACACTGTCATAGGCTAAAATAAGGCTTTTTGGTTAAGGAATATAAAATATTTCCTTTTCAGGATGTAGTTATTTAAACTCCTAAATACATTCCAGTGTTTTCTATCAGTCTATAGCTTTATGTCTATACTTCGCTTTACCTTGAAAATATGAATCAATAGGACTTAATAGCAAAATATACTGTGGTTATGCACGCAAAACAAAATAAAATAAATTCTAATCCTAAGTGTTGACAGTAAATAATCTTAGTATAAATTAGAAAGGTTTTGATAAAACCCCATAGTGCCCTGAGTGATAGAAACTACATTAAGTGAGGCATACATCTTAAAAGTCAGTGTCTTATTATAGCCAGTTATGTCACTAAAATTGGCTCGTTGTTCCCTACAAGCCAATAATTAGTAGAGAGTAAGGAAAAACATTCCCATCTGAAATGAAAAACTACGAACATGCCAGTGTATGACAAAGGGATACTAACCAACTGGTATAAGGAAGCACAAGTATGTGGCTTTGGAATTTCAGCAGATTATAGCAGCTACTTAGTGTATGTGCGGACCCTAAAATAATGCTGTGAATCTCTAAATAAATTACAAAACGCCCTCTATGGCATTCTTAACTCAGCATGTTTATCCCTATTAAAGCTGTTTCTCCCAGTTTTTGTTAAAATTTTGGTTTTTAACAAAACATCAATAAACAAAACGCTTATGTTTTAAAAAAACTGTTCAGAAAAGAAAGTCATTTTCATCTCTACTATGAATAAAATCATCCAAAGAGAGTTAAGAATGGGGGATTATCTGATAGAGAAGAAATTCTGCTTTTTAAAAAGAAAATGAGAGAAGGAAAATCCTGTTAATTTTTAGTTACAAATGATCTGTCAAACAGGAGAGAAGAAAAGTGATACCTGTACTTACTGTCGTTGGATCCCATGCTAATGAGGTCATCAGAATCAACATTGTGAACTATGGCTGCCTTGTATCCTGCTCTCTGTGCATTTAAAACCTGCAAATCAAAAAATAAAAAATCATGTTATAAGGAAGACAGTGGTTTGTCACAGTGTCCCTCAACTCTATAAATCAACAAAGTCTATACTATATACCTAGGACTAGATTACGAACATATGTAGAAATAAACCTCAGGTATGCTCTTGAAACATAGATGTTTTACAATTGATTATAAAAACCTACTGAAGTAAATAAAGGATGAGGATACAAGCTAAAACACTAAAAGGACCCAAAGTAATATATCTGTTTTGCTCTAAAGAGGTAGAAACTTGCTATAATCAGGCTTAGGAGTCACCAGACCTTGAGCATTCAATTCCCATCTCTGCCATGAATTAGTGGGATGAACTTGCGCAAATTACTTCTTTTGTAACCCTCAGTTTCCTAACCTTTTAAATGAGAATGACAATATTCTTCTCATATGTAAAATAATATTTTTAAAATGCTTAATACCATGTCTAACACATAGAAATGAGTCAGATAGAACCAATTCATATCACTAGCTTGATCATCCAAAATATTCTGTAAAATTCCTTTAGAAAGCTTTTTAAAAAATTAAAAATACCTGCAGGCTGAAGCTGCTTACTCTGATTCTATCTAGCTATTTGATCTTTCCTAAAGCTAGCCTCCAAAATAGTAACCTTTGCACCATAAGAATATAGTCGGATGTGTGGCAGAATTTTCTTATATGAAAGATCTGAAAAGTGTCAAAACATGTTATTACATCTCACTTTAAAAATAATTTTTCTGTTATAAGTAAAAATAAACCCAGACATAAACTACTTATTGCATGACCTTTAGACTACCAGCAAAAATGAAGGATCAGATAGACCATTATTTGCATATTGGTTGAACAAAATAAAAATCGGGAGGGCAAACATATATATATACGTAGTTTTGAATACATGAAATACTTTTGAACATATGTAGTTCTGGATACTAATTTCAGTAAGAAACTCTTGAAATACATTACCTTATGAGCATTCCATAATGGTATGTCTCAGAGTGTTTGAGTGTTAAGTGTTTTTAAGAAACAGGCATATTAATTTTTTAGAAGAATTTCCAAGTCTAATATTAGTTCCGTTTTAGTTATCAGCATTATAATGATTCAACACTCTGCAATAATTGCATAAAAATAAAACCTGAGTCATGTTCCAAAGGGTCAGGGAAAGCCCCGAGTCAAGTTCCCAAATGTAAAAAGGATATGCAATTATTCAGACTCTGGATCTGAAAGCTAGGTAAGAGAAATGAGTTCTACATATTCAACCCCCGTCAGGTCAGTTGACTTGGCACAGCAAAAAATTCTCTTCTACATTATTCCTGACTTCTCTAAAACTATCCCACCAATTCAAGTTAGATTTCTGAAAGAGACAACAGTGTGGATAAATCAGAATAATATTATCCTATTACTGAAAAAAACTAAATCTGTAGGAGATATGACTGCCCCAAGAAATTAATACTTTGTTCATCTCATAGCCTCCATAGCACCTATGAAATAGCCTGACACAGGGTAGGCACTTATAAAATATTACTTGAATCAATTAAATGTATTTTTTAAATGTGCTTAAATTAATAGCTCATATTATAACATTATAAACACAGGAGATAAAATCATGCAGACAGTGATTTTTTTAAAAACTAATTAATATAAATTGTTTGCAGGCACAGGACTCACTACTCTAATGTAGGAATAATGACAAGAAATCAACCAGTCAACAAAACTGTGACAAGTATGTTTTAGTTGTGCAAAGAAAGGTCAATAATCAAAAAAGTAAGTTCAGCATTTTTGCACATGAGTACATATTTTATTTTTAGGTGGATTTTGTTATCCAACTATGAATGCTGAGAAAATGCCAGTCCCCCACACCCTCTTCCCCTTAGATATCACTACTTTCCAAAGGGAGGAAAAAAATAATCTCTTAAGAATGTAGTCTGTAAACCTTGATTATTTGTTACATATATTAACTTATTATTTCTGCATGATATTACCATGGCAGTACAGACTTCACTTGGCTTTTATTTAAACAAAAGTATACTCCATTGGGGTTACTATTAGTTTATCTGATGCTTTCGTGACCATTTTAACTTTTCCCAAAAAGCTAACCAAGGAACTGAGGAGAAATGTTTCTTTCCACACCCAAAAAGTAACTGTTGCCAAAGACACAATTTAAGAAATAAAAAATTAGACCAATATCAAAAGCTGTTTCCTGCTAATACCAAACTTGTTTTAAATTTCTTTTTAAAGCCAACCAATGCACATAGTCATTGAAATTACATCATTTAACTTTTTTCCCTGAATAAAAATATGTATGAAGGCAAACATGTAACATGTTAGAACACAGAGAAAAGTGGTCTCAGAAACCACAACAATGAGTAAAAACTGTGGCTGAATTCAGCAAGTAGTTGCTGAGCTTAAAGATAACTGTATCCACACTAGACACAATGTGGAACTTGAGGGTCAATCAGAAAGTCATTATCCTTAAGGAAATTTCAATACTCATGGATAGCTAAACAGGTCGGTTGCTTTCTTGACCCTGTGTAGAAATGGCTTTGTCTTCTGAACGCCTATCAGTACTTCAAATTCCATCATCTCCATGAAGCTTGCCCTGTCCTGTACCCCTATGCCCCATGTACCTATATTAATTGCTCCCTGCTTACAGTATTTATATTAATCTATTTATATTTTTCTTCAAGATCTTATACAGTGTCTTATACTTACACATATACATGTCATATCCCAGGGGTCCTCAACCTTTTTGGCACCAGGCACTGCTTTTGTGGAAGACAACTTTTCCACCGAGGGAATGGTTTCAGAATGAAACTGTTCCACCTCAGATCATCAGGCATTAGTTAAGATTCTCGTAAGAAGCGTGCAGCCTACATCTCTTGCTTGCACAGTTCACGAGAGGGCTCATGTTCCTATGAGAATCTAATGCACCACTGATTTGACAGAAGGCAGAGCTCAGGCAGTAATGTTTGCTAGCCCACCACTCAACTCCTGCCGTGCGGCCTGGTTCCTAACAGGCACGGGACCACGGCTGGGGGCTTGGGGACCCTTGTACTATCCCAATTCCCAAACCGGTCTTCGGGGGTCCTTAAATCTGCAGTTGTCTACATATAAACTTTTCTGGAGAGAAGAGATAAAGTAATAATCTTGCAAGAGGCTTTCTCACTCTCAAATTATTAAGAATCATCAATATACATGAATGGATTTATAATAGTCTACCATGTTTAACTAAATCTAGCCATTAGGCTTTTAAAACTGTATCAAACAACTTAGGAGAAATATGTCTTTCACACATCCAAAATGCACTTAGTTCTATAAATACAGTACAAAATTATATAATATCAAAAGCTGTTCTCTGTTAATATGATGATACAACTCCTAAAATAGAAACCTTAGGAAACCACTAAAATGGGAAGAAATTCTGTAGGCCTAAGTGTGATCTCCAAAAAACAGAAGCATGTTTCAAAAATATAGCAAGTATGAAGGCTTTCCCAAGGTTTCTGTTGTTTTTATTGATTTTTAAAATAAATAAATGAAATTGAATCAAAGAACACATTAACATATGGACTAACAGGCTTATGAATACAAACAAGGAAAATACATCCATGTTTATGAACTATAAAACTCATGTGTCAGTCAAATTAAATTACATTTTCAACTAAGCAGCAGCTGGTATTTTTAAGAACACATGAGGCAGAAATAAATTTTAAATCATTTAGTAAGCATTTGCAAAGTTTCCCATTCATAAAATGCAACCTCAAACACATGGTGTCAGATGGAAGCAAAGAACTTAAAGATTCATGAAACAAAGCATGCACAGAGAACAAATGCAAATCCAAAACAGCCATCAAAACTGAAAACTACATCATAAAGCCTTCTAAATTGTATTGGCAATCTGCCTTTTTAAGGAGACTGATCAGAGCTATTAGCTCAAATTATGGTAAATGCACTAAGTATTTTACATCCAATAAACAAATTACATGCAACTAAATTATATAGACCAGGTGGCACCGAACCAAGAGGTTTAAAGAAATAATGGAACTGCTGGCTTGTTATTATAAATAGCCAGTCTGTCAGAAGATAGCGGATTGCTAATAGAAGAGTCTTCAACAAGACAGGTTCTAAAAGGAAACCTGGGAACAACACAATAATCTATCTTATTTCTAGCCTGAACAAATTTGTAATATTGACACTAATAAAACATGCCTTATAAGAAAATAGAAATGATTATGCTGTTTAGCTGATCATGAATAGAGACCTTTTAAAAAGAAACCTCTGTGTGCTAGTGCTTTACACATATTATCTCTAATATTCAATACAACTCCACAATGTACATATTCTTTTCTATTGCTTACAAATGAGAAAGATGCTAAGTGTAACTACCCTAAGGTCACACTTAGGCAGAGCTGAGATTTAAACACTGCTTTGTCTGGTTAGATAGAGAAGCATGGGTTTGCCCAATGAATCAGGATGAGGCCCAGGATCATTAACCTTATGTAACATTTTACAAATGTCTAGAAAGAGGAATTGAACTGAGAAAGCATCAAGATGCAGATAACATTAATCTTAAAATCTTGTGGGCAAAATAAAACCTATACATAAAACAACACAAGCCAAGAAGAAATGTGTTAAAATATTGTGGGAAGAGTTGATAGAAACTTAGAGGGAAAAAGGCTATGGGATGAAATACCTATGGCAGATTTTATGAGGCTTGAATTACACCTCAACAAAAACAGGAAATTCTAGTTAACAGTGGGAAAAGATGGGGAAATTTTTTCATATGGGAAGAAGAGAGCTACAACAGAGCAAATGGTATGTTAAAAGACACATTTAAAACAAAACAAAACAAAAAACATAGTGATCTGACTTAAAGAAGAGTGTTACTGAAAGGCACAACAGCAGATTAGTTAAAAGTACACACTCTGGGAACTAAACTACCTGGGCTCAAATCCTGCTTCTATTAGACATGCAAGTTATTAAATGTCTATATTACTAGTATTGCAATATACATAATTACTTATTATTGTTTAATTTGAGGATTAAATAATTTAATATATTAAAAACACTTAAAATAGTGCTTAAACATTACCTGGCACATACTAAGTAAGAGTTATGTTTATTGCCATTGCTACTAGTGTTTATTGCTGGAGAGTCAGAAGTGAGAAGAGAGAGAGAAAAAAGGACAGATTGTGCAGTACCCTGAAGGCTCTTCAGAAAAGTAGACTTGTTGTCTCCTCAGTCAGGAGTTCAGAGTAGGCACTTGAATAAAGGGTTGACATGGCTAAAACACTGCTTTGGAACAATCTGGTAATGATTACATTGACTTGGAAAGGAGAGACTGAAGATTTAGAAGCTGTTAAGACAAGGCAGGATAACAGTAATGACATGAAAGAATACTATCTCTTATTCTTCACAACCAATTTTTGAACTTAGGGAACTTGGAGAATGCCTTTGACCAAAATAGGAAAGCTGAGAAACTGTTCTGATAGGAAAGCAGCAGAGACTGGCTTTAAGCATACTAGATTTGAGAGGTAGCAAGTTTCCATAGGTAGGTAGAACACAACAGGTTAGGACTCAAGACAAAAATGTTCAGGCCGGGCGCGGGGCTCACGCCTGTAATTCCAGGACTTCGGGAGGCCAAGGCGGGCAGATCACGAGGTCAGGAGTTCAAGACCAATCTGGCCAAGAAATTCAAGACTAGTCTGGCCAACATGGTGAAATCCCATCTCTACTAAAAATACAAAAATTAGCTGGGCACGGTGGTGCACACCTGTAGTCCTAGCTACTCAGGAGGTTGAGGCAGGAGAATCGCTTGAACCCAGGAGTCAGAGATAGCAGTGAGCCGAGATTGTGCCACTGCACTCCATCCTGGGCGACAGAGCAAGGCTCCATCTCAAAGTAAAACAAAAAAAATTGTCAGATTTTCAGCAAGTTAATCTATTTATTCATTCAATAAATATTTGGGGCCAGGTGCAGTGGCTCACGCCTTTAATCCCAGCACTGTGCGAGGCTGAGTCGGGCAGATCACAAGGTCAAGAGATAAAGACCACCCTGGCCAACATGGTGAAACCCCGTCTCTACTAAAAATACAAAAATTAGCCAGGCACGGTGGCGCACACCTATAGTCCTAGTTACTACGGAGGTTGAGGCAGGAGAATCACTTGAACCCAGGAGGCGGAGGTTGCAGTGAGCTGCGCCACTGCACTCCAGCATGGGCAACAGAGCAAAACTCCGACACACACACACAAAAATTCAGATTTTCAGCAAGTTGATCTATTCATTCAATAAATATTTGGGGCCAGGCGCAGTGGCTCACGCCTGTAATCCCAGCACTTTGGGAGGCTGAGTTCGGGGGATCATGAGGTCAAGAGATAAAGACCATCCTGGTCAACATGGTGAAACCCCATGTCTACTAAAAATACAAAAACTGGCTGGGCATGGTGGCACATGCCTGTAGTCCCAGCTACTCGAGAGGCTGAGACAGGAGAATTGCTTGAACCCGGGAGGCAGAGGTTGCACTGAGCCGAGATCGCGCCACTGCACTTCAGCCTGGGTGACAGAGCATGACTCCATCTCAAAAAAATACAAATCTGGCTACCTCATTGTTTAAAACAAACTTCTAATAACATGATCTATTCACATTGTTACATTTCCTATAATCTTCAATCCTCTTTAACATCTATATATGTGAACTAAGTTAAGTGTACTTTATTGTTTCTCTGGGAAGAGATGTTACAAATAAGCGGACATGTGTATATGTCCAGGCTACACACCTGCAAGAATGGTAAAAATGTAAGAGAGATGACTTTCCTTGGTGAATAATAACTTTGAAAAGAATCCAGTTATTATATTAGACAGGAGTCTGGATATTCATGTAAAATGACACACACTTAGAACAAGAACATTATTTACTTGAAATACAAATCTGCATTTCAGGTTCTAAAACTTTTATCTGAATTATAGTACTGTTTTGCATGAAGAGTAATTTGTAATATTTGAAGAACAGAGAAAAGGCAAGCTCAAAAGAAGGTCTACTTCAGACAGATAAAGGATATTCCAGCAATAGCATACATGCATTTCCTGCAAATGCCCAGTGTTTCTGAGAACATCTGTCTTCAGATAACAGGCAAAAGATACCTGATGATAAACAGTAACTTTTACATAAATAGTCTCTTCTAGTTTTAATAACATACATTTTAGTTCCCTATTTCAACATTTTTATAAGTATAAAAAGATCATTTAATTGGGAAGTTAAAAGAGGATATACTAAAATACGTCAAACAGAGTAATGCATGCAAAATAAAAAATATATGTGAGTTAGAGGAAAATTTCAGTGACAAGTCATAATTTTATTTACTAAAACAAGTAAACTAATAAGAATAGAAGTAGAAAAAAGTAATAAATACTGGGAAAATTCATCTACCATGGTTTAGGAATAAACATAAAAATACATCTCTGTCAAGGTGTATTTTCAGTGCTTAATCACTAGGAAGAGAATGACTAAATTTTCTTCAACTCCGATTTTACTCATGATGTCTTCAGTAGCTTTAAAGCATCTTTCTTTTCTTTTTGCTCCCAATCTACTTTCACGTTCAAGTATGAACTTGGCTTCATATTTTAAATTGATATTTTAAAATATCTTCTGTGAACAGTGTTATTTACAAAACTCTTAAAATTAACATTCTATTTGCTGGAAAAGACTGAATGCTTTCTCCTTAGTAACAGCAGCAAAATGAAGATATTCACTCATACTGCTTCTATTCAACATTGTACTGAAGCTCTTAGTCAATGCAATAAGGTGGCGGGGGTGGGGCAGAGGGAGGGGACAGAAGAGAGAGTGTGTAAAAATGCATATGGATGAAGAAATGAAAAACTGAAAATCTTTATCTGCAAGTTCACATAATCATCTACTTAAATGAATCTGCAAAAAGACTTCTAGAAGACAGGGTATGGTGGCTCATGCCTGTAATCCCAGCATTCTGGGAGGCTAAGACAGTAAGATTGTTTGATTCTAGGAACTGAAGACCAGTCTGGCAATGTAAAGAGACCCCATCTCTACAAAAAATTTAAAAATAAGCTGGGTGTGATAATATACACCTGTAGTCCCAGCTACTCAGGAGGCTGAGGTGGGAGGATCACCTGAGCCGTGGAGATAAAGGCTTGCTACTATACTCCAGCCTGGATGACACAGCAAGAACCCATCTCAAAAAAAAAAAAAAAAAAAAAGGGGGCAATAAATGCTTAAGGGAACAGATATCCCATTCTCCATGACGTGCTTATTTCACATTGCATACATGTATGAAAACAACTCATGTACCCCAAAAATATATATATACCTACCATGTACCCACAAAATTAAAAATAAAAAATTTTTAACCAAGACAAAAAATGAAGGTGAAATTAAGACATTACCAGATAAACAAAAACAGAGAATCTGCCACTGGCTCTCTAAGTTATATTAAAGGGAACCTTTTAGGCTGAAATGAATGGAAAGTGGATAATCACTTGAATTTACACAAAATAAAAAATATTTGTAAATGTAACTACATAGGTGCTATGAAAACAGTATAAAAATATTTTGGTTATTAACTCTTTTCTCCTCTCTGTTTAAAAAGACAATTGCACAAAATAGATGTAATTTGTAAGACAACAGTATTACGACAGTGAGGTGGAGGAGAAAGGAAATGAAGGTATATTGGAGTAAAGTTTTTGTATACTATTTGAACTGAATTAGTATTAAACCTAACTACTTTGTCTCAAGTTAAGATATAAATTGTAATACCCAGGGCAACCACTATAAAAATAACTAAAAAATGTCTAGTAGGAGAAACAAGGAAGTCTTAAAGTTATGCTAGAAAATAACTATTTAACACACAAAAATGCAGGAAATGAAAAGAGAAGGAAAATATATAGAAAACATGTATGTGATAGTTGTTACTAAGTGTCAACTTAACTGAAGGATGCAAAGTATTTTTCCTGGGTGTGTCTGTGAGGGTGTTGCCAAAGGAGATTAACATTTGAGTCAGTGGCCTAAGAGGGGCACATCTACCCTCAATCTGGGTTGAGTACCATCTAATCAGCTGCCAGTGTAGCTAGGATAAAAGCAGGCAGAAGAAGGTGAAAGACTAGACTAGCTAAGTCTTCTGGCCTCCATCTTTCTCCCACGCTGGATGCTTCCTGCCCTCGAACATCAGACTCTAAGTTCTTCAGCTTTTGGACTCTTGGACCTACACCAGTGGTTTGCCAGGGGATCTCGGGCTTTTGGCCACAGACTGAAGGCTGCACTGTTGGTTTCTCTACTTTCGAAGTTTTGGGACTTGGACTGGTTTCCTCACTACTCAGCTTGCAGGTGGCCTGTTGTAGAACTTTACCTTGTGATCATGTGAGTCAACACTCCTTAATAAATTCCCTTTCATATATACATCTATCCTATTAGTCCTGTCTCTCAGGAGAAGGTTGACTAATACAGATTTTGGTACCAGGAGTGGGGCAGAATGATACAGTTTGGCTGTGTCCCCACCCAAATCTCACCTTGAATTGTACTAATCCCCACATGTCAAAGGCATGGCCAGGTGGAGATAACTGAATCATGAGGATGCTTTCTCTTACACTGTTCTCATGGTAGTGAGTAAGTCTCACAAGATTTGATGGTTTTATAAATGGGAGTTCCCCTGCACACGCTCTCTCTTGCCTGCCGCCATGTAAGACGTGACTTTGCTCCTCATTCATCTTCAGCCATGATTGTGAGGCCTCCCCAGCCACGTGGAACTGTGAGTCAATTAAACCTCTTTCCTTTATAAATTATCCAGTCTTGGGTATGTCTTTATTAGCAGCATGAGAACAGACTAATACAATGTAACAAAGTGGCAGATGTAAATGCTACCTCATAAGTAATTATATTAAATATAAATAGATGATTTATACTGTTGCTCAAGTCTTGTGTTTCCTTACTGATTTTCTGACTAGTTGTTCTGTTCATTATTGAAAATGGGGCATTGCAGTCTCCAACTATCATTGTTGAATTGTATGTTTTTCTTTAATTATCTTAGCTTTTGCTTCATGTATTTTGGAGTTCTGTAATTAGGTCTGTGTAAGTTTGTAGCTCTGATATCTTCCTGATGGAAGACATTGTAGCATTCTTTGTCTTAGCAACAATTTTGTCTTAAAGTCCAGTTGTATGCTGTTTGCATGGTATGTATTTTTCTTTCTTTTTGCTTTCAACCCATTTGTGTCTTTGAATAATATAAAGTGGGTCTCTTGTAAACAACATATAGATAGGTAATGTTTTTAAAATCCATTCTACTGGTCTCTGGCTTCTGATTGGGATGTTTAATCTATTTATATTTAATATAATTACTTATGAGGTAGCATTTACATCTGCCACTTTGTTACATTGTATTAGTCTGTTCTCATGCTGCTAATAAAGACATACCCAAGACTGGATAATTTATAAAGGAAAGAGGTTTAATTGACTCACAGTTCCACGTGGCTGGGGAGGCCTCACAATCATGGCTGAAGATGAATGAGGAGCAAAGTCACGTCTTACATGGCGGCAGGCAAGAGAGAGCATGTGCAGGGGAACTCCCATTTATAAAACCATCAAATCTTGTGAGACTTACTCACTACCATGAGAACAGTGTAAGAGAAAGCATCCTCATGATTCAGTTATCTCCACCTGGCCATGCCCTTGACATGTGGGGATTAGTACAATTCAAGGTGAGATTTGGGTGGGGACACAGCCAAACTGTATCCTTCTGCCCCACTCCTGGTACCAAAATCTGTATTAGTCAACCTTCTCCTGAGAGACAGGACTAATAGGATAGATGTATATATGAAAGGGAGTTTATTAAGGAGTGTTGACTCAAACAGATTCTGTTCCACCCAACAACAGAATAAAGATTCTTCTCAAGTGTATACTCTCCAGGACAGACCACATTAGGCCATAAAATAACCCTGGATAACTTTAAAAGTACTGAAATCACACAAAGTATATTCTCCAATCATAGTGGAATGAAATTAAAGATCCATATCAAAAGGAAATTTGGGAAATTCACAAATATTTCAAAATTAAATAACACACTCCTAATCAATGGGTCAAAAAATAAATCACAAAGGAAATTTTTACAATACTTTGAGATAAATGAAAGCAAAAACAAAATACAGCAAAACTTATTGGGATACTACTAACACTATATATTTGAAAAAAACATATCCTTTCATGATAAAAGTACTCAACAAACAGACATAGAAGGGTACTCAACCTGATAAAGAGCATCTACGAGAAATCACAGCTAACATCATACTTCAGGTTAAAAGACTTAAAGCCTTCTCTCTACGATCAGAAAGACAAGAATTCCACTCTTGGCACTTCCATTTAGTATTGTACAGGCAGTTCTAGCCAGGAAAATTAGGCAAGAAATTGAAATAAAATGCTTCCAGATTGGAAAGGAAGAAGTAAAACTATCTGTATGTGCAAATGATATCTCAATCAATCAATCAATCAATCAAATGAAAGAATCCACAAAAAAACTACTAAAACTAATAAACCAGTTTAGCAATGTGACATGATACAAGATCAATATACATAAATCCATTGTTTTTCTATACACTAGCAATGAAGAATTCAAAATAAAATTAAGAGAAAAAAATCCTATATATAGGAGGATTTTTTCTGTCTTTCAACAAAAGAAGTGCAAGGTTTGCCTGCTAGAATTACAAAACATTGTAAAAAATTAAAGATCTCCATAATAAAAGGGAATGACATTTTATGTTCATAGATTGGAAGACCTAACACTGTCAAGATGGCAATACTCCCTACATTGACCTGCAATTTCAACCAAACCCCTATTGAAATCCCAATTTTATTTTGTTCCAGAAATGAAAAGCTTATACTAAAATTCATATGGAAATTCAAGAACTCAGAATAGTAATTAAAAAAATAAAAAGAGAAAAAATAACGAAGTTGGAAGACTTGTACTTCCCAATTTGAAGTTGTACTGCACAAAGCTATAGTAATCAAGATAGTGTGGTATAGCATAAGAATAAACATACAAGTCAACTTATTAGAAATAAAATTAAGAAAACAATATTTCATATTTAGAATTCCTGCCAAAATATCTAACTTGAATCCAATCATGAGGAAACAATCAGACCAATCCAAAGTAAGGGGCATTTCTACGAAACAATTCTGGATTCTTCCAAAATATCAATGTCACAAAAGACAGAGAATGGAGAAAGTTTTGTATCTAGCCATGAAAGAATAACTGATATGGGTTTCTCTTCCCTAGACAAAATTTATGAAACAACTGCATTCAAAACTAAACAGCACAGGACTGTGCTCCAAGAAAATGAAAACAAGGTGATCTCCACAACTGCCTTGGCTTTCTGCCTGAACCATACATAACACAGCAGAGCAAGACAGAACACAGCCAACTCACTGAGTTGTGAACACAAAGATCTGATTTCAAACAAGCTGAAGTGGCTCAAATTTGAATTTGCAGGTTAGAGTACCACAGAGATGGGAGGTATACAGAGAAATTACTTCAAAAATGGGGGGTGGAGCAAGATGACAGAATAAAAGCCTACATCATTAATTCTCCTCTGCAGGAACACCAACTTTTAACAACTATGTGAACACAGAAAAGCACCCTCAGAAGAAACAAAAATCAGGTGGGCAATCACAGTATCTGGTTTCAACTTCAAATCGCTGAAAGGGACATTGAAGAGGACAGGAGAGACAGACTTGAATCGCTGACACCACCCTTCCCCATTCCCCGCCCCCTTCCCGGCAGCAACCAGGCAATGCAGAGTCTGCCCACTAGGGGTAGTGAGAGCACAGTGACTAGAGGACTTTACATGGAACTCAGTGCTGCCCTGTCACAGCAGAGAGTAAAGCCATGCTGAGCTTAGCCAGCACTGGTGCTGGGGGAGCATTTGAGCCATCCTTAGCCCGAGGGGAATTGTCTATCCCAGTACCAGTAGTGAGAATTTGAGTTTCTCTGCAAGCCTCACCACACAGGCCAAAGTGCTCCAGGATCATAGATAAACTTAAAACATAGTCTGGGACACAAGGAGTGCAATTCCTAGGCAATTCCTAGTGCTGGGAAGGGCTCAGAGTCAGCTGACTAGGGTGGCATGGGACCTAGGGAAACACCACCTGGGACAGTTAAGGGAGGACTTGCATCACCTCTCTCCCAACCCCAGGCAGTGCAGCTCACAGTAACAAAAGTGACACCTTCCTTCTACTCAAGGAGAAGAAAGCAAAGGGTACAGAGAACTGTGTCTTGCATCTTGAATACCAGTTCAGCCACAGTAGACTAGGGCACTGAACAGAGTCACGAGGCCCCCATTCCAGCCCCTAGCTCAGGGACAACACTTCTACATACATCCTGAGCCAAAAGAAAACTTGCTGCTTTGAAGGGAAGGACCCAGTTCTGGCAGGATTCACCACCCGCTAATTAAAGAGAATAACCAGTAGTGATACCCAGATGGTCCTTGGGCCCTAAGACATGCTGAGTTTAGGGATGACCCAGCACATTCCCACCTGTGGTGGCTATGGTAAAAGACTCCTTCTGTTTGAGAAAAGCAGAGGGAGAGGTAAAGGAGACTTTGTCTTGCACCTTAGGTACCAGCTCAGCCACAGTAGGGTAGAGCAACAAGCAGGCTCTTGGGGTCCCTGACTCGAGGCCTAGGTTCTTGGATGCATTTCTGGACCTGCCTTGGGCCAGAGGGGAGCCCACTTCCCTGAAGGGTGAGTCTCAGGCCTGGCAGTATACACCACAAGCTGACCGAAAACCCCCGGGCTTTAAGTAAACACCGACAGTGGCCTGGCAGAATCCCCTGTGGGCTGGTGGTGGTGGTGGCAGTCATACAGAGATGTCCTCTGCCTATGGAGAGGGGAGGAAAGAGCAGGAAGGACCTTGCCTTGTTGTTTGACTGCCAGCTTAGCTGCAATACAGTAGCACATCAGGTAAATGTCTAAGGTTTTTGACTCTAATCCCGCTGGTTCCCAGACAGTATCTCTGGACCCATCAGGGGCCTGGGGAAACTTACTGTCCTGAATGGAAGGACACAAACCTGACTGGCTTCACCACCTGCTGATTGTAGAGCCCTAAAAGCCTTGAATGCACATAGGTGGTAGTCAGGTAGTGGTTACAGTGGGCCTTGGGCAAGACACAGTGATGTGCTGGCTTCAGGTCTGACCCAACACAGTCTCAGTGGTGGTGGCCACAGGGATGCTTATATATCGCCATACCCTCAGATCCAGGCAGGCAGCTCAGCACAGAAAGAGAGAGAGACTCCATCTGTTTAGAAGACAGTAAATGAAAAGAAAAAGAGTCTCTGCCTAATAATCCAGAGAATTCTTCCAGATCTTATCCAAGACCACAAAGGCAGTACCTCTACAACTCTACAAAAACCACAGCATTGTTGGGCTTGAAGCCTAAGTCCCTTTGAATACCTGGACAACTTTCTTAAGACAGATGTGCATGAATAAGCCAAGGTTGTGAAGATTACAATAAATACCTAACTCTTAAATGCTGAGACACTGAAGAACATTTACAAGCATCAAGATCATCCTAGAAAACATGACCTCACAAAATGAATGAAATATGGCACCAGGGACTCATCCTAGAGAAACAGAGATATGTGACCTTTCAGACAGATAATTCAAAATAGCTGTGTTGAGGAAACTCAAAGAAATTCAAGATAACACAGAGAAGAAATTCAGAATTCTGTCAGATAAATTTAACAAAGAGACTGATATTTAGAATCAAGCAGAAATTCTAAAGTTGAAAAATGCAATTAACACACTAAAGAAAGCATCAAAGTCTCTTAATAGTAAAATAGATCAAGCAGAAGAAAGAATTAGTGAGCTTGAAGACAAGCTATTGAAAAACAGTCAGAGGAGACAAAAGAAAAAAGAATAAAAAACAATGAAGCATGCCTATAAGACCTAGAAAATAGCCTCAAAAGGGCAAATCTAAGAGATACTGGTCTTACAGAGGAGGTAGAGAAAGAGACAGGAGTAGAGAGTTAATTCAATAGGATAATATCAGAGAACGTCCCAAACCTAGAGAAAGGTATCAACACTCAAATACAAGAAAGTTACAGGACACCAAACAGATTTAACTCAAAGAAAACTACCTCAAGGCATTTAATAATCAAACTCCTACAGATCAAGGATAAAGAAAGGATTCTAAAAGCAGCAAGAGAAAAGAAACAACATACAATGGAGCTCCAATATGTCTGGTAACAGACTTTTCAATGGAAACTTTACCAGCCAGGAGAGAGTGGCATGACATATTTAAAGTGCTGAAGGAAAAATCCTTTTACCCTAGAATAGTGTATCCAGCAAAAATATCCTTCAGGTATAAATGAGAAAATAAAGACCTTCTCAGACAAACAAAAGTTGAGGGATTTCATCAACACCAGACCTGTACTACAAGAAATGCTAAAGGGAGTTCTTCAATCTGAAAGAAAAGGATGTTAATAAGCAAGAAGAAATCATCAGAAGGTATAAAACTCATTGATAATAGTTAGCACACAGAAAAACACAGAATAATACAACATTGTAATTGTGGTATGCAAACTACTCTTATCTTAAATAGATTAAATAATGAACTAATCAAAATCAGTAACTACAACTTTTCAAGACATGGACAGCAAAATAAGGCATAAAGAAAAACAACAGGCCGGGCACGGTGGCTCACACCTGTACTCCCAGCACTTTGGGAGGCCCAGTCAGGTGGATCACCTGAGGTCAGGAGTTCGAGACCAGCCTGGCCAACATTGTGAAATCCTGTCTCTACTAAAAACACAAAAAATTAGCTGTGCATGGTGGCAGGCGTCTGTAATCCTAGCTACTTGGGAAAAAGAAAAACAACAAAAAATTGTAAAGCAGGGGGATGAAGTTGAACTACAGAGTTTTTGTTAGTTTTCTTCTTCTGTGTTTGTTTGTTTATGCAATCAGTGTGAAGCTGTCATCAGTCTAAAATAATGGGTTATAAGATAGTATTTTGCAAGCCTCATAGTAACCTCAAATTAAAAAACTTAAAACAACAAATATACAAAAAAAGCAAAAAATTAAATCATACCACTAGAGAAAATTACCTTCACTAAAAGGAAGACAGGAAGGATAGAAAGAAGGAAAAGAAGATCACAAAACAACCAGAAAACAAATAACAAACGGCAGAAGTAAGTCCTTACTTATGAATAATAACACTGAATGTAAATGGACTAATTCTCCAATAAAAAGAGAGCATCTGAATGGATGAAAAAACAAGACCCAATGATCTGTTGCCTACAAGAAACACACTTCACTACAAAGATAAACATAGGCTGAAAATAAAAGGATAGAAAAAGATATTCCATGCCAATGGAATACAAAAAAGAGCAGGAATCACTATATTTATATCAGACAAAATACATTTCAAGACAAAAACTGAAAGAAGGAAAAAGAAAGTCATTATGTAATGATGAAGGGGCCAATTCAGCAACAGGATATAGTGATTGTTAATATACATGCACCCAATAGTGGGGTACTCAGATATACATTAGTAGAGCTAAAGACAGAGACAGACCTCAAAACAATAACATCCCACTTTCAGCATTGAACAGGTCTCTCAGAAAATCAACAAAGAAACATTGGACTTAATCTGCAAAAGGAACAAATGAACCTAATAGATATTTACAGAACATTTCATCCAATGGCTGCAGAACGCACTTTCTTTTCCTCAGCACATGGATCATTCTCAAGGATAAACCATATTTTAGGTCACAAAAGAAGCCTTTTTAAAATTTTTATTTGTGTGGTGAGGTCTCACTATTGTTGCTTAGGCTGCTCTCAAACTCCTGGGCTCAAGTGATCCTCCTGCCTTGGCCTCCTAAAGTGCTGGATTACAGGCATAAGCCACCACACCCGGCCAGAAAACAAGTCTTAACACATCAAAAAACCTGAAATAATACCAAACATCTTCTGACCACAATGAAATACAACTAGAAACCAATAACAAGAGGAACTCCGGATACTATACAAACACATGCAAATGCAACAATATGCTCCTGAATGCCCAGTGGATCAGTGAGGAAATTAAGAAGGAAATTAAAAAATTCCTTGAAATAATTGAAAATGGAAACATAACATACCAAAATCTAGGGGATATAGCAAAAGCAGTACTAAGAAGGAAATTTATAGCTACATCAAAAAAGAAGAAAAATAGCAAATAAATAACCTAACGGTACATCATAAAGAACCAGAAAGCAAGAACAAATTGAACCTAAGAACCCAAAATTAGTAAAAGAAATAATAAAGATCAGAACAGAAATAAATGAATTTGAAATGAAGAAAACAATATAATAGAATCAATGAAACAAACAGTTTTTTGAAGAGATAAATAAAATGGACAAAACTTTAACTCGACTAAGAAAAAGGGAAGATGACTCAAAGAAAATCAAAAATGAAAAAGGAGAAATTACAACTGATAACATAAAAATTCAAAGCATCATTAGTGGCTACTATGAACATCTGCCAATAAATTGGAAAATCTAAAAGAAATGGATAAATTCCTGGACACAAACAACCTAAACATAAAGAAATCCAAAACCCAAAAAGACCAATAACAAGTAAAGAGATTAAAGCCATAATAAAGTCTCCCAGTAAAGAAAAACCTGTGACCTGATGGCTTCACTGCTGAATTCTACCAAACATTTAAAAAACTAATACCAATCCAAATAAAACTATTCCATAATATACAGAAGGAGGGAATGCTTCCAAACCCATTATATGAGGTCAGTATTACCTTCATACCAAAATCAGACAAAGAAACATAAAATAAAGAAACTACAGGCCAATATCTCTGATGAATATTGATACAAAAATCCTCAACAAAATATTAGCAAACCAAATTCAACAATACATTAAAAAGATCAATCTTTATCACCAAGTAGGATTTATACCAGGGATACATGGATGGTTCAATATACACAGATCAATCAATGTGACACATCATATCAATAGAATGAAGGATAAAAACTATATAATCATTTCAGTTGATGCTGAACAAGCATTTGATAAAATTCAACATCCCTTTACAATAAAAACCCTCAAAAACCTGTATACAGAAAAGACATACCTCAACATAATAAAAGTCATATACAACAGAACCACAGCTAGTATCATACTGAATGAAGGAAAACTGAAAGCCTTTCCTGTAAGGTCTGGAGCACAACAAGGATGCCCACTTTCACCACTGTTATTCAACATAGTACTGGAAGTCCTGGCAGGAACAATCAGAAAAGAGAAAGAAATAAATGGCATACAAATTGGAAAGGAAAAAGTCAAATGACACTTGTTCACAGATGATATGATCTTATATTTGAAAAAAACTATAAAGACTCCACACATGAGAAAAAATAAAACATTAGAACTGATAAATCTGGTAAAGTTGCAGGATATGAAATCAACATACAAAAATCTGTAGCATTTCTATATGTCAATAGTGAACAATTTGAAAAGGAAATTTAAAAAGTAATCCCACTTACAAAAGGCACACATAAAATTAAATAAATAGAAATAAGCTTAACGAAAGAAATGAAAGATCTCTACAATGAAAACTATAAAACACTGATGAAAGAAATTAAAGAGGGCACAAAAAAATGGAAAGATACTCTATGTTCATAGATTGGAAGAATCAATATTGTTAAAATGCCCACACTACCCAAAGCAATCTACAGATTCAACGCAATCTCTATCAAAACCAATGACATTCTTCACAGAAAGAGAGAAAAATAATTGTAAAATTTATATGAAACCACAAAAGACCAAGAATAGTCAAAGGTATCCTGAGCAAAAAGAACAAAACTGAAGGAGTCACATTACCTGACTTCAAATTATACTACACAATTATAATAACCAAAACAGCATGGTGCTGGCATAAAAAGATACACAGAAAAATGGAACAGAATAGAGAACACAGAAACAAATCCATACACCTACAGTGAACTCATTTTTGAAAATAATGTCAAGAACATACCCTGGGGAAAAGACAGTCTCTTCAATGAATAGCGCTGAGAAAATGGAGGTACATACGCAGAAGAATGAAACTAGACCCCTATCTCTTGCCATATACAAATATCAAATCAAAATGGATGAAATACTTAAATTTAACACCTCAAACTATGAAACTACTACAAGAAAACACTGGGGAAAATCTCCAGGACATTTGTCTGGGCAAAAATTTCTTGAGTAACACCCCACAAGCACAGGCAACCAAAGCAAAAGGGACAAATGGGCTCACATCAAGTCAAAAGCCTTCCTCACAGCAAAGGAAACAATCAACAAAGTAAAGAGACAACCTATAGACTAGGAGAAAATATTTGCAAACTACCCATCTGAAAAGGAATTAATAACTAGAATATATAAGGAGTTCAAACAATGCTATAAGAAAAAACCTAATAATCCAATTAATAGGCAAAAGATTTGAATAGACATTTCTCAAAGAAGACATACAAATGGGAAATAGGCAAATGAAAAGGTGCTCAACATCACTGATCATCAAAGAAATGCAAATCAAAACTACAATGACATATCATCTCACCCCAGTTAAAATGGCTTTTATCCAAAAAACAGGCAACAAGAAATGCTGGAAAATAAGTGGAGAAAAGGGAACCCTCTACACTGTTGGTAGGAATGTAAATTAGCACAATCACTATGGAGAACAGTTTGGAGATTCCTCAAAAAACTAAAAATAGAGCTGCCATATGATCCAGCAACCTCAGTGCTGGGTATATACCCAAAAGAAAGAAAATAAGTATATAAAAAAGATACCCAAGCTCCCATGTTTGTTGTGGCACTGTTCACAATAGCCAAGACTTGGAAGCAACCTAAGTGTCCATCAACAGGTGAATGAATAAAGAAAATGTGGTACTTATACACAATGGAGCACTATTCAGTCATAAGAAAAAATGAGATCCTGTCATTTGCAACAACATGAATGGAACTGAAAGTCATTATGTTAAGTGAAATGAGCCAGGCACAGAAAGACAAACATCACATGTTCTCACTCATTTGTGGGATCTAAAAATCAAAACAATTGAGCTCATGGAGATAAGAGAGTAGTGTAGTGGTGGGAGATGGGGATAAGGTTAATGAGTACAAAAACACACACACACACACACACACACACACAGAATAAATAAGACCTAGTATTTGATAGCGCAACAGGGTTACTATAATAATTTAATTGTACATTCTAAAAGAACTAAAAAGAAAAACTGAATTGTATATAACACAAAGGACAAATGCTTAAGGTCACAGATATTCCATTTTCCATGATGTGATTATTATACATTACATGTCTGTATCAAAAGATCTCATGTACCCTATAAATACATACACACACTATGTACCCACAAAAATTTTAAATAAAAAACTAAAAAAAATGTAGATGGGTTCCCCTTGGGTCTTTGGCTAAATATAAGAATGGTGTATGCATGCATACAGTGAAACCCTACAAGCCTGGATAAACAAGCTCACTAGGGAAGAAAACAAGTATTGAAAAACTTAAGATTAACAATTTTTAGAATTCAAACAGGGTCAGGAAAAGTTCAAGCTTTGACCAGTCAGAGAGGGGAGACTTCCTTGAATACTAGATCATTCAGAGGACACCCTAGAAGGGTTATACCTTATTAGTAGAGCTAAAATAGTAGTGCTACAGTAAAGGCAACTCTTCATCAACTCAACAAACTTTAAAAACAAGCCTGAAAATAACCAAGCTCATCTGCAAGTAACTTAACTGCCAGCCACAACAAAATTAAATGGTCTTTAAAAAAAGACAATAAAATCAAGACATATGACAATACAACACTATGTCCACCATCTAATCAAAAGTTACTAGACATGCACTATTCACAACAACAAAGACACAGAATTGACCCAAATGTCCATCAGTCATAGACTACATAAAGCAAGTATGGTACATATACACCATGGAATACTACGCAGCCATAAAACAGAACGAGATCATGTCTTTTGCAGGGGTATGAATGGAGCTGGATGCCGTTATCCTTGGCAAACGAATGCAGAAACAGGAAACCAAACACCACGTGTTCTCACTTACAAGTGGGAGCTAAACAATGAGAACACACGGACACAGGGTGGAGAACAACATACACTGGTACCTCTCAGGGAGGGTCGGGGGAGAGAGAGCATCAAGAAGAATAGCTAATGGATGCTGGGCTTAATTCTTGAGTGATGGGTTGATCTGTGCAGCAAACCACCATGGCACACGTTTACCTATGTAACAAACCTATACATCCTGTACATGTACTCCAGAACTTAAAAAATTAAAGTCGAAAAAAAAATAGTAGACACGCCAAGAAGCAAGAAAATGTGACCCATAACTATGAGAAAAATCATTCAACAGAAACAGATCCAGACATTACATGAATACGGAATTATTAATAGCAGACAAGGATTTTTAAACAGCTATAAATTATTAAGTTATTATTGTAAGAATACATTTACATGTAATATAAATAGACATAAAATTATAAATTATGCTCAAGGATTTGAAGGAGAATATAAACATAAGGCTCAGAGAAATGGATGATACATAGACACAAACACCCACATTTTAAAGATCCAAATGAAACTTCTAGATAAAAGAGATACAATATGAAAAGTTCACCAGGTGGGCTTAAAAGATTATAGACATTGTAGAATAAAGGATCAGTAAATGTGAAGACAAAGGAATAGAAATTATTAAACTGAAACACAGAAACACACAAAGTAGGAGAAAAAGAATCAAGAGCTGTTGTAGATTAAAGGAGACATGACAACCAAGCTGAATGTGTTTAGTTTAGGATTCATGATTGGATCCTGAAATGGTTAAAAAGAAAACAACTATAAGAGGTATTTTGGACACAATTAGGAAATTTGAACATGCAGTTTATATTATTAGATAATATTTATCAATATTAAATTTCTTAAGTGTGGTTACTACATGTAGGAGAATGCTGCTGTTGTACAGACAATGAATGGGGCTTATTTTAAAATTGTTTAAGAAAAAACACTTGGTAATTACTAACAATGGATTAACTTCAGAAGTATACCTGTATTTTCATCTTTATTATAACATGAACCACAAGCTTTTGTCTTGAGGGCATTATTTTTTAAATATCCAGCCGAGTACTGTGACAACCTGATACATTTTAATCAGGCCAGCTTCACATACTTAACTTTAAATAGATTAATTTTCAACTACCATGGCTCATTAAAAAAATGATATAAATATGGACTAATTTCACACTCTCAAATTGAAAATAAAAACAAAATCATCCTGCACTTAATAAAGATAAGTGCATAGCACAATACTAGTAAGCAAAATTTGTGAAAATTTGTATTTCAGAGTATTACTTTAAAAATTAACAAAAGGTGTTTTCATGCTTCTTGGTATAAACATTAATTACTAGAAAACTAAGCCTGTTTTCACCTTGAAAAACAGAGATCTGACAAAATAACATTTAGACCATTTTAAGTGCCAGGCTTTAATGTTCCTTAAGAACAATCTTTTTTGTTTCTGTATCTCTCAAGCCTAGAAAAATCTCTCTCATATAAATAGTTGTTTAAAGTAAACTACAACTAAGGTAACTGATTATCCAGCAATATGTAAGTCAAAAAAATAAAATTTCCTCGTATCTGTTGGTTAGTTCCTCCCCAGTCCCTCACCCCACCCACCATCCATAAAAGCACACAGGAAATTTTACTTTAGTCATTTTGGATAAAAATTTTTCTGATATGTTGCATTTTCCCCACCTTTTTACCAAATGTGACTTGACCTTTTCCAGTTACTCGGGATCATCATGAACGTGCTTCAACAGACTACAGTTTTTCTCTTAAGTGTCAAATGTTACTTCCTCTCTCTGTGCTTACCACTAGTACTCTGCTAATAGTTATTCCGGACTTCCTCCATCCATATATTCTTCTCTGTGGCAGAGGAAAAAAAAGAACTAACCCTGATAAGAATTCTATTCTTTTAAAAAAATTAAGTGCATAAGAATTCTGAGGAAAACTGCCAGGAAAAGTACATGGTTTTAATGCTGAAGCTTAGCAACATTCAGAACGGTGGTACAAAGGCATGTTTCCTTCTCTTCTCTGAGGCTATGTTCTGAAAGAGCTGACCTTTTGCTAAGTGGCGTATTACCACTGTACATGTTAAGCTTAGAGGTAAGCTTAATTTATTTATTTCATTAGAAAACATTTTTGGTAGGGCTGGTAAAATCTTCTGTGTTATACAAAAAGTCATACTTATTTGTTTCAAGTACAGTATACCAAAAAACAGAAGCCAAAATGCTTAGCACTTAAATTATTAAAGATCTTATGTTGGCCGGGTGCAGTGGCTCGCACCTGTAATCCCAATACTTTGGAAGGCCAAGGTGGACGGATCACTTAAGGTCAGGAGTTCAAGGCTAGCCTGGACAACATGGTGAAACCCCATCTCTACTAAAAATATGAAAATTAGCCAGGCGTGGTGGCGGGTGCCTGTAATACCAGCTACTCAGGAGGCTAGGGCAGGAGAATCATTTGAACGTGGAAGGTGGAGGTTGCAGTGAGCCGTGATCAAGCCACCACACACCAGCCTGGGTGACAGAGCGAGACTCCATCTCAAAAAAAAAAAAAAAAAAGATCTTATGTTATTTTTCTGATGGCATCATTTTAAAGTCAATCTATGGTATATGGACAAGCAATTTTAAATACTGGGAGACACAATTTAATGCTAAAATTACAAATAAAACATAATTTTTGAACTAAGAAGTACTTAGGCAAAAAGCATACTTCTTAGTGTCCCTGCCAGTGTTCACTGCTACACAGAAAAGCTGGCCTAAATCTGCATTTTTCAAACTGTAGGTCATGATCCATTACCAGGCAGTAAAGTCTTAGTGAATCTAAGTGAATTTTAGTTTTTAATAAAAAGGAATTTCATATACCAAGTTATTACCGTATAGGTAGTGTACATAAGTACTACTCCATGAAATTTTATTGTCGGACTGTGTGCTGTATACATACTAGGGCACAAGTAAAAATAAACTTCTTACTGTGGGTGGATTGCAGTCAAAAAAGTTTGAAACCCACTCATATAGATAGTTCTTAGTATTCCATAGGTTGTTGGCAATCAGAAAAAAGACTGATGCCTTTCAACATGATTGTTCCATGTTGCAACAATCATGTTCTGCAACATCCCATCACAAAATCAGTCATTAGCTTATAGTCTTTGAATGTGGCTATTTCCAGTATTACGAAGTTTAATACTGTAGCTGGAACATGGTTAGTACTAAAGATAATAAAATGAATAACATATAATTAAATTTAATTTAAAAGTTAAATTACGTTTGTCTTTTTTCCCAGTGACATTAAGAAAATCTGAAAAACCTTTATGTGCAGTTATGCTATAAGTTAAAAAAAACTTGTAAGTTATGTCTGCTATAAGTTAAAACTGCTTTAAAAAAAAATCTTTACTTTGTAACAAACTACACCAGTTAAAATAAACTATACTAGTTAAAAGCTGCCTAAATATTTGTCGGAATTGCAATTTAAGTCAAAAAAAGCTATTCATAAAATATTTTCTAGTTACCCATGTATATTAAAGTAGATATTTAAAATAAAGGATCTGATCTAAGTTCATATTTTTTAGATATTGATAGGATTCATATTCTAATCAAATCTTAATGATTTCTCATCCTAACACAGCAGAGGCCCCATTTCAGCCCAACCACCACTGAAAATAAAGGCTTTAGAATAACTTTCTGTGCAACAAGAGAATAACTCTCTGTACTTAAAATCAGCTTACTAGGAATTTCACAAGTAACACAGGAACTCCCATTGCACTTGAAAAGTATCTGTGATGGAGCAATTACAGTAAGAATTTTGATGTCTAGCGCCACCCAGTGACAGATCTCTGAGTATACTCCTCCATTACTGCCTGTTAATTGCTTCCGGTATTGTACGCACTGTACTAAAATCTCAGTACACAGAACTGTAGAAAATATACGCTCTACTCCCAAGAATCTGAAATTAGAAAAGACATTCCCATGGGTTTTTTAGTTTAGGATCAGGCTAGAAGTAATGAAAATAGTATAATGGAGCAAAAAGAAAGAATTAGAAAATACACAGTATTGCTAGAATTTGTTCTGGTTTTACAAAGAGCCTTTCCCATTGCAAGCTATTATAAACACAAAATAAAAAAGGAGTAACTTTAATGAGCAATCACTTTATGGTATACTTAACATCACTTTATTTAAAACATTTGAAATCAATGTAAAAATAGCCCAAATAAAGAGCTTTCTCATTATGAAAGTCAGCTCGTTTAACATAATCTGTAGATGGAATAAAATCTTGAAGATAAAGAATTACCAGGCCAGATGCAATGGTTCACATCTGTAATCTCAGCAGTTTGGAAGGCCAAGGTGAAAGGATCACTTAAGCCCAGGAGCTTCAGACCATTCTGAGCAACATGGCAAGATCCCCTCTCAACAAAACAAAACAAATTAGCCAGGCATGGTGGAGGGTGCCTATAGTCCTAGCTACTTGGGAGGCTGAGGTGGGAGGATTGCCTGAGCCCAGGAGGTCAAGGCTGCAGTGAGCCGTGTTCATGCCACTGCACTCCAGCCCAGGCAACAGTATAAGACCCTGTCTCAAAAAAAAAAAAAAAAAATTACCTGATAACAAGGTCTTTAATGAAGTCTGATTAAAGTGATATATTAGAAAGCAACAGGTCTCTCTTAACCTAAGTATTGAGTACACAGAAATTCATTTTACTATTATTTAAATTGCACATATACACATTATGGATACTTTTACTGTGTATGCTATGTTTCAAAACACAAAAAGGTGAGAAGTCAAAAATGAAAAAGAAAACAGCATAACACAGATACTGAATGGTTTTCGAGCATGGCCTCTTCTAACTAGTTATAAATTGGGTTTTTGCAGTTCTAGCAATGTGACACAACCAGATCTTCACTTTACTGTCTACCTTCTAAGGATTCCCTAAAGAAAACACACTCTTAACTCTGCTTCTAAATCTTTCCAAGTGCAAAATGGAAAAGTTCTCCGAGAACTGATTTTCTCTTCCTTCAGCATAGCCAACACAAAGCAACAATAAATTAATCATCAGCCTGGACACAAAATACCCTTTCTCCCCACCCAGATGTCTGGTAGAGGAGAAAAAGTACTTATTCTATATGGGAAGAAAATGAAATAAATTAATGAGAGACACAGAGAATAGAGATAATTCTCAAAATCTAGCTATGATCATCTTTTTGAGTCCAAAGAAATAAGAAGAAATTAAGAAGTAGAATCTCTTTCTCAAGTGATCAAAGCAATGCAGATGAGAATGCAGCAATAGATCTGAGGATTCAGATGTGAATATAAATCGTTAATTTTATCTATTGGATAAAAATTCCTGGGAACCTTGCAGTATTGAATAATCAATTATTAAAATAAGATCCAGAATTGTAGCAAGCAATCCTGCCAATATTACATTCTCCATTTCAACATTGTTCTTTTCTGCATATTATTTTAGGACTACTGCAGGCCATGTTGGGAAGAGCTACTCCTCAGAAGAGAATATCAGGCTCTTATGACATTTTAACTCTCATTAATATTATAGTTCAGTGATATAAAACTATCTTTCTCTCTTTCTTTAGATCCCTTACCTAGACATTGTTCACTGATAGTATATCTGAGTAATCTGAATCTCTTGATTTTAATACATTTCATTGCTTGAGTCCAAAATAAAGCAGTAAGTCTCTTGAAAAGTATATGGTCTAGCATTCTGATATCTGTGATTAAAGGATACCCATGTAAAACTTCTAAAGCAAAAGAATGTTTGGGGAAGAGATATATAAATAAAGTTACTGGCATTACATTGCTTCATTAGATTAGAATAAAGCACATGTAAATTAACATTTTTCAGCTTTTTTCATTCATGAAAGATTAACTTCCTGGTAAAAGAAGGGAATTTTGCTTTGTTGTTTTAATACCGAATAAATTTATGTACAAAGAAACCTAATCATGAAAATGCAAGTATATTTAACAATTAAAGGGTGGAAGAAATGAATGAACAAACAAATGAATGAATGAATTAGTAGCACAAAGCTGTTTGATTGAACCATATATGGATAGAACTATTTCCATCCATCAAGTATCCTTGAATATGCTCCTTTAGTGGAATCTTTTAAACATGATTCTGAAGTAGATTAATAACAAGTGTTATAAACCACTTTATAGAAATAAATAAATTATGAAAAATTAAATGATATTAAATGACTTTCAGGTAATTTGCAGAGTTTAATTTCTACTTAAGGTCGTATCTACTTGCTTACTACTACTGAAACAGTAGCGCAGAGTATGTGCAGAGTATGTTCTGGGGACGACAAGTAATGTGTTTGCCTGAAGGCCTGAAAGGGGATAATGATAAGGTAAATCTAGGAAGGAAAACTAGAAGGCCACTTTCTGAGATAACAAAAAATCACCAAAAAAACAAACAAAAAGAAAAAAGTTATTACAATATGATCAAATAATCCCAAAAATGTTTATGGTAATTTTTAAAAATTCTATAAACATTGAGAACTAAAGAAAAATATCTGTGAGATAAACAAATATCTAGACTTAGAAATAATTCCAAAAGCATTAAGTGAAATGAACATGAAGCAAATGGAAAGCTCCAGTGATATTGTTTAGGCTCTAATCTATTCACATTTTATTATAAGCCCTTAAAGTTTTTAAAGTAAATCACTTTGCAAATATTTATTATTCATCTACCAATGTCATATAATGCATTAGGCATTAGCACTACAGAATCTAAAACATGATTTTTTTCTCTCACAGAGAGAAACAGAGACTGATGTGGGATTAAACAGTATATAAAAGATAAGGGCCAGGTGCGGTAGCTCACTCCTGTAATCCCTGCACTTTGAGAGGAAGAGGCGGGTGGATCACCTGAGGCCAGGGGTTCAAGACTAGCCTGGCCAATATGATGAAATCCCATCTCTATCAAAAACACAAAAAATTAGCTGGGCATGGTGGCACGCACCTGTAATCCCAGCTACTCAGGAGGCTGAGGCAGGAGAATTGCTTGAACTTGGGAGGCAGAGGTTGCAGTGAGCCGAGACCGTGCTACTGTACTCCAGCCTGGGCAATAAGAGCAAAACTCCATCTCGGGGGAGAAAAAAAAAAAAAAAAAAGATAGGATGAGTTCTACCTTGAAGAAAATCAGGAAGGGTTTCAGACAGGACATAGTTTATCTTAGATCTAAAATAAAGTCAGATTGGCCAGACAGACAAGTAGAAGGAGGACATGCCAGATGGAGGACATGACAGAAACTAAGACAGAGTGGGAGACACTGCTCAGCACATATGGGGACTTGTAAATTCTTATGAGGTGGGAGGAGTGGCAAAGTAGAGATGAAACTTGAGAGAGAGGCAGAAGTCAGGTAAAGTATCCCAGTTAAGTTTTGTATTTGTATCCCAGTTAAGTTTTATAAAAGCCACATTACAGCAGAAAATAGCTCTGAAGAGACCCAACATATTCCTTATCATCTACAATCCAAATGTACCTCCATTCATGCCCAAAAAAATGGGGTGTGGGAAGGGAGAATAATATCTAAGTCCTTTCGGCCTTGATAACTGGTCTAGATGGCTTTGCAGCTGCATTTTTCAAAAATACTCATTCACACATAAGATAGAATAAGATTCAGCACACACGGCTGAATAAAGTGCATATGTTGCACCATTTCTGTTTACCAGTGTTCCCTAAAGTCCAGCTAAAATACAGTAAATTCGCTACTCAAAGAAATTGGTGACTTGCCATTATATCCAAGTAATGAAAGCATCTGGTACTGAAATGACAATGGGCAGATTTTTTTTTATAACTTATCTTTATTCAGTTATAGATACAGAAAATTGTATAGCTCTGAAAGTTCAATGTTAAATGATTATTTTAATGGCCTTTCAATTACTACGTATTTTTACAGATTTTTTTTAAAGTCGTATTTCTCACTGGGATGCCAATTCAAGCCTTCTGAGAAACGTCTCCCTCAGAATGCTTCAAAGTCAACTTTCTAATTAAAAGATTTAATATAGCCTTAATTTATTTGCCAAAGTGCCAACAATGTTTTTTAATCTCAAATGCTCACCAAAAACTAACATTTCCAAACAATTATGTTTTGTCACAGTAAAGAACAGCATCATACAAAGACAAAATAGCACTGTTTTGCTTTTCCTCTAAAGAGCTGTATTTTTCAGAGGATACAGTTTTTGTCAGTATAAGTGATTACTTTTAGAATAAGTACCTGACGTGTAATCAATAGTTCTTCTTACTGGCTTTTTGGATATTCTACATATTCAAACATTCATTCTGAGCATGGGTTTTGCTGCACCTCCTCAAGGTAAGACAGATTAAAAGGTTCATATGTGTTTCTCTCAACAGAAGATAAAAAATTAAAACAATGGCTCTCTTTATTTGGAAAGCAATTCCCTTTCCTCCAGGAATTGTTAATTGCATTTCCGCTGCCTCTGTGGCTATCTTTGAGTCACAAATCACTTGGGATGGTTTATATGAAGAAAATATGCCATTTTAAAAACTATAACATATATTCCACTTATTCATTTCCTTTTAAAGAAGAAGAAAAGTGTACGTTTATTTAATCTTTTTTTTAAAAAAAACTAAAAGAACTGTAAAAATCCTGAAATACCCACCAACATTAATCATCTGAAATATCTCGATAAATTTTTATTCCTCGTTTCTTTTCTCTTTGTGGTCTAAAACAAAGAGTTCCTTTCTCCAAGGAAAACTTTAAAAGATAGAGCCAATTCTCCTTTGTCTGAGATAATTTGTATGTCACTTTGGGTAAGAGGCATGCCAAAATATAACCCTGCACTACCATCAATTGTAGTATTATGTATGAAGCTGAATTAAGTTTTCCTCAGTACTCAGTCCTAGTAAGCTATGTTATAAATAAGGAAATATATCATTTTCTAACTATTTTAAGCCAATGCATCATAGAGAATTGTGGATATACACAAATGAACCATTACTGATTATCTACAGGAGATATTTATCAGCAATTCTGAAAAGAAGTATTATACATATTAACATTGATGACCAAATTCCACAACACACTTAATATAAAACTGTATATAACCATTTTGGAAGCTCATTTTTTTTTTTTTTTTTTGAGAGGGAGTCTCGCTCTGTCGCCCAGGCTGGGATGCAGTGGCCGGATCTCAGCTCACTGCAAGCTCCGCCTCCCGGGTTTACGCCATTCTCCTGCCTCAGCCTCCCGAGTAGCTGGGACTACAGGCGCCCGCCACCTCGCCCGGCTAGTTATTTTTTGTATTTTTTAGTTGAGATGGGGTTTCACCTTGTTAGCCAGGATGGTCTCGATCTCCTGACCTCGTGATCCGCCCGTCTCGGCCTCCCAAAGTGCTGGGATTACAGGCTTGAGCCACCGCGCCCGGCCTGGAAGCTCATTAAATGCAGTCAGAGATTTCTGATATGAAAAGTACAGTTAATAAGGCTAACAGCTTATCCATCAGTAACCACCCTAGAAAGGAAATTTTCTTTAGGGTGCGATTCCAGTTGTTTTTCCAGTAACCATAATGACTTTATCCTTACCCAGTCACACTACCTTGATAGGTGATGCATAATTCTTACTACTACAAATTTATGAAACATACTTTCCACAATGGTATGATTAAACTGTCTTTATAAGCCAAATTAGAAATTTTATACAACAGCTGACACTGAGTTGCTATATCACGTGACTTATCAATTTGATTTCCAAAAAGTCAGCAATTTTGCCATCTTTACCCTTATTCTATTTAATTCTAATGGTAAAAAGCATAAAACATCAACAGCTAAGACCCACTGCCTCCTTCCTGTATGCAAGGTGCTGTTGGGGAGGCATTTAACATTGATTAGTTCATGTTATCCTCTCAACAATCCTATGATATAGGGAACATTATAATTCTTATTTTATAGATAAGAAAATTGAGGCACACAGAGGTAAAATAACTTGTCCAAGGTCATACTGCTAATAAATGATAAAGATGAGATTGAAGTATATACACTCTGTTTCCAGACCTTGATTATAATCATTGTGTCTCCCTGTAAACTGATGTTCCAGAAATTTATACAACTCTGACAAAAACAGAAATCATTAGGAATGACATAAGTAAGGAACCTTCAGTCTTAAATGGCCAGAATATACTCCACTGTATATTTGTGGAAGAAAAAATAACCAAGTGAAAGAACATGTACAACAGACTAGAGCCTTATTCATTAAAACTGTGCCTACATGGTAAAGCACAATGAGAATTTTTTTAACATTTCCCTTTCTAACATTAGAATGGCTCAACTGAAACCTTTTTCCATGTTTTTCATATGTACACATTTTTCAAGAATATATTAGACACATAAGCAAAAGGCTATTATAGTTTGATTTAATAAGTCTTTATTGATTGCTTACCATGTACTATAATACAAATTGGATATATAAATATGGTTAAAACATGAACGCTAAACACCATCAATTCAGAAATGAGATATATATATATATTCAATAAAAAGCAATAACAATGTGATAAAACGCAATGAAGGAAGTATTTGCAAAGTGGAAGGGTAGCACATTGAGCTGGAATGGTCTGCACTGCAACAGAGGAAGTAGAAAGAAAAGTAAGGCTTCCTGAGGAGGTAACATCCTCAGCTAGCACATAAGTGATGAGACAGATAAATGGGTGATAAAGATCATTGGAGCAGAGATCTTGGACAGAGAAAATAGTAAATGTAAAGGCACAAATGTATGATCAGCATGGCACAGCCAGTTGAGAGAACTCAGGCAGGCGGTATGGCTGCAACATAAAATTCAAGGCAAGCAGTGAAAAGAGATGAGCTGGACTAATGACTAAATCATTAAGCTCCTTTGGAAGTACTCAGACTCATGATGAGGATCCACTAAAGGGACAAGAAGGCTAACAAGTCTACTGTATTCATTCCCGAGTTGTGGTTTCATCTTCAAAAACAGATATTCAGTAACAGTATTTCCCTAATTTTCAAAGTGTACCATCTCCCATCCCTGCCTGTAAAGGAAAGTTATAACAACAACAAAAAAGTATTCTAGTTTCTAACTATCAGACTGTACTGAGTCCACAAATTACAAAGCATAATAGTGCAGTAGACCTTGGGATCAATAGAATTAGTTTACTTTTAATTTCTTAACAGCAAGAAATCAATGAAACATTACAATAACATTTAATTTTAACTGAAGCAATCTCTAATTATTATAGTTTAGTTCTGGATAAAACAGTTAAATGTAAACTATCATAAACAACTCCGAGGAGCAGGAAATCTACTACTTTGACTTCAAACTCTAATCTATTCCCATTTAAAGGCAAGTGAGAGTCTATATTTGGAACTAACATAAAGTAGTAATGATACCTATCATTTACACAGTGCTATACATTTTCAAATTCCCTTATATTTATTATTTTATTCTTCTCATAAGTTTATTACGGAGGTATCATTTCTTCCATGCAATCAAAATTGCAGAGAAAATTCATGCACAGCGTGACAGGGCGGTTTTTCTTGCTGAACAGACAAATTATCTAAGACCAAGCAACATGAAATAATAGCCCATGTCCTATTCTGGGAGATACATGCAAGACACTATATGACACTCAGCTCTGAGGAAGTCCAGTAACAGTTACATCAAGGTTTATTTTACATAGGCCTCAATGTGGCTCCTTAGCCAATGCCAATCCCAAAACAGACTTTAAAAAACCATACACCTAGAGCAGCACTGGTGATACATGGTGAGGGAGGTGGGTAAACCTCATTTTACTATCTGAAATGCTAGCTTAACACATGTCAGAGAGAAAAAACTTTATACAGGGGCAGATTTAACTTATTACAAAAGACAAACCTCAATGACAATGTAGATACAGGTATAGATGTAGGTTTGAGATTAATACTGGAAGGGTAAAGGCATAAAACTAAAGGCTGAAGTTAAGTTTTCATTCCTACATGAGATCAAGTAAGATTCCACTGTTAAACCACAGTTCAAGATGTCCAACAAATGCCTGAAAATTCTTAGAACCAGTAAAAGTTATTTCTATTCTATGCATCCAGTTTATTTTCAATCTTACTGGATTTTAAATTTTAAATGTTTTCTGAAATAAGGGAGGATTTAAGTTAGCTAACTAAACAAATAGGAAACAAAAAATGAAAAAAGAAAACTATACCTTTATATCGAAATTACAATCAAGTCTTCTAATTAGCACGATGAAAGCGCCAGATGAATTGTCTTTTACTGGTGGAGGCACTATGGGTTCACAGGCATTCTCTGGTTTTGAGTTAATCAAAAAACCCTGAAAAAGAATTGGTAAAAATTATCTATCTGTTTCAGTCAATAAATCAATCAACCTACTTCTACAAATACCTTTTCAATTTGTCATGTTTTGCATTATGCTAGATGTATTATTGGGCATCTACAATTGCTCACAATCACAGAACTTCTAAAGCAGCATTTGCTTTCATAAAGCATTTAGTTTTCTAAAATAAGTTCTATCTTTTGTATTGAAGTTAAAAAATAATAATAATAAGCAAACGCATGCATAAGCCAATCACCCCAAAGACAACCACTGGTATATTTTCTAACAATATTTGACATTTTCAAACCAAGCAAAGATGTCTTAAAAATTAACTTTCTTTCATGTTAGCAGACAATGAAATGCACATAATAAATACATTTACAGAAATTTATTCTGCAGAAATGCTAGCCTGAGTATGTAAGGTGTATGTGGAAAGACAGTTATTGGTACATTATTATTATTATTATTATTATTATTATTATTATT